>NC_136424.1:114445000-114847500 GCF_052625555.1 Lactuca saligna
GAATGGATGTACACTTGTACATTGGACAAACACAGAACAAATATACCATAAAACTCACCTCTTTACCAAAAAACTCACTTCTTGTTTTTGTTTAATTTTTAAGCGACATTTCTTTTCGAAAAAAAAAACTCGAATAAACCATTGTTCACATTTTTTCGTCTTCTTTCCATAGAGATCCATGTTGATATATATATATATATATATATATATATATATATATATATATATATATATATATATATATATATATATATTGAAAAAAACCTACTTCATTTTTTTAGTATTTAAGTTTATTTTTATCCAAAAAAATAGTTATAACAAAAATATTAATTTTTTGTCCTCTATTAAGAAACATTAAGATCGGTTAAAAAAGAAAACTCGATCAGTTCAGATTTATACACCATGAATCTGAACTGGAAATATTTCAATTTTAATATTTATAATGTGAAATTGACTTATTATTTCGACTACTTAATCATTCACAAATTATGTAAAATTTACATATGAATCAAACTAAATTTCCATATAGGTTAATAATATTTTAACTGTTTGATTACTCGTAAATTAGTTTTGTAAAATCAAGAAATTAATTTATCGACATTGTGAATCTGAACCGTATATAATTTAGTTTTGAGTAAATTAGACAAATGGTCCCTATGGTTTAGGGTAATTTGCGTGTTTGGTCTCTAACTTATTTTTTTAACTCGGAAGGTCCCAATTGTTTGTTTTTTTTTACGCGTTTGGTCACTGTCTTACCTAAAAAAACTAGTTTTCCATTTATTTTTTAATTTATTTAAATAAACACGCTCTCAACATACTCCCCTCATCTTACCTTACCTACCCCATTATTTTTTCTATTTAAATAATAGTCTTTTTAGGTAAGAAATGGATCAAGCGCATAACAAAAACAAATAGCATGACCAAGCGCGTAAAATAACAAACAGTAGAGACTTTCCGAGTTAAAAAAAATAAGTTAGGGATCAAACGCGTAAATTAACCCAAACCATAAGGACCATTCATGTAATTTACTTTTTAGTTTTCAGAATTCACAGTATGAATATTACTTACTATTATTCACACTATGAATTAGAGAAGATTCATAATGTGAATCTGAACTGAAATTTTGATTTTTTTTAGCATTAATATGAATCTGTGTTTAAAGAATAACAAACAATATGAATTTTGATATATTTATTAATTTTTTTTGATAAGTGATAGTACTTAACTTTTCAAAAAACAAAGCAAATGAAATGGTTTTTTTTTTTTTTTTTTTGGAAAACAAATTCATTTTTTATATACCAATATTGATTTTTATGGAAAGATGATGAAAAATCATGAACAACGGTATATATTCGTTTTTTTTTTTTCGATAAAGAAACGTCAAAAAATTAAACTAAAAAAGTGAGTTTTGTTATAATCTGGTGCATGGACGTCCATTGTAAAGTCTACAACCTTTCTTTTGTCGTTGATCGATTTAAACTACGATTCTTTTGATTGCTTCCTTGATTCCTTGATTAATAATGGTTCACTGTTGAACTTTTATATATATATATATATATATATATATATATATATATATATATATATATATATATATATATATATATATATATATATATATATATATATATAAAAGTCATTTGGGCAATAACTACAATTAATTACATCACAATAATAAATTAAAATATTTATATCTGATTTAGAAGCATTAAAAAAATTTATTATTTCTTACCAGATTTGTTATTTTGACAAACTCTTTAGCCATATAACCGTGTCCTCTACATCCTGCCATACACATCACATAAAGACAAAAAGGAAACAAATACAAATATGATTTAAGAGATGATTTAAAAAGTAACTGTACAAAGTCTATCTCACATATTTAAATTATGGATAAAAAGAAGCTGTGGATTGTGCATTACTTTGGGTTTCATCTCAAGAAAATATTATTTCTTGTAAGCATTAAAGATACTTTCTATGATATAAATTTTGTTCACAATTATAAAAAGCAAATTCGTCATAAAATCATATTGAGATGGCTTTTACTTTAAATAAAATGGAAAAATGATTAATTTATCATAAACATATAAATGTACAACTTCCAGAATGATAATAATAACAGTTTCTTACCTCGTTGACAATTAGCCATGTATGCCTAACAAGTGACAGTAAATGAGAAAATGACTAAATCTAAACTTGTTTTCATCATCTGCCATATCAAATCCAACTACAAAGAAATTAAATATCATTTTACTTTTTGTTCCTACATATCATCCTACCCAATGAAATTGTAGCATCTGTAACATTTAATGTTTATTTAATGAGATTTAATGATATTGTAGGATACTAATATGACATATGTCATCATTTAAATGGGTAGAATGATTGGTAGGATCAAAAAGTAGAAGGATATTTAATTTCTTAAAAGGATATTATTAAGAAAATATATTTAAATTTTCATGACATAAAGAAAGAAGTATATTAAAGAAAACATAGTTTTGTAATTGATTTAACTGAAGTGCATTATAGCTCTTTAATTTTGGATATAACGATTGATTTGTTTGTGATAAACTTTTGTTGTTCGGAATAAACATAAGCAACCATGGATATATTGAGTAAATAATATGTTTGAAGCTATAAATGTTTAGACGAACTTTTATTTATATCTCATTAATGCAAAAGAGTTGTCCATACATTAATAAAAAAAATTGAATCCTTATTACTTCAAAAATGAATCAGGTTAAAAAAGTTATGTTAAACAGATGCCAACCAAAAAAAAGTTTATGGAGATGACAATCGGAAAACAATTACATTAATAAATTGATGCCAATAAAAAATAATGATTTTAAGAGAGATACATGTATGTTCGGTTTATATCACTACTACAAAAAGCATTGTAACACTCGTCAATTAGGACCCGATTTTTAGAAAAATCGGGATATATTATTAAAAAATCGGGTTCTATATGGGAGATTGTAATATGACCCGATTTAAATTAAGAAACGGGATATATACTAAAATTAAATAAGCCGGTCTTTATTCATAGAACTGTGTCTTATAACTTTACAATTATATAACCCGTTTTTTAAAAATAGAACCATGTCTCATTGCTTTCTGCCCTGGACTATATATTCAAACTCTTTTTCATCAAGTTTTTTGCATATTTATGAAAAAAATATTTATTACTCATTTTTTATATACATTAGACTTGTACAACCACCATCATACTCTATCTTATCCAAAGCTTAAGATTGGTAAAACCATAAACAAAAATAAAAAATCCATTATACCATGATAAATACCAATGACAACATCAATGCCACACTTCATCTCATAGTCAATTACCATATACATCATAAGCCTGAATAATGATTACATAGCAATGTTTTTGTTGGTCAACCAATTGTGAAAAGCTCAAACATATACAACTAAGTCTGATGATGTTGTAAGAATTTTAAAAATCTTCCCATATTACAGTACAATCAAAAGCACTGAAAGTAAAACACAAATTATCCTTTTTTTAAATCGTATGGTTGCAAATAACCATTGGCTGGTACAATTAAAGACAATATTGTAACGTTCGTATTTTTGGGCTAAATATTAGTAGATGATGTAATAGTTTAGGTCAACCAATGTAACTCATTTTGAAATAATAAAGATGAATTGTTTGAGTATTATGTGAATTATCTGAATTTATGTGTTTTATAGTTAATTATAAAAGTATAATAAATAAAGGATAAAAATAAGCGTCAAAATTAAAGTGTGAAATAAACCTGATATCTATACATAAATTTGTAGTGGTTTAAACAAGGATTCCAGACATATAAAGAACGCCGAAATCTGAGTTATAACGAAGAAGTCATGACCTGTCGAAGTTTCGCGACAAAACTGGCACGACATTGCGGACGTAAATAGTGAATTTATTATAGAGCGATTTTTACCCTTATCGATCTAACTAAAGTCGTAGTGTTCGTTAAACCGAGAGTGTACATAAAAAAGAACGCCCAAATCATACTTCGTATAAGGAAGTTATGATTTTTCTAAGTTTCAGGTTAGCAGTACACAGCCCGTGTAACACCGTAAATTTTCAAATAAATTTTTCATTTTTAATTTCACAAAACACATGTCATTTCTAAACACCATTTAATAGTCAAAAAAGTTTTCAAAACATTATAAAAATCCAGGATCCCCATTCGTGACTCTTTTCTCTGGTGTGTACAATCGAGCCGCCGCCTTCTCGCGATCCTGATAAGAACCTGAAACACATAACACATAACACATAACATGGTAAGCACGAAGCTTAGTGAGTTCCCCAAAATACCACATACAACACATATTAGCCACTTAAGGCTATAACTCTGTTTGACCCTCTAATCAATGTGTCTCAGTGGGACCCTCCAGTCCCATAACTCTGTGGACCCTCTGGTCCTAACTCTGTGGACCTTCCGGTTCTAACTCTGTAAACTTTGTAACATACATAGCATAAATCACAAAGAAATAATACAGTGTATCACATCATATAAAATGGCATAAAAAACACTATGTCACATAACTCTAATTACCACTCTAGGTAAAGTATAGTGAGAAGACTCACCTCGAATGATGAACGGCTCCTACAAATGTCGCCGTTGCGCACTAGCCTCTACCTCTGAGCCATATCTACAATGATATCAAATTAGGATCTAAGTCCCAACCCTCATTCTCTAGGTCTAAAGGTAGTCCACTAACTAGTCCATAAATAACCCCAAAACCCATTGGGCCCACCAAGGCCCAATAATAAATGGACTCTACCGAGGCCCAACTCTCAAGTCCAAGAGGCAAGCTCAACTCAAGGGCCCAAGGCACATATACATATTCCTCTGGTCCAAATCTCTAGCACAACAAGCCCAAACTCTAGGCCCAACATTTAAGGCCCAATATAAGACTTAGCCCAAAAAGTCCACCGTGGGGTTACACGGGGAGTACCTCCCTTGGTACGCTCAACGTACTCCATCGTACACGAATCCTGATCGGGGACACCAACCTAGTATGCGGTGCGTACTAAATTTACACTCAACGTACGCCCATATTTACTTTTTCAACTCTTTTGGTCTTAATCAAATAAGACCATAGCTATACTCTTGGATCTGGATTCCATAAAGGCCTAAACACAAAAACTCTCACTCTTTACTACCCAAAATTCTCATATCTCATGAATGGTTTAATTCCAACATCCAAGGACTCATTTTAATGAATCTTTTCCACTAGAAACACTTAAAGGGACATATATTAGGTTGTGGAGCTGAACCACTCATAAAGCTTCAAGCTTTGGGACCAAAAACCCTAAAATGGACCCAAAACAAAAACTAGCACAATAATAAGCAAGTTAAAAACTTGATACCTCTGGAGGATGCACCAACAAGAGAAGAACATAGATCCAAAAGCTAGGTGCTCAAGCCATTCTCTTTCAAAGCTCCTTCTTCTTCAAAAGCCAAACACAACAAGTGATCACCCCACTAGATCCACATGAGAAAGCCACCAAGATTCAAACTTTATGTTTTCTGGAGCTAGATCAACATGATTAGGGATTGGATCCACAAGCTCTAAGCCAAGTAATTCTTCCTCAAGGAACTCCTTCCACAATATGCACCAAAAATTCACCAAATCACCAAAATGCTCGAGAATCACTCAAATAGAGGCTTAGGGTCGATTTCTAAGGTTTAGAGGGATGGAGGCTGAAGATAATAGGGTTAGGTTATGAGATAAGGAGCTTAAATAGGGTCCAAGACCCTAAAATAGCGTTCAGGTCTGTTTGGCGTATGCACAACGTTCATATGGTACGCCCATCGCCCATCGTACTCTGAAGAACATCCACGACCCTCCCTGGTCAGTACGCCCGGCGTACTCTAAATTACGCCCAGCGTACTCGGCTAAGCCTGAAACCACAAAACTTATGAAGGCCATAACTTCTTCGTTATAAGTACGTTTCCGACGATCCTTATATCCACAGAAAGCTAATGATAAGCCCTACACTTCTATCAACTTTATTCCTCCTGAATCCCACTCGAACTCAGATCCAAAATTCATGAAAAGCCCGAACCAGCGCCTTAACAATACATTCGGGCTATAGAGCACAAACCGAACTCTTTTATCACACAACCTACCTCACCCACATCCCAAAAGGGCATAACCTTTCTCTTTAAATGCCTCAAAACCTTCTCATACTCAGATTAAGGCCCATGGGCCTTATATCACAAAATAATCCAGAACAGGATGTTACAATTCTCCCCCACTTGAAATAGATTTCACCCTCGAAATCGCTCCTTATCAACACATAGGTCGAACCTAATGATTCAGGAAGCACCATCGAAAGAACCCCATATCATACAACAATCTCTTCCAAAAACACCTAAACCCAACAGGAATTCCCGACCCCGAAGAAGGACAGAACTTCTGCCGCTGCGGTACTCGATCTGCCTCTCCATAACTTGAAAACTCTAATAGTCTGTCTCCCTGCCAGACCACCCTCGCAATATCATCATGTTAATCTCTTATCGAATAACATACTCTAAGAATACTCTACCAATTCTGATTCTCCAATCGATCCCGATCGCAACTCAAAAGGGATAGAAAGGTCATATCCTTCTAATGACCCACTGCCCGAACAACTATCATAACTCTTCTAAAGGAATGATCCTCAAAACTCTATCCTCAGACACAAGAAAGCGATTAAGCCAGATCGGAATGATCCTCTGACACCCTGAATCATAAGCCCCATTTCCTCTCAAATGTTCCATCCGACACTGAACACCAGGTCAACTCTCGACCCGACAGTTGGACCTTCAAGGGCTACCCACTGCACACCAAATAAAATGACTTATCGGCTTCCTTCTCACAATAACTATCTTGGCCCATCGTGACACACAAGTCACAAAGTTCGCTTTACCCCAATCGAATACTACAATCCCAATTGAAATCGTCTCACCCTCAACCCTTGTCTTTTACTACTCATTAGCTTCATACATCTCGCGTTTCGTCCCATACAAACGAATTGACCCACACAGGTCTAAAACATCATATGACACACAATACCCCTCAAAAGGAGCCCACCTCTAAGCTTGATATCTCATCTTGCCTTCACATTACACCACTAGAGCCAAATCAAACTCAAGAGTCTGTCTCGACGCGAAATTGGAATCACTCGTCCCAATGAAGCTCTCAACTCATAACCCATGATTTGCAACTTCCGCGTACACCACTACATCCAATTCCTTCTGAATGCGATAACCACACCTTAACTCATAATACAATGACTCCCGACCATTAGGAAGAGCCCAGTCTCGCCCATGTCCTGTCTACCAGATTCCCACAGACTCACTGATAAGGCTACCCAAGCCTAGGAATTCCTCTGCGTCATGCTCTGACAAGTGAAAAATACGGATCCCCGCAGTTCTACAGTGCTCTTCCTTTGACTAGTGAAATCTACGACTCCCCATAGTTTCACAACGCTCTCTCACTGCTTGGAAAATACTACGGATCCCCGCAGTATCGCCAAACCACCTCGCTGATTGGTGGATACTGCGACTCCCCGCAGTATCACCACACTCTCTCGCTAACCAGCGAATACTGTGGCTCCCCGCAGAATCACGACACTTTCTCTCTGACTAGTGAGTACTACACATCCCTGTAGTACCATGATACCCTCCTCCACTTAAGCAATCAGAAGCTTGAAATATTCCTATCTCACAGATTGAAACACGGAGGAAATATCACTAACTAAAAACACATTGTCTAAATTCTGAAGCTGCATCCTCTACTGATCATCACCCAAGTGAAACTACTCATTCTGACTCTGAAATTGGTTGACAAATCCACTGCTGCTCCTCTTGAAGTATAGATCACAATCTATACCTATACCCGCGAATCTCAGCTATTGCACCCTGAACTCATCGACCCAATCTCCTCGAACTCAACATTTGCAAACCCGAAAAATCCCTACCATAATAAATTCTCTGACCAATGACCAACTGCCATGGATTCACTCAACCTTTCGTAAGCACATACACATACATCATCTTGCATCGAACCTCACCTCTTTCACCAAATACCCAGGTTTCATGTGTCCGCACCACAAATCTCCATAACCAATCCTATAACCGCACTTTAACGGATTGCTGATCCTCTCAATAGAATACCCAGTTCTCCCCCACTCAGGGTTCGAACCATCACCAATTGCCATACCAACAATCTACTCCTTAGACTGTTTCACCAGGTATATCACACTTGACTCTTGGAGTGTATGACGTAATCACTTTAATGATCTTCCCGATGGAAACCAAGCAACTACACATATCCCGACTTTGACCAAAACTCTCAGAATCCTCCCAGCGTGACTGCTTCTATTCATCTTGAAGCCTCAAACCCCACTGTTCCGAATTAGATCTAACTCTCGGTTCGGAAATGATGCACAATCTCACACTTCGACTCTAACTCCTCGACCCGCTTCCCAAATCATAAATACTCATAAAAGCAATAGACCTCACTCTTATTGTCGATATGAAACTCAGACCACGAGGGCCACCTCCCCGCTATACTCCTCTTAGCCACCAGGAACTGCCAACAACAATATGTCACCCTTAACAAAGCACCTCTTTGTTCTTATCCATCTTAGTCCCACTAATGATTCTCTCATGGGATAAGAATACCTCGCAACAAGCATACTGCCCAATTACTCTGGTGAAAAGGTCGCAACCCCTTGCTACCCTACCGGGTTTACCTCCAACTCTGAAACCGGAAGCTTAATATCCCTTCTGCTTCTCACAAAATATAGCACAAATCTGGTCACAAAAAATGGCATCTCTGCTATTGGCCGTCTGCTCAGCTCAGACTATAATCCTACAAAAAGTACCACCTCTACTTATCCCTGAGTCTTGTGACTCCAACTGACATCTCACGAAAATGTCTCGAGAACCATCTCGATTTCTCTTCAAGGTATGATCAATTGAAACTGGTTCAACATGGCCCTCTTTCCCCACTCTCTATCATGTCTGATCCCAGTCTGATCAATCTCAACGGGATAAATGGTAAAACCAGAAGCACCATCCGCCACAAATCATAGTACTCGAACCATGCTATCTCCTCTCAATCTACTACTCGAACCATATGATCACCTCTGAACCTGCTACCAACCATGGTACTCGAACCATGACATCACCTCTCGATCTGCCACCAATCATGGTACTCGAACCATGACATCACCTCTCGATCTGCTACTTAGAACCTCTGGAATTTTCCCTGTATCGAGTATGGGTCCTATGCTTTAAGTAGTACGGGACCATACTACTTGCCACATCTACCCATACTTTCCACACAGACCATCCCAAATTTCCTAAGTAGCTTCTCAACTTCCTTAATCACCAATCCCGTCATACTGGGTCGCTCTCCTGCGAAATGCTCTACTCTATCAGCACACTCATCTGACAACGGTCACCCCCTAGGCTCTTCCTAGGTGTTCACACTTCTCTACAATTAGCTGCTGAAAAACTCCTAATGATGCCAACCGTCTACCTCCTGAATATCGTCATATTCACTTAGTAGCTTACTCCCATCGTCGAGAGTTCCACAAAGCATGAAGCAAGCAGCATTCGGGCATCGAATAATCTCTATCAACATGTACCACCACTCTAGGTTACAACTCCGCTTGCTACACTCATACTCAAAAGATATCACCGAGCTCAAGCAACTCCACCTCTCGTGGGTATCTGACTATCTTCTCAGTAGGCTCCTCAACTGCTCATCTAGGTATCTCTCCTAGATTACTCCTCTACTCAGATCCCTCTCTAAAAAGGATTCCTACTGGATACTCATACTCCACACATACTCAAAAGCAAATCACAGATAACAGTAACTCCTAGGCTAAGGCATCACAAATCAAGCCACTCTAGCCCTAAAATATGAAGTACCTAGCCTAGTCTCTAGCATGCATAACATATCACATATCATTCATAACACACAACGTAAGGGTATTTTGGGAAATCACCGTTCGAGCGCTGGCTGATTGTACACACTGCTCGTTTCCTCTTTCTCTTAAAATTTACTTACTCATTTTTAGAAAAACCGTTCCTTTTGAAAACGTTTCTCAAATCCTCAGTTTGAGTCTACACATACCCGAAGGTGTATCCGAATCCCTCAAACCAAGGCTATGATACCAACTTCTAACACCGTAAATTTTCAAATAAATTTTTCATTTTTAATTTCATAAAATGCATGTCATTGTAAATAAACACCATTTAATAGTCAACAAACTTTTCAAAACATTATCAAAATCCAAGATCCCCATTCGTGACTCTTTTTTCTGGTGTGCACAATCGAGCCGCCGCCTTCTCGCGATCCTGATAAGAACCTGAAACACATAACACATAACACGGTAAGCATGAAGCTTAGTGAGTTCCCTAAAATACCACATACAACACATATTAGCCACTCGAGCCTATAAATTTGTTTGACCCTCTAATCAATGTGTCTCAGTGGGACCCTCCAGTCCCATAACTCTGTGAACCCTCTGGTCCTAACTCTGTGGACCTTCCGGTTCTAACTCTGTAAACTCTGTAACATACATAGCATAAATCACAAAGAAATAATATGTAACATCCGAAAAACACAACTAATTTAAAATTTTCAAAACAACCCGATTTTCATTAAAATGTTTACAAAAAGGTTTTCAATACAAATCATTAGAGTATTCCCAGAATCACATTGCTACAAAATCATGAGGAGCGGTACGATCGCGCCTTCGCCTTACCACAGTCTCCTGAAGAACCTGAAAAACATTAAACCACAACTGTAAGCCCGAAAGCTTAGTGAGATACCCCCAAAATACCAACCACGCATACGCCCTCCCGGGCTGCGACCTTCCGGTCCAAAACATACAAAACATACATAACATAACAGAACATAGATCAGCCATGCATATCGGGTCTACTGTGTGACTGGTCCGCCGTATCGAGCCTTCAGTCCATCGGATCCATCCTCCAGGTCTAGTCATGTCCTTCGAGTCTACAGTGGGGTTGGTCCGCCCACATCGGGCCTTCAACCCACCTGGTCCACTCTCTGAGTCTACAGTGTGACTGGTCCGCCCGCATCGGGCCTTCAGTCGGCCTGGTCCACTCTCCGAGCCTCGGCACGTCTGGTCCGCCCTCGTGGGGCATACAGCCTATCCGGACCGCTCGTTGGGCCTTCGGAACAACCGGTCCGCCCTGGGTATCTTGGCCTACAGCACAAAGCAGGACCCGCCTCAACCCATCTCCAGTCCAAACAACCATGTGCACAAAACATACATTCATATAACAGTCATAGTCAACAAACCGAGCAAGCAGATCACATAGCATATCATTACCCTAACCGGGTTACCGACCTAACCGGTCACTAGCATAGCATCACTCTGTATATCGGGAAAACTGACCTTAGCAAGGCCTCCTAGCATGTACCATCCTAGCTACCAGGATGCAGGCACATCAAACAATAACATAATAATCATAACCGAAACTCAATACAATAAAGGGCCGGCCTTGGTGCCTTAGACCCTGTTGATATAGTGAGGATAACTCACCTCGAAACTGTCGGCTGAAAAGATCAGATCCCGCTGCTCCGAACTCTGACACGAACTCCTCCACTGAACAATCAAAACATACAACTCAATAAATACCCTTAATTACCAAAATACCCCTGGAAGACAACTGGTCAACCATGGACAAGTCAAAGTCAACCCCTGACTGACCCTACTCGCCGAGTCAACCCGATGACTCGTCGAGTCCATATGCTCAGAACTTCCTTCAATCAGCGACCCAACTCGCCGAGTCACCCCAAGACTCGTCGAGTCCAACAACTCTGAGTCCACTCGCACCCAACTCACCGAGTCATCCCTTGACTCACCGATTCATCGACCCAACCAGAAATATTGGGACTTCCTCGACAAGACTCACCGAGTCCAAATGGACTCGTCGAGTCCAAGGCCATCTTCAACCTACTCGCCGAGTTGTTCTTCTAACTCGTCGAGTTCCAGGCCATCTTCAAGCAACTCGTCGAGTCCACCCATGTGACTCGTCGAGTACCACCGGTCTGAATCCATACAGAAGCATCTCAGGCCATGCAATTGATCCAAAACATAGATCCAACCTCCTACAATCCATCCATCACGTAAAGTGGCAAACTTTACGTGAATCTAACGAGATCTAAGCCATATTCACCTTAAAACCAAGGTTTGGGACATGGTAGCTTCACTAAGCACTCAAACACAGAAACTTTAATGCACTCTAGGCCTTCAATATTCCAGATCTGAGGTAGCAACCTCAGATCTAACCTCCAAACTCCAAAACATTCCAAGATATACTCCCCACAAACCCCAAAATGATGAAACTAGAAAGATACAGCCCAAAAACGAAAGTGTTACCTTCAAAAGATGCCTCAATAGCAACCAAACTCGAATCCAAGCAAAGCCCTTTGATCCAAGCCACTTCTCCTTCAAGATCTCTTCAAACAACACCTCTCCAAGCTCTAATTTGCTCCACAAATGAACTCTCCACGAATTTAAGGTTTCTGGAACTCAAGGGGGGAATAAGGGAGGCTGTGGAGGGGTATAATGCTCTTTATATAGGGCTCAACCCCGAAAATTAGGGTTTTCTCCATACAACACCTACTCGCCGAGTCCATCTTTGGACTTGTCGAGTAGGCCACTAGACACGCGACCATAGTCGCGACCTGACTCGCTGAGTCTATCCATGGACTCGCCGAGTCACCCTCTAAAACTTACACTTTTAGCTCTTCAAATCTACTCTTGCGATTCCGGGATGTTACAATTCTCCCCCACTTAAATTAGGCTTCATCCTCGAAGCCAACTGCATCTCATCTTCAAATTACTTCCCACGACACGCCACTTGACCTTGACCGAACCAAGTCCCTCAAGGTACAACCATAGAAACCAGAAGCTCACTTTCTCCTTCCATACGATGTCCCCACCACCCACTCAAACCGGGTACCAGCTGTACCCTCCGATAACCACACTCAACAACCGAGAATTACCCATGATGCCTTACTGCTCCAATTCTCATCTTTCACTTGACTCATATGGCTATAAAGCCACGAACCATCGGATCCCCGATCCGAATTCCACTCTATCCATCCCATGTCGACCGAAAAACCCATTCTTCCATTTCGGAGCAACTCCCCCGAGTTCTCCTCTCGCAATCACACACACATGCTGATCTAGCTCTAGCACCCTCAGGTTTGGATAACCTGATACACTGATGATATCCTCAAACATCCTTCCAGGATGAATTGCTGATACATACCCAAGATCCTGATCAGAATCTCACTGAGAGCCCAAGATTCCTTCTCTGTATCCCTTCCGAACCCCTCTCCCTGGCTCTATGCTGCGGTATTCCCTCCGCGCCCAGAGCAACATATCAAGTCGAATGAGCTTTTATTCTACCGTCGCAACACACTACTCAAAGACCATCGACGGACCACTCCAATCATAACTCTACACTGCCGCTTTCGCTTCCGTGAATTCGCACTCCCTTTTCGGAATTTCATTCCTCCCTCTTTCCTTACCAAGGAAACCACTCGTCCGCCCAGTCACCATGACAGGCACTATGGTGCTCATCCCACGCTACAATACCTCTTTAAAGCGTACCCGACATCCATGCATCCCCACTACTCTGACTCTCATCACAGGGACCCTCAAATCCATGCACTACCTTCACTGCTCAAGATCGCTACCCGGGGCCAGACCTTCCAATGCAATCACACTGCAACATACACAATACATGACCTTGAACCGATCCAATAATACTCGCAGAGTCTTCAGCATGACTGGACCGCCTCACCAGGCCTTCAGCCAATCTGGACCACTCTCAGAACCTTCGGCCAATCTGGACCGCTCTCAGTGCCTTCAGTCTGGCTGGACCGTCCTCCGAGCCTTCGGCCTGACTGGTACGCCTACCGGCCTTCAGTCTATCCGGACCGCTCAACTAGCATTCATCATTCCAAGCTATCTCTTCGGGAAGTCCTCCCGTGCATACTGTTCTAGCCCTCTAGGGGTTCCGAACTCTATCTCCATCATACCTACTCGATCCCGGCCTGCTCCCAGACCTTCCACAATCAAATGCCCTAGGTCTGTATTCCGCCCCGCATGCCTGTTACTCACCCATACGAGCCTGCTCTCGACTGGTAGAAGTACCGCTGAATTCCCCAAGCAGCTAAACAACCTCTCAAGCCTAACGACCATCCGGATAATTTCCAATTCTCCCCCACTTAAGATACTGACAATAAATCACCGGTCGCCATCACCGATCTCCCAAGGTAACCTTGCAGAAAATCAACACTTACACGCAAAATGTTTCTCACCAGCGCCAACAACTTTCATAAAAATCATGTTTCCACACTGAACAACCCGCTCGAAAGGAACCCAATCTTCAAATATCCATTCCTCAGACTGCAGAATCTACCCGGCCTTCAAATCAACGCCGCATCCGCCACCAATCCTCACAAGGATAATCAATGATAGCTCGAAGTACAAATCCATAACCATATCGATCCTTCAGGGAACAAAAGATACTGAAACGAAATCTCGATCACAACTCGCCAAACCCTCAAGGAACAATGGATACCACACGAAAACCCAAAACGCAACTTCATAACCAACCAACGAAACTAGCAGATAACAATACTCCACAACAATCATAAATAATCAAAACAACAGAGAGAAACATACCCGCAGCAACCAGCTGAAAAACACGACCCTAAGCCCTCGGGGGCTCCGCTCCACCCTGACCTCCACCTGTGATCCTCAACGTAGTCGGTGCTGGAGCCTGCACCGGTCCTGCAGCAAGCCGTGGACAGTTGACCTTCAAATGTCCAACCTGATGACAATGATAGCATATCCTCAAATCCCGAACTGGCACCGACTGCCGACAATCCCTCGCATAGTGTCCCTCCTTTCCGCACTTGCGGCATGCTCCACCGAACCGACAAACCCCGGCGTGACCCCTTCCACACTTTCCACAGACATGGCTACCCTGATCTCCCATCCTGGAATCAACGATCTTAGACCTTTCGTTGCCGGCTGCGACTGAACCGGAGCTTGCCTCAGCTCACGCATCTGTAACTCAATCTCTAACTCACGCCGCCTGGCGGCCTCCTGCAACTCCAGCAAAGTCTCGCACCTCTGCGCAGACACAAACTGTCTGACGTCCCTCTTTAGCATACTCAGATATCGGGATATCTGAGCCTGCTCCGAAGCGAACTTAGGGCAAAACATCGCCCTCTCAGTAAACATCCTGGTGATTTCCGTCACCGACTCCGAATCCTGTTTCAGCTCCAAGAACTCCTGAGCCAACCTCTCCCACTCGACCTGCGGAACATAACGAGTGCTGAACATCTCTCTGAACCGATCCCATGAAATCGCAGCCCTCTGCGCATCCGAGTACGACCCCGTGGTCAATCTCCACCAATCCTTTGCTCCGAACCTCAACAGGTTCAGAGCACACCTCACCCTCTGATCAGTAGGGCATGAACACGTGAAGAAACATCCCTCCACATCTGATAACCACCTCATAGCAACGATCGGATCCTGAACTCCATCAAAAGTGGGAGGCTTCATATTATCGAAGTCCCGATACTGAAAACCTCTACTGGCTCCTCCTCCTGCCGCTGCTACTGCTGCGGTAGCCGCGGCGGCAGCCGTCTCCGTGAGAGCCGCATAGCGCTCATCAAAATACTCCACCATGGCGGTCTTGATCGACCCAAACAACTCCGGCAGCTCAGCCTGAAACAATGCAGCAACCTCATCATGCAGGATCTCACGAATCCTCGCATCCAACTCGTGCGTACTCATCTGGCTGACAACCTCGGGTTGTACAGACCCACCCGTAACTCCCTCTCCTGCTCCTGATCTAGACATGGATCCACTCCCAACGTGCCCTGAAATCTCCATACTGAAAATAAAACACCAAATCTCAGACATATTCCACTATCCCGGGAACCAGCTCTCATCCCAACCCTAGAGGTCATGGTTTCCCTGATACGCGTATGAGTCAGTGCTTTCAGTAGTACGGGCCCATACTACCTTCCACACCAACCCATATTTGTATGAAGTACTCCCACAACACCCTAGCGACATACATAACAACGCTCTATCCTCACAACTAGAGGAACACTAGAAATCTCTCACAAGGAACCCTAGGCTAGCAGGCATCATAAATCAGGCAACTCATCAAGAAATCCTGAAGATCCCTAGCCTAACTCTAGCATGCTGTTCTATCAAAGCTCAATAAAACAATTGTCATGTATGGTATTTTGGGGCTACTTACTGGCTCCGGCTTATCGTACCTCCGCATCCTCCTTTACTTATTTTGAAAACCATTTTTAAATTCTCTTTTTGAAAACTCTCCTCGATTTGAGACTGGAGTCACACAAGTGCTTCTCCAATTCACTCAAACCAAGGCTCTGATACCAACTTGTAACATCCGAAAAACACAACCAATTTAAAATTTTCAAAACAACCCGTTTTGCATTAAAATGTTTACAAAAAGGTTTTCAATACAAATCATTAGAGTATTCCCAGAATCACATTGCTACAAAATCATGAGGAGCGGTACGATCGCGCCTTCGCCTTACCACAGTCTCCTGAAGAACCTGAAAAACATTAAACCACAACTGTAAGCCCATTAGCTTAGTGAGATACCCCCAAAATACCAACCACGCATACGCCCTCCTGGGCTGCGACCTTTCGGTACAAAACATACAAAACATACATAACATAACAGAACATAGAACAACCATGCATATCGGGTCTACTGTGTGACTGGTCCACTGTATCGGGCCTTCAGTCCATCGGATCCATCCTCCAGGTCTAGTCATGTCCTTCGAGTCTACAGTGGGGTTGGTCCGCCCGCATCGGGCCTTCAACCCACCTGGTCCACTCTCTGAGTCTATAGTGTGACTGGTCTGCCCGCATCGGGCCTTCAGTCGGCCTGGTCCACTCTCCGAGCCTCGGCACGTCTGGTTCGCCCTCGTGGGGCATACAGCCTATCCGGACCGCTCGCTGGGCCTTCGGAACAACCGGTCCACCCTGGGTATCTTGGCCTACAGCACAAAGCAGGACCCGCCTCAACCCATCTCCAGTCCAAACAACCATGTGCACAAAACATACATTCATATAACAGTCATAGTCAACAAACCGAGCAAGCAGATCACATAGCATATCATTACCCTAACCGGGTTACCGACCTAACCGGTCACTAGCATAGCATCACTCTGTATATCGGGAAAACTGACCTTAGCAAGGCCTCCTAGCATGTACCATCCTAGCTACCAGGATGCAGGCACATCAAACAATAACATAATAATCATAACCGAAACTCAATACAATAAAGGGCCGGCCTTGGTGCCTTAGACCCTGTTGATATAGTGGGGATAACTCACCTCGAAACTGTCGGCTGAAAAGATCAGATCCCGCTGCTCCGAACTCTGACACGAACTCCTCCACTGAACAATCAAAACATACAACTCAATAAATACCCTTAATTACCAAAATACCCCTGGAAGACAATTGGTCAACCATGGACAAGTCAAAGTCAACCCCTGACTGACCCTACTCGCCGAGTCAACCCGATGACTCGCCGAGTCCATATGCTCAAAACTTCCTTCAATCAGCGACCCAACTCGCCGAGTCACCCCAAGACTCGTCGAGTCCAACAACTCTGAGTCCACTCGCACCCAACTCACCGAGTCATCCCTTGACTCACCGATTCATCGACCCAACCAGAAATATTGGGACTTCCTCGACAAGACTCGCCGAGTCCAAGGCCATCTTCAACCTACTCGCCGAGTTGTTCTTCCAACTCGTCGAGTTCCAGGCCATCTTCAAGCAACTCGTCGAGTCCACCCATGTGACTCGTCGAGTACCACCGGTCTGAATCCATACAGAAGCTTCTCAGGCCATGCAATTGATCCAAAACATAGATCCAACCTCCTACAATCCATCCATCACGTAAAGTGGCAAACTTTACGTGAATCTAACGAGATCTAAGCCATATTCACCTTAAAACCAAGGTTTGGGACATGGTGGCTTCACTAAGCACTCAAACACAGAAACTTTAATGCACTCTAGGCCTTCAATATTCCAGATCTGAGGTAGCAACCTCAGATCTAACCTCCAAACTCCAAAACATTCCAAGATATACTCCCCACAAATCCCAAAATGATGAAACTAGAAAGATACAGCCCAAGAACGAAAGTGTTACCTTCAAAAGATGCCTCAATAGCAACCAAACTCGAATCCAAGCAAAGCCCTTTGATCCAAGCCACTTCTCCTTGAAGATCTCTTCAAACAACACCTCTCCAAGCTCTAATTTGCTCCACAAATGAACTCTCCAGGAATTTAGGGTTTCTGGAACTCAAGGGGGGAATAAGGGAGGCTGTGGAGGGGTATAATGCTCTTTATATAGGGCTCAACCCCGAAAATTTGGGTTTTCTCCATACAGCACCTACTCGCCGAGTCCATCTTTGGACTCGTCGAGTAGGCCACTAGACACGCGACCATAGCCGCGACCTGACTCGCCGAGTCTATCCATGGACTCGCCGAGTCACCCTCTAAAACTTACACTTTTAGCCCTTCAACTATACTCTTGCTATTCCGGGATGTTACATAATACAGTGTATCACATCATATAAATGGCATACAAAATACTCTGTCAGATAACTCTAATTACCACTCTAGGTAAAGTATATTGAGAAGACTCACCTCGAATGATGAACGGCTCCTACAAATGTCGCCGTTGCGCACCAGCCTCTACCTCTAAGCCATATCTACAATGATCTCAAATTAGGATCTAAGTCCCAACCCTCATTCTCTAGGTCTAAAGGTAGTCCACTAACTAGTCCATAAATAACCCCAAAACCCATTGGGCCCACCAAGGCCCAATAATAAATGGACTCTACCAAGGCCCAACTCTCAAGTCCAAGAGGCAAGCCCAACTCAAGGGCCCAAGGCACATATACATATTCCTCTGGTCCAAATCTCTAGCACAACAAGCCCAAACACTAGGCCCAACACTTAAGGCCCAATATAAGACTTATCCCAAAAAGTCCACAGTGGGGTTACGCAGGGCGTACCTCCCTTGGTACGCTCAACGTACTCCATCGTACACGAATCCTGATCGGGGACACCAACCTAGTACGTGGGGCGTACTAGATTTACACTCAGCATACGCCCATATTTACTTTTTCAACACTTTTGGTCTTAATCAGTTAAGACCATAGCTATACTCTTAGATCTGGATTACATAAAGTCTCATACTCAATAAAGCTCGTGACTTTAAGCCTTTCCATGGCTGATCAAGTCCCAAACACAAAATCTCTCACTCTTTACTACCCAAAATTCTCATATCTCATGCATGGTTTGATTCCAACATCCAAGGACTCATTTTTATGAATCCTTTCCACTAAAAACACTTACAGGGACATATATTAGGCTGTGGAGATGAACCACTCATAAAGCTTCAAGCTTTGGGACCAAAAACCCTAAAATGGACCCAAAACAAAAACTACCACAATAATAAGCAAGTTCAAAACTTGATACCTTTGGAGGATGCACCAACAAGAGAAGAACATAGATCCAAAAGCTAGGTGCTCAAGCCATTCTCTTTCAAAGCTCCTTCTTCTTCAAAAGCCAAACACAACAAGTGATCACCCCACTAGATCCACATGAGAAAGCCACCAAGATTCAAACTTTATGTTTTCTAGAGCTAGATCAACATGATTAGGGATTGGATCCACAAGCTCTAAGCCAAGCAATGCTTCCTCAAGGAAATCCTTATTCCACAATATGCACCAAAAGCTCACCAAATCACCAAAATGCTTAAGAATCACTCAAATGGAGGCTTAGGGTCGATTTCTAGGGTTTAGAGGGATGGGATGGAGGCTGAAGATAATAGGGTTAGGTTATGAGATAAGGCGCTTAAATAGGGCAAAGACCCTAAAATAGCATTCAGGTCTGTTTGGCGTACGCCCATCGTTCATATGGTACGCCCATTGTTCATATGGTACACCCATCGTACTCTGAAGAACATTTGTGACCCTCCCTGGTCAGTACTCCTAGCGTACTCCAAATTACGCCCAGCTTACTCTAAATTACACCGAGCGTACTCGGCTAAGCCTGAAACCACAAAACTTCTAAAGGCCATAACTTCTTCGTTATAAGTCCGTTTCCAACGATACATATATCCACAGAAAGCTAATATGAAGCCCTAGACTTCTGTCAAATTTATTCCTCCTGAATCCCACTCGAACTCAGATCCAAAATTCATGAAAAGACCGAACTAGCGCCTTAACAATACATTCAGGCTCTAGAGCACAAACCGAACTCTTTTATCACACAAACTACCTCACCTACATCCCAAAAGGGCGTAACCTTTCTCTTTCAATGCCTCAAAACCTTCTCATACTCGGATTAAGGCCCACAAGCCTTATATCACAAAATAATCCAGAACAGGATGTTACAGCCCGAAGTCCGAATATTAGATCCAGTGACTTTTGGCCGACACAACCTAAATGAGAATCGAAGATCTCGTTAATAGTAGCGTAATGATAAAAAGACAGATGAAAACGGACATCGAATGAAGAAGTTATGGATTTTTAATGGACTAATCCTGTCCCAAACTGTTGAAAATATAACTTTAAAAATAAACTCAAAATTAGCCGACGGAGTCTAAACGAAAGTTGTAGAGCACAGTCCCGCATACGCATGGATATAAAGAACGTCGAAAATGGAGCTCATATACAAAAGTTATGAATTTTAAAAGTTGGGAAGCAAATCTGCGAAGTTGATGAAGTGGCATGATCTAGGCCGATGCTTGTTGTCCACGGTCTCGCTTCGGATTGTGACACCTGGCCTCGCATCGGACGCCCAACATACGAGTACGCCTCGCGTACGAAGTCCTTACGCCCATCAATCTCGCCTCGCATGGTCCGAAATGAGCAACGATGACCCAACAGCTTAACGATGTGTGTGGTACGATCTCTGCAGTACTCCTCGCGATCGAAGATTTACGCCCTGCGTACCTGCGAGGCTCAGTCTATAAAAGGCATGCGAGGGCTGCCGGATTTCACACACATTACTCTCATTATTTCTCTGTATACTTTCTATCACTACCCGCTAAGCCTAGGTAAACCCCCTAGCAACCGAAGGAAGCCCCAGAGCTCCCGAAGGCTCCGAGAAAAGAGCTTTTCGGCTCGGAAATGCTGCTCCAGCGAAGCCCGGTTTTTAATAAAAACCCGCTGTAAGTGAGATGCGCCTACCATACTTTAAATATAGCTTAGATATAAATATAATATCGTTATAGATAAGATTTATCGGTGATTCTAAGTCGTTATACTGATTGATCTACTTACGGGAATGATGTCTAGGCTGTGACTTAGTGAGGTGTTTAAAGTGAGATTTCCAAACAGTATACTTCGTATACCAAACGGATCCTACCTCCGATATGATCCTATCTGGTTGTTCCTTACTTGATAGATCATGAAGTAGACTTTGAGTTAATGATGAATCTAGACTAATAATTAGTCGCAACGAATATTAAACTAAAATCTAGTGGTAATGATATTAGGTTTCATCGAAAGAAAAGAAATTAATAGAAGCGAAACGTTGTCTGAGTTCGGAATCACCACCTTAACAAGTGAGTGCATAGTTACTTTCGTCTTACACATAAATATGAAGTATTTTATATAAATTATGTGCTATGTGTACATATTGTTTGAATACTTGCTGTCTATGCTGGATGAAAGGTTTTATACATGTTATAAATGATTTAAAATGTATATGTATTTTGTATCTACAAAATGTGTTAGGTAAAACATGGGTAGATGTAATAGTTGGGTGTGATGAAATAAAATGATGAGAGGCCTCAATGTTGACGATGTTTCCAGTCATCTAGTGGAGTATAGATGACGACCACAGAACGCTAGCAGGCTCGCAACCTGTAGGTGTTTGTGAACGATGTGTTCACCGGTGTACTCCATCCCCTTAATGGTTACCTATAGGACCTTTATTGCTGAGGAACCCCCTTAACAGTAGCATCCATCCTGATGATAATCCTTAGGCTAAGTCCCTTATGACAGGTGTTTAGGGACGTAAAGTGAGGATAACGGGAACGGGTAATCGGGTTATTGTTGGTTGATGAAATTAATAAACTTATTTATTGTGGGTTGAAAACCCTATGTGCTGACCAAGCTCCCCAGTCTAACCCACTCAGTTTCTTCTATTACAGGTAGTGACACACGAGCATAGATGTGATGTTTGGATGAGGGATTACGGATTGTAGGCCTGTAGATATGAATAAATGTTGTAAGGCTTATATTGTAATGCTTATGCTTTTGATCTGTATCGAACATGACATCCCGAGGTTTTAATGAAATACATTTCTTTGGAAATGCTTTGATAAATCATTATCATATTTTGTTTTTGGGAACAAATTCCGCAACACTTTTCTTTAAAATGTTACTCTAATTTTTAAACAAAGCATAAACAAATCGGTCTTTTCTAGCCATGAAAATGGGGATGTCACAAATACCATATCTTCATGATCAATATTTAACTCATCCAGAAAGAAAACCATCAAGTTTAGTCAAAGACAATCTATCACCTTTAGTTCTTTAAATAGGACGAGTCTTATACAAACTTTCAAAACAAGTCATACTAGGAAGCCACATGACTCGTTTTCAACAACTAGGTGTTTTTACTTCATTTAGTAAATGAAAATGTGGCTTAATGACTTGTTTTCTGTTTTGAACAAATATGACTTTATTAAGTAACACAAAAGAAGGAAGTTAAAAAAAGTACAATATTAAACAACAAGAGCCAAAGAAACAAAAACTAAGCTAAACAAGCAGAGAACTAAAAGCAATAAGAAAACACCCCACAACGGTAAAAAGGTCCAAATGGAAAAGATGTATCCCACTAGCAACGTAAAGAGCATAGCAGACCAGAACAAAGACAAAACGGATGAATAGAGGTAGAAAACTTCAATCAACAAGCACCACACCAAAAAAAAAGGCATAGCAGGAGAAAAATGGTTAGTAAACCAAAAAAACCCCACCAACATCTAGAAAGCAATTAACAAGGAGCATAAATAGAACCAGAGAAGATCAAGAAAGTATGTCAGTAGCTCCAAAGAACATAGGATAGATGATGCCTGCATATTTCACTATTTAATATCCTTATTTTCTACCAAAATATAATTCAGACAAAAGACTCTAGTTTTTTAATTAAAATGTTTTGTTAGAAGGGTTTGACCTATAATAGATATACTTAGAATGGTTAAAAATTCAAATATAGTTATTACATTATTATGTACTTTTTTTATTATCCTTCAAAGATCTTTTATTTTTATTTTTTTTTACTATATGTTTACATATGCCTACCCCTTGTGAATTGGTGTTACCCTATGGGGAGTTGGACCAAAAATGTGCCAAGGGATTGGTCTTTCCATATGGGAATGGGTTAATACACACATTGCCTTTACGAGAAAATCGCCTGAAGGTTCTGATAGACAACATCGATAGTAGATATGAAAATTTTTATATTCCTGTGATGATAAAAAAGTATCTAACTTACAAGGAGCAGTTGTCACTGTAATTCAATGGCCCCGGATTGCAGTTATTCTTGCAAATGTACATATGCATTATCCTTTACCTTTTAAGCTACTATATAAACAACAAATTATAATTATATGTGATAGTCAAATGAATTAAAATGTAGGAACAAAGAGCGAAGAAACAAATTCCAACCACAAGTTTGGTGCCAACAATTGCAAGGGCTGGTACACACAAGAACATACCCAACCAAACGTCCAGCAAAGCGAGGTTGATTGAATATCTTTGTGATTGCTTGAAGACCAACCAAGTGGTTAACAGTGTATCTGATTCTGGGATTTTCAAAGTCGAGACACATGATTTTTTGGTTACATGTGAAGAATATTTTCGACTTTTGAGAAAAACAAACAACTGATGCTTCCATCATAACTGCTTGGCAAATATAAGTCCATAAAAATTTTACTATTATATGTTGACCATAACATTTTTTGTTTTCTTGTTTGTAGGATTATTCATTCAATGGTACGGACACATATGAACAAATGTGCTTTCTTGAACCCTTATTATATTCTAGGGGACGCATGCCAGAAAAACCCAGAGGGTGTCATTAGTTATCTTGTTGATTCCATTCATGTGCACCACGGAAAATTGTTTCTCATTGCACCATATTTGCAAAAGTACAATAATTTCTTATATTTATTATTATTATTATTTTGTTTGTTTTCTTATTATTTATACTATATGTTTAAACATTTCTAGTAAGCATTGGGTGCTCTTGCTGGTTTCCCTTCGCAATCACATTGTCTATATTTTAAATTCTCTTAAGGATCGTATAGAAAAGTCAGCCGACAACCATTACCTGTTCAAAAAACATGTGGACATGTAAGAAATTACTTACATCATAGAAAGATGTAAATCTTTTTATTATTTTGAACACAACACTTGTTTATTTCTTTTAAGGGCTTTCATGAGGTATGAAAAAGACACTTCAACTCCAATTGGATGGATTTTTGCTGAGGTAATTCATCTTGTTATATACCAAAACAAATAATTGTTGTTGTTTCATATAACGCCCTTAGATCCGGGCTAGTCAATTTAGACACAATAGGCATCAAAAATGAGTTTTTAATGGAAGATTATTTGGAAGGATTAATATTTTCCAAGTGTTATTATATGTTACAAGGGTTCCGTACATATAAAGAACGCCGAAATCCGAGTTATAACGAAGAAGTTATGGCTCGTCGAAGTTTTACGGCAAAACCGGCACGATACCGGAAGACGTACATAGTGAATTTATGATAGATGAATTTTTAGCCTTAGTGATCTAAACAAAAGTTGTAGTATACGTTAAACCAAGAACATACAAAAAAACAACGCCCAAACTTGACTTCGTATGAGGAAGTTATGAATTTTCTAAGATTTGGCATATCGGTGCACGACCTGAAACTCGAATTTTAGTTCGAGCGGTTTTTGGCCTACGCGACCTAAATGAGATTTGAAGATATCATTAATAGGAACTCAACGAGAAAAAGACAGACGAAAACGAAGTCCGTATCTAGAAGTTATGAATTTTACGTGGACATTTAACAGTATAATCTCCTCTTACTGTTAAATTTTAGATCGGTCGAGAATTAGCCGACAAAGTCTTAATGAAAGTTGTAGATCTTATTTTTACCTACGCGTGGATATAAAGAATGTCAAAAACATAGTTTGTATGCGAGAGTTATGGTTTTTCTAAGTCGGGAGGGTGTTGTGCGAGTTTGGGTGACGTAACGCGAACACATCCATGTCTTTCTTTCCAAGGAAAGTCATCAGATGATGACACATGGCACTGACTTGGTGAGTTAGTGGATCAAATCGGCAAGTCCATCATGAATTCAACCTATAAATAAGAGTGCCGAGTTCCCTCCTTTCCTCACCCCTCAACCCTCTTCTTTCTTTCTCTATACTCTCTCTCTAAGCTCCCTACCCCCACCCTAAAGTCTAGGTAAACCCCTAGCACCCAAAAGAGGCCCCGAGGCTCCTGAAGACCTGAGAAAATAGCCTTTTCGGCTCAGAAATGCTGCTTCAGCAAAGCCCGGTTTTCGAGAAAACCCAATGTAAGTGAGCTACGCCTACCTTATCGTTAGTATATCTTATGTTTCAATATAGTAATGTTATTAGGAACTTATAATAAGTATCTGGTTTAAAGGGTCGCATAGGATTGTTGGATTTCAGAAGTACTATATGCCAAAATGGTCCTGCCCTCCGGTGTTTTATGTCTAGCCCTTGTTTGTATATAATGGTTGAGAAATATTGTTTCGTGCTTATATAATAGTAATAATAGAAAGACTATTAATTAGTCTCGTCAAACATTAGACTAAACTCTAGTGGTAATGATACTAGGTTTTATCCGAGGGAAATTGTTTTAACAGTAACAAAGTGTCGTCCGAGTGCCGAGTCACCACATGTTCAAGTGAGTGCATGGTCCTGTGACAACCCGAAGGTGTCCATCGCCAAAACCCATTTCGTCCGAAGAACCCGTCTATAGCAATTCGTTCCGATCTCATTTTTGGACTAAATTATTTAAACTTATATGTTTATTATAATATCATGAGTGTTCAAATCCCTTATAAACTCATGAACATGGCCCAAAATAATTAATTCCAAATTCTATTCCGCCGGGTTACGATAACTTAATCGGGTGCGACCAAAAGCCCAGTTTAACGTCGGTATCGGGTAGAATTCCACCGTGTCCCGAACTTACGACCTATTTAAAGCTCAAAAGACTTCATTTGAAGCCTTTCCTCTTTCTCACTACTCTCTCTATAACCTCTCTCCTCTAACTCAAGATTAAGGTCCAAAAACACCAAATTCAAGCCCCAAATCTTCAAGGTAACCACCCTAACTCCTAGTATAGCATCTTAGATCTTCAAATTCGAGTTCAAAACATGAATTGGGACCACAATCATGTGTTTACGGCCCTGGAACACCCTTGGGCCGTGAACACGTATTTAAGGGGTTTTTATGCCCTAAAACCCTTCCAAAACACCATTAAGACTTAGATATGAGTTATAGAGTTATGGAACTGGACTTGGAACACCTTGAACATCAATTTAGTGGAGTAAACATGAGTTTAATGCCCAAGAACATGTTTGGGCCATAAACTCATTATCATGGAGAGTAAACTCCTTCTAAGGTGTTAAATTGCCATTTAAACACACCAATAGCCTTGGAATAAATTCTAGAATCAACCACAAACGTATTGGAAGCCTTAAACTCAATGAAAACACCTCCCTTAGGAGTTCACGGCCGTAAACCCTCCTAAAAGGGGTTCCTGGGCCGTAAACTTCCAAATGAAGGCCAAAGGACACCCTTAATTCCTTCCAAGGCTTGTGTAATAGCTTAAAATCACATGTGATAAAAGGAGGACCACCAAGAAACATTTTGAGCATGTGTACAAGAGTTTACGGCCATAAACATATAGTTTACTGCTGTAAACTCCTCAAAGGGTCCCTAAATTGTCCAAACCACTTTTCCATGCCTTGAATATAACCCTATAATTTTCTCTCAAGTGATATGAAGCCATTTTGCATCATAGAACACCCCACCATGAGTTTACGGCTGTAAACTCTTGGGGAATGGGACTTAGGGCTGAAAACTCTAGTATGAGTTTACTCTTGAAGAGTAAACTCCATATCCAAGCCGTACGTGTCCTCAAATGCTACCCGGGTCCTTCCAAACGCTTGTAATTGAGTGTTTTCGCGATTAGAAGTGTTTGTCCCTAACTAATACATAATTCAAGTCCTAATTAGATACAAATGTGTATCTTTTTATAATACATAGGCATCTTTTGCGTTTTCAAACCCAGAACTGACGTTTAGGATCCAAATCGACGCGTTCCTCAACCGGTGAGTTCATACCCCTACCCTTTTTCAAATGTTTTCACTATTTTCAGGGGGAATGCAAGCAAAAGTACAAGGAAATCTTGTACTCAAACTTATTATTTTCAGTTCAATTGTTTTCATTCTGTATGATTTAATATCAAAAACTGTGTTTATCAAATAGTTCGAATTACGAAGTTAGCTTTCAGACTAATCATAGATTTCTTGATAAAATGTTACAATCTAAATTATATTTCATAATCTACGAATAATTCGTACTAATTATCAATTAGAACTAATATGAATACGAATACGAAAGTACAACTAGGAATAGAACGAATACGAAAGTACAACTATGAATAGAACGAATACAAAAATACAATTAGGAATAGAATGAATACAAAAGTACAACTAGGGACATAATGAATACGAAAGTATAATTAGGAATAGAACGAAAGGAATACTAAAGTAAGAATGCGAATATGAATACGAATACGAATACGAATACGAATATGAATACGAATACGAATAGTATTACGAGTAGGAGTAGGGATACGAATACGACTGCGAATGCGAATACGAATACGAATATGAATATGAATACGAATAGTATTAGGATTAGGAATAAGGATACGAATACGACTGCAAATGCGAATATGAATACGAATACGAATACGACTGCGAATACGAATACAAATATGAATACGAATACGAATACAAATAGGTTTAGGATTAGGAGTAGGAATACGAATACGAATAGGACTACAAATATAAATACGAATACAAATATAAAATATAGATATGAATATGATTAAGAATAAAAATACGAATACGAAGACACACATCTAGGTACATTCAATTGTAACACCATTAGGATATCAGAATACCTAGCTAATATAACAAGTACGAAAGGTAATCAAACATTACATCGAAATTCAATAACTAAACTTACTTTTAGGAAAATATAGGATTTTCCTGGGATAACAATCGTTCATAACCAGAATCAAGTAATAAAACAGTTAACCAAACTTTTCATATAAGAAAATATGGGATTTTCTTGATAACAAACTTTTCGGAAAAACCAAAGGAAACTCGTACATTTTCAGAAAACAAACATCTTATGAACTCACCAGCTTTATGCTGATTTTCAAACTGCTTGTATTCTCAGGTCAACATTAGACAGGCACCTAGCGATCCTTTTGGAGAAGATGGAGCGTACAATAGACTCGTCTCTACTTTTGATCATATATACATATGTATAACACTTGTAACACTTTACTTTTGAACAGATGTAAACTCTAATATGTAATGTAATGGTTGTTTACTTTGCTTACTATGTACATTGGATTTAATACTCAACGTGGAGTCCGCCCCAGAACGTTTCTGCCTTCGGTTTCGGGGTGTGACAGGTCCCTTTCATCTTACACATAGATATGAAGTATTTTATATAAACTACGTGTTATGTGTTCATATTATCTATATACTTGCTATCTATGCTGGATGAATGGTTTTATACAAGTTTTATATGATTTAAACTGTCTACATATTTATATCTACATAATATGTTATGTATAAAATGGGTAGATGAATTATGAGTTGGAGGATGAGCTAAGAGGTGATGTAGACCATGAGGTAAAGGTGAGAGGTGGACGACGTGAGAAGCCTTGTTCCCAAAAGCTAGCCCCATCATCTAGCAGGGTATGGATGACAACTACGAACTATTTTAGACAGTCCAGTAGAACACTAGCAGGCTCGCAACCTGTAGGTGTTGTGAACGATGTGTTCACTGGTGTACTCTAAAAACCCATTGACATGTATTGCGAGTGGACTCTCAAAAACGATACTATCAATAAACGAGATAAACCCCAGCGACTATGGAGTTAGCGTCTGTTGAGCAAACCTTGGTAACTATGGATTTAGTGCTCGTTGAGAAAAGCCTGGCAACGATGGATTTCATACCGATTCCATAGGATAATCCTTAGGAATAAATGAACGAGGAATAGCTGATTCTTAGGGTAGATCCTTAAGAGTAAAGAAGATAATGAGGATGGGTAATGGGGTTAACTGTTTGGTGATTAAACATAATAATTATATTAATGTGGGTTGAAAACCCTATGTACTCACCAGTTTTCCCAACCTGACCCACTCAGTTTATTTATATCACAAGTTTTGATATGAAGTCACATTACACTAAGAGATTAAGGATATATAAATCATTAGTGATAATGAATGTAAGTTCTATTTATTATTATGTTTCTGTATTGATGATGACCTCCCAAATGTTTTAAAATGAATAAAAATACTTTTCTTCGGAAATGCTTTGATAACGTATTAATCATGTTTTACTAGGAATAAATTCATCAACGTTTTTCTTAAAAGAGGTACTCTGATTTTTATAAAGCGTAAACAAAATCGGTCTTTTCTGGCCGTGAAAACGGGGATGTCATAGTTAGTATCAGAGCGTTAGTTTAAGCGAACTAGGAATATGGGTTTATTTCTAGACTTAAACTTAGAATGATAACCAATGATTGTGAAGAGTGTGTCTTTGGTAATACACGTGGATAAACACAAGCACTAGCTTATTTAGGGAAAATGCCTAACATGCTTTCATGTTCTAAATGATTTATGATGCTAAATGTATGATCGGATTTATGGTCTGTTGCCGACTGGATCTAGAAACTTTACTTGTTCGGGTTTCTAAACATTTAATTAAGATATTAGAACTGTCATGTAACTTTTCAGAGTGATAAGGAGATTTACACATCGCTTGTAAATGAAATCTTTCCTATCTTAATTCTCATCATTTCGCACCGAACGTCTGATTTGATGTATAGATAAAAATGGAAAGAACACGAAGCAGAGTTAGAAAATGCAAAAGAAAAGAGGAATCAACAGCCTCAACCCCAAGTACTTGGGGAAGTACTAGTAGCAACAGCTAGACTCGAACCAATCACAATGGCTTTAGTACAAGCCATGATTCGGGCTATGCTGGTTGAGAAAAGAGAAGAGATGAGGCAAATGTTGCAAGAAAATAGGGACTAAACTACGATACTCGTTGAATAAATCGAGTTGAATGATGGGGATTCCGAGGAGGGAAACTACAGTAGGACCGTTGGTAAAGCTGATCCACTGGTGATTAGGAGCAACAACCAAGATGACGGAGTCGAGAGGAATGGATGCAAGTACAAAGATTTTCTAACTTGCAAGCCATCGACTTTCACTAGGAAGGAAGATCCGATCGGGGTTATGGATTGGATCTCGGAGATGGAGTTAGCCTTCGTGACATGTGGTTGCAAAGGCAAGCTACAAACCACATATATAGTGCGTCAATTTAGGGGTGGAGCTGTTCGCTGGTGGAACACCTTAGGAAAGATCATGAGCCCTAATGAGCCACTGCAACTGACATGGGTAGAGTTTTTAGTGCAATTCAGGCGTAAGTACTGCTCCGCCCAAAACTTGCTCGAGCTAGAGAACCAATTCCTGACTCTGAAGAAAGGAAGCATGTCCATCAATGAATACACCAACAACTTCATAGAGAAAATGGAGGTTGCCTTGCGTCTTGTCCCAGACGAGCTAAAAAAATCGACAAGTACACAAAGGGACTTCATTGGGAGTATGCGGTGCTAGTACGTCAGGCACCTACTCTAGAGGCAGCTATCTGGGCTGCCAAGTTTGTTGAGGATATGATCAAGGGAAGAGCCGCCAACAAGGTTGAAGTTGGAGAGAAGAGGAAGTTTAAAGGATCTTCAAGGTCCAACAAGGAGAGCAAATCTCTGAAGTCTGGAGGAGTAAGAGGAAGTGAGGCAAGATGGTGCGAGAAGTGCAAAAAGAAGCACTTCGGAAGATCGATGGAGAAGTAACATGTTATAAGTGTGGTAGGACTGGTCACTATTCTAGAGATTTTACATTCAAAAACAAGAAGTGCTACGAATGTGGAAATGATGGGCATATTTCGAAGAATTGTCCAAAGAAAAACGATGTAGCAATACCAAATGCACTGCCAAAGCCAAGTGCATTCCACATGATCCTTGATGAAGCAGATAACAATGCAAGGAACCAAGGATGAGGACTTCATATCCAAAGATCAAGATATAAAGTAGCCATGTGGATAGTATTAGGAAGTGTAGCCTATTAGAGGCATAGTATATGGTAAAATTGAACACCTATGTAATAGTTTCAAGAAATAATATAAACCCTCATTTTATTATCTGATGGGCCAAGTTGTTATGTGATTTTCTTGTATGGTTAATTGTAAAAATGTGAGACAATACTTGGGACGAGTATGCGTAGGTGTGAATGGTGGTAGAGGCCTATACTACCAGAAGCATAAGACCCACACTTGGATCAGGGAAAGTCACAAGATTACCAAGGCACTAGTAATTAATTTCGTTTTATTCAAGTATGTCGTTACCAGTGTTTCGGTAAAGATTAAGAAGATGATTGTTATTCCGACCCTAGTGGTCATACCAAATTGTGTCCGACTACGATGAGTATGTTACGTGGTTTCGAGAACCAAGTTCGATGTAGCACATGAATTAAGCTGGAAGAATTAATCAAAGCGATCCGTAGAGGTATCACAATGGTTGCTTGTAGCTAGAAATGATACCTTTTACGATGAGATTAGAACATGAAGGAAAGTATAGTCTGTTCTGGAAGACTCTAAGAGACCTGATTCTAAGCATTGTAACATATGATGATAGGTCATTAAAATATGACACATCATTCCATTTTAGTAATAAAAGAACTTATCTTAATTTCGTATCCAGTGAGGATCGAGATTATGACTTGAAGGTCATAATTTGGAGTCTAACGTGAGAGAGGGAGCAAGTGCAACATCAAGCACCGCCTACCATCACGGAGTCCAAGAGTTAGATACTCATTCGAAGGAACAAGGAAGTTACAATTATTACCTAGGATAAAGAGATAACGTACATAGTCATTTTACAACCCTGTTTCGTTGATGATTCGGGGACATAATCATCCTAAGGGGGAGATAATTGTAACGGCCGCAGATTCGGGCTAGTCAATTTAAACACAATAAGCACAAAAATGAGTTGTTGATGGAAGATTATTTAGAAGGACTAATCTTTTCCAAGTGTTAGTATATGTTAGAAGGGTTTCATACATATAAAGAACGCCGAAATCCGAGTTATAACGAAGAAGTTATGGCCCGTTGAAGTTTTACGGCAAAACCGGCACGACACCGGGAGACGTAAATATTGAATTTACGATAGAGGAATTTATAGACATAGTGATCTAAATAAAGTTTTTAGTATACGTTAAACTGATAACATACAAAAAAAAAAAGAACGCCCAAATCTGACTTCGTATGAGGAAATTATAAATTTTCTAAGATTTGACATAGTAGTGCACGACCCGAAACTCGAATTTTAGTTCAAGCGGTTTTTAGCCTACGCGACCTAAATGAGAGTTGAATATCTCATTAATAGGAACTCAAAAATAAAAAGATAGATGAAGACGAAGTCCGTATGTAGAAGTTATGAATTTTACGTGGAAATTTAATAGTATAATCTCCTCTTATTGTTAAATTTAAGATCGGTCAAGAATTAGCCGATACAGTCTAAATGAAAGTTGTAGATATTGTTTTTACCTATGTATGGATATAAATAACGTAAAAAAACGGAGATCGTATGCGAGAGTTGTGATTTTTCTAAGTCGGGAGGGTGCTGTGCGAGTTTGGGTGACGCGGCACGATCACAACCATTGCTTTCTCTCCAAAGAAAGCCATCAGATGATGACACATGGCACTGACTTGGCGAGTTAGTGGACTGACTTGGCGAGTTCATCAGGAATTGAGCCTATAAATAAGAGTGTTGGGTTCCCTCATTTCCTCACCCTCAACCCTCTTCTTTCTCTCTCTATAGTCTCTCTCTAAGCTCCCTAACCCCCCTAAAGCCTAGGTAAACCCCCTAGCACCCGAAGAAAGCCCCGAGGCTCCTGAAGACCTGAGAAAAGAGCCTTTTCGGCTTAGAAACGCTGCTTCAGTGAAGCCCGGTTTTCGAGAAAACCCGATGTATGTGAGCTACGCCTACCCTATCGTTAGTACGGGGAATCTGGTTTAAAGGGTCTCATATGGTTGTTGGATTTTAAAAGTGCATTATGCTAAAATGGTCCTGCTCTTCGGTGTTTTATGTCTGGCCCTTGTCTGTATATAGTGGTTGAGAAATATTGTTTCGTGCTTATATAATAGTAATAATAGCAAAACTATTAATTAGTCTCGTCAAACATTAGACTAAACTCTAGTGGTAATGATACTAGGTTTTATTTGAAGGAAATTGTTTTAATAGTAACGAGGTACCGTCCGTGTGCCGAGTCACCACCTTTTCAAGTGAGTGCATGGTCCCTTTCATCTTACACGTAGATATGAAGTATTTTATATAAACTACGTGCAATGTTTTCATATTATCTGTATACTTGCTATCTATACTGGATGAATGATTTTATACAAGTTTTATATGATTTAAATTGTCTATGTATTTATATCTACATAATATGTTAGGTAAAACATGGGTAGAAGAAATATGAGTTGGAGGATGAGTTGAAAGGTGATATAGGCCATGAGGTAAGCGTGAGAGGTGGACGATGTGAGAATCCTTGTTCCCAAAAGCTGGCCCTATCACTAGCAAACTCGCAACCTGTAGGTGTTGTGAAAGATGTTTTCACCGGTGTACTCTAAAAACCTATTAACATGAATTGCGAGTGGACTCTCGAAAACGATACTATCAATAAACGAGATAAACCCCGACAACTATGCAGTTAGCGCCTGTTGAGAAAACCTTGGTAACTATGGATTTAGTGCCCGTTGAGAAAACCCTGACAACGATGGATTTCGTGCCGATTCCTTAGGATAATCCTTAGGAACAAATGAACGAGGAATAGCTGATTCTTAGGGTAGATCCTTAAGAGTAAAAAAAGATAACGGGGATGGGTTATTGGGTTAACTGTTTGATGATTAAACATAATAATTATATTAATATGGGTTGAAAATCCTATGTACTCACCAGGTTTCCCAACCCGACCCACTCAATTTATTTATATCATAGGTGTTGATATGAAGTCACAGTGCACTGAGAGATTAAGGAGATATAAATCATTAGTGATAATGAATGTAAGTTCTGTTTATGCTTATGTTTCTTTATTGACAATAACATCCCAAATGTTTTAAAATGAATAAAAATACTTTTATTTGGAAATGCTTTGATAACGTATTTATCATGTTTTACTAGTAACAAATTCCGCAACATTTTTCTTAAAAGAGGTACTCCAATTTTTATAAAGCATAAACAAAATTGGTCTTTTCTGGCTGTGAAAATGGGGATGTCACGTTTCATTTGTTTGATTAATGTTTACTTTTTGCTACAAGTTTTAGTCCAACCAACAACTTGGTGGTATAGAGAGCTAGCATTATGTAATGCGATGGATGTTTGATTTCTTGACGACACGACAACATGTATTTCCAATTAAAGTAAGTACCTTTTTAATATTTGTTCATTTTGTTTATTGCAACAAAATATATGGTTTGTTAATGAATATGTTTAATTTATATTTAATATAGTCCGGTAGCATTTGGGATGACAAAAGTCCCTTTGAGGAAAAGGTGTTGCTTGCAACTATTGCTACCTGGTTTAGAGAGTTTTCTAATAACTATATTAGGTGTAAGACCCATGTATTACATGGATTCATTTAAAAAAAATATGAAATTCTAAACATTTAAGAAGTCTAAATTTATAAAAAAAAAAATCGAAAAATATTGAATTATTAAAATTAAAGTGTTTTTCTCCTTTAAATTTAAACATATAATTTAGATAAATAAACAAAGGAAAATAATGAGGTTTTAATTTTGAAAATTTGGAATTAGAAGGAAAGTCAATTAATGAAATTGATATGCATTTATTAATGCATTTATTGCAATTAATACATTTAATCAATTATTATATGAAAGTTAATAAAAATGAAAATAACCACAAAATGCCATGTGGAAAAAATTTAATTGAAAATAACGTCAAAATGACAACTAGCAAAATCAATGCGAGTGTGCCATGTGGCAAAAATATTTTCATTTATTAGAGTAGATGAAGGATGTGGTCCTCTAAAAAAAGCCTGTATGTTAGTTATTGAATTCTAAAAGTTCCTAACTTTGGTTTAATTATCTTTTGTTGGAGTTCTTACCTTTTTACTTTCATTTGTTTGTTTTTCAGGGAGGTTAGAAGAAAGAGTCAGTACAATTGATTTTTGGACAATCCTTATGCTAAGTCAAGACAAATTTTTTTTCATGTAAGTTGTATGATGTATGAAATTACCAAATCCATGATTTCTTTTGCTACATAGACAATTGTCTTTGTTTGATTATATTTTTATCAATCACTATTATGGTTTATTTAACATTTCCACATAAAAAAACATTGTTTATCTGTACAATCTGTGTTATAAATTGATAGTCTATAATTATTGTACTGTTATTTTTATAAAATGATATTAAAAAATATCAGAGTGTTAAAAGGAAGCTGTTGCTTATCTAGAAACCAGTATGTAAGCCTATTGTGAAAAAAAAGAGTAAAAGTCTATTATGGCCCGATTATTTGTATGGACTTGTATATATTTTGTTTTCATATGCCCCGGTTATATTGAAGGGAACTGGTTCTAATATTCATATGCAGCTGGCACGGAAAGTGTTATATGACTCGGTTATATAAATGCAAACCGAGCTCTATTTGTAATAAAAAGACCCAGTTTAGAACCGGGTTCTATTATGGATTCCACATAGGACTCGACAACATCAAACCTGGTTGCAAAATCGGCATCTTTAAGCTATTTAATCGGGTCTTTTAACGCTTTTTGTAGTGGTGTATGCTCATAGTAAAAGAGGAGCATTAATGAAATCTGACAGTAATATGCAATTCAATGAATAATTATCCAAAAAATTGTTATATTCAACCTAGTATTTAAATGAATGTAGCACCAAATTCTTGGTACGTATTCTTGTATTTAATCCTATTTTTGATTTACAAATTTGGCCTTGGACTCGACAAGTCGAAGGACTGACTCGCCGAGTAGAAGCGGGATGTTTAAGTTGTGGACTCGGCGAGTCAGGTCGTGGACTCAGCGAGTAGTCACTGTCTGGGCAAAAAACCCTAATCCTGGGGTTTGCACCCTATTTAAACACTCTAACGCCTCCCTTGTCCTTAACACTTCCAGAGAACTATTGAGAGAAACCCTAGCCCCCCTTGTTCTTGTGAGTGATTCTTGGCTTTGTGAAGGAAGTTTGGAGCTTAGAAGAAGAAGGTGGAGGTTGAAGAGTGCGAGGAAGGGAAGTAGATCCGAAATCTACACTTTGAGAAGCTTCCATTCAGGTAGATAAGTTCCTACCTTGATTACTAGTTCATTAGACCCCCTTTTTGTCCCTAATCGATGGTTTTCAAGCCCAAAAACCTCAAACTCCATGTAGTTATGCTCTATGCTCTTAAAGGACTTCAGATCTGGACCTTATGGACATCTTAGAAGTGTAAAGTCTCTGTGATTGAAGTGACTGAGGTCCCTGTTGAGTGTATGACCTCCTTAAGAGCTTGGAATTATCTTTTGGAGCTCATAGGGCCATGCATGCACGTAAAGTTTGCAACTTTATGTGATAAGCATACCCTAGGAGCTTAGATCTATGGTTGGGAACCGTTGCATGTCTCAGATTTAGACTATATGGGAGGAGGGCTGAAGGGACTCGGCGAGTTCTATGAAGATGGTCTTAGACTCGACGAGTTGGATGAACAACTCGACGAGTCCTTTGAAGATTGCCTGGAACTCGGCGAGTCGGATCGTGAGTTGGTCTAATTGTCCCAAGTAGTGAGTTCAGGGTGACTTAGTAAGTGGGAAGAGGGACTTGATGAGTTAGTGTTGGGATAGTAGAAGAGAGACTCAACGAGTCTGTGCCATGACTCGGCGAGTCTAGTTAACTGGAAGTTGACTTTAACCAAGGAGTTAACCTTGGACCAGGGGTAGGTCATTCATTTAACCTAAGGGTATTTTGGTGTGACTAATCTATGTTTTTGGATTTATAGCCGGAGGATTGCCAGTGAAGCAGTCAGTCGTCTAGCAAGCAGACTTTCAGCAGCTACTTTCGAGGTGAGTTACCTTCCAGTAGCGGTAGGTCTAAGGCCACAATGCCAGCCCACCAGTAAGAGTTGTATGTTAGATGATTGTCTTTGTGATATTCATCTAGGTTTGCTACTACTTGATATGCTTATGTGCTAGCATGTTATGATGTTATGTGATAGTGGTAGTAGGGGTGGAATAGTCCCTGGTTACCGTTCGATAAGACCGAAGGGGTATTTTAGTACTCAGCCATGCTAGCCAGATTATGATATGTGTGATATGATATTATGTGGTAGTAGTAGGGGTGAAATAGTCCCTGGTTACCGGTCAAAAGGACCGAAGGGGAGGCCAGCACCCAGATATGCTAGGCAGTATCCGGTTGAAAGGACCGCAGGGGAGGCCAGCACCCAGATATGCTAGGCAGTATTCGGTCGAAAGGACCGAAGGGGAGGCCGGCACCCAGATATGCTAGGCAATATCCGGTCGAAAGGACCGAAGGGGTAGGTCGGGAACCCAGATATGCCTGAAAAAATTTTTATGTTATGTGATTGTATGGTATGTGGTACGATGGGGGAACTCACTAAGTTTCATGCTTACAGTTTACTGTTTTGTTTACGGTCCTCCACCCACACTCCACTAACTATACTGCTAATAAATGCTACAGATTACCCGTAGTCTTACATCACTTCCCTCACTAACTCGCTGTTGGGGAATGTTGCGGCTATCCCACAGTCCTACCACGCCCCCATGCTGTCTCTGTCACTGACTACTAATCTGAAAGCATCCCATGCCGAATTTTCTCACAATCTACATTTCGACTCACTTGAGTCCTACATGCGATTTCCCCAAACTGATTTTCCCAGACTATTTACCAACCAGCTCGAAAACATGAACTCCATTGATCCATCAGTCGTCGTTCTACTTCCTTTCTTTCTCAGAGGTCGCGTACTCATTTTGTATTTGCGTGCTCATGCACTTGAATACTCGGAGGGTTCTCCCCCACTTTGATTTTACTAATACCTCGCGGCTCAATGCTTGAATAGAATCCCCAGTCCTTTCCGATCATCCAACAACCAATCTGCTACAAACCTAAGCTTACCACAGCCAGGGATCTAACCGATATATCACTCAACAACACCTTCCTGAAACTAGAGGGACACCACTGAGTCCTACACATGCATGCTGCAGTTACTGCATTCTAAGTAACCTGCTCTAGAAAGGAACTTCCTCTAACTATCATTCTAAAGTCCTCGGTATGCAGATGACATATATCTTACTCACAAGCAAACCACACAATTTTGAAATACTAATACCAATAACGATGCAGAACCATAACAATATAATCATGAGCAAAAGTTAACGAGGAAATAAAAGATACGCACCTGCAACATCCGGTGCTGCTCGCGTCTCCATGGTAGTCATCTGAAAAGCCCTGCCTCCTACCGCAGGCACCTCTGCTCGGCCCTGACGGCCGTCTGTAATCCTTAACGCCGCAGGGGCAAGTGCTATCACATGTTAGAAGAGTTACGCCGACTGGTGGTGCTCAAGACCACATAGTTGATCCTGCAGGTCCGTAGCAGACTGCAGACTGCGTAGAGTCGACAGAAAAGTTACGCCGACAGGAGGCGTCCAGACTTGGAGTTGCAAGTGGGTGATATGGTCCTACTGAAGGTATCACCCTGGAAGGTAGGTGTCATCAGATTCTGGAAGCGGGGCAAGCTGGGCCCCATATTCATTGATCCGTTTAGGGTTTTGGCCCGGGTGGGCCGGGTTGCTTATCATTTGGATCTTCCAGCAGAGCTCAGCCAGATCCACAACACTTTTCATGTTTCTCAGTTGTGAAAATGTTTGGTGGACGAATCAGAAGTTGTACCATTGGAGGATATTCAGGTTGATAGCAGCCTGAATTACATCGACAAACCTATTGCAATCTTGGATCGGAAGACGAAGGCCTTGAGGAACAACGCAGTTCAGCTAATGAAGGTGCAATGGCAACATTGGAAGGGTTCAGAGTGAATGTGGGAGTTCGAGGAGGAGATGTGGGAGCATTATCAAGAGTTGTTTTCATATTCAGTAGCAGCAGACTTCGAGGACGAAGTCTGATTCAAGTGGGGGTGAATTGTAATGCTCATCTCTCGAGGTATTAACTATTTAATTTTTTTAATTTATAGTTGGGCCTAGTATGGAAGAAAAAGAGTATTGGTTTTGGATTTATGCGCTTGGGCCAAGTTTTGGGCTGCCCATAAGACGTACGCGAGGCGTAGCCTGGGCGTACGCGGGTCATAATGGACTGCGATGGAATTGGGGACGCGCACACTTACACGCAGCGTACCACTAGGTATGCGCAGCGTACCACTAGGTACACGCAACGTAAGTGAGCAGATAATATAACCCTAATTTAAGGGTTTAAGACCTATATAAACCCCATTATAGCCTCCCTCTGGATTCTTACTAGGCTCCTCACCCCCAAAGAAACCCTAATACGTCCTAACTTTCTCTTTTGTGTGATTTTGCTCCTTGTGAGAGTTTTAGTGAGGAAGAAGCTGTGAAGAAGGAAAGCAAAGGTTGGCAAAGAATCTTGAGCATAGAGATCTGGTCTAGACTTACTCTTCATCACCAAAATAAGGTATAAAGCACTAAACTTTCTTCCTCATATGCTAGATCTAGAGTTATGGAAGTTTTGGACGTTTTTAGGTCCAAAGGTTGGACCTTGATCATGGAGATTCTTATTTAAGCTTGGGATTGTCATCCTTTGGGCTCAAATCACCTCCTTAGCAATAAAGTTTCAATCTTGGAGGTTTGCATGAGGCCATGCAAGAGATCTAGTCATTTCTATGGAGTTAGGATATTGCTTTTTGAAGTTTGAGCCTTTTTGAGTCATCCAATCCATCAAGTAAGTAACTTTATGACTTAGGATAGAGAATAAGACATGGATCTGAATTTGTAGCTTCTAAATCAAAGGATTAAGTACTTAATAGGAAGTTGTCTTAACAAGGTTGTACGCTGGGCGTACAACGAGGTACGCACAACGTATAAGCCAACAGCCAGTACGCTCAGCGTACCTAGGGGGTACGCCCCGCGTATGTTGTCAGTTTAGGCTTCGAGCATTTGGGCCTCGGTGTGGGCTGTGCTTTGGACTTAGAGTCTTTGGGACTTAGTGGTCATCAGAAGTCAGTGAATATGGGCCTAGTATAGGTGTTAGGCATAGGGTAAGGCCCAATAAAGAGATTTAGGCTCAATGTAGAAAATTGGGCCATTAGTGGCCATTGGAGGACTTAGAAGGAATTAAGGGTTTGGGCTATGTTTGTGACCCACACCATAGCAGGGGTAAAATGTTCATTTTACCCATAGAAGAATCCATATTCTGATTTAGTATTTTATTTTCCATGATAGTCGGGAAGCAGCCGGAGCAGCAGTCAGGGATTTCTTATTCAGGTGTTCAGCAGTCAACATTACGAGGTGAGTTTTCCTTCCAGTAGGAACGGGACTATGGCCACAATGCTGACCCGTTTAGTTAGCAGTAGTTCCTGACTTCGGTCCGATGCAGTAGTTTAGTGTGCTTGATGTCTTTGTGATTCAAGCATGTCTTTGTGTTATGTGTTCTGGACTTCGGTCCGATGCAATATACAATATATGTGTTATGTTATTAGTTATGACTATGCTATGCTATGTTCAGTCAGTTTCCGAACTTCGACCCGATGCAGTTTCCGGACTCCGGTCCGCTGCAGATGGCAAGGCCCTAGTCAGTTTCCGGACTTTGGTCCAATGCAGTTTCCGAACTTCGGTCTGATGCAGAGGGCAAGGCCATGGTTAGTTTCGGACTTCGGTCCGATGCATTTTCTGGAATTCGGTCCGATGTAGAGGGAAAGGCCCTAGTTAGTTCCCGGACTACGATCCGATGTAGTTTCTGGACTTCGGTCCGATGCAGCCTCCAAATTTCGGTTCGATGCAGTGGGCAAGGCCCAGTATGTGCTTTTATATGTTATTGTATGGTATGTGGTAGTTTGGGGGAGCTCACTAAGCTTTGTGCTTACAATTTTAGTTTTGGTTTTAGGTACTTCCGCTAGCAAGGGGAAGAACTCGGGATGATGGCATGGCACACACCACAATTACATTTTTATCCTGGGAGTTTTATTTAGATATTTTGTTATGATATTGACTTCAGTTTGATTTGATACAATTACTATGGCATTTCGAGATGTACGATGCATGGTTTTATTATATAACATTTGTTGATGTGGTTTTAGTAATGTTAAAAACAAAAGTTTTTGGGTTGTATTTTTGGGATGTTACAGTGTGTGTGGTATTTCATGATGGTCGGCGACAGTTTCACCATCGCATTAGATCTGGTCTCCGGTGATGGTGTTTACATAAGAAAGTTCTGCAAAAAAAAAAAAAAGATGCCCACAAAGTGCTTGATGAAATGCCTCAATGGAATTAGGTAAGTGATTAAGTTGTGAATTTAGCTGTGAATGCTATAGTGAAGTTTTTTAGAGTTTAAACAGTGAAAATTAGGCTATAAATGAATGTATAAAATTTTATTATAACATCGCCTTATATATCTGACCGGATCTCTGATGTTTTATGGTGATTATGGATGATGTGTGTGATGCACACAAAGTGTTTGATGAAATGTCTCAACCAAATTCGATAACTTATTAAACTGTGAATATGTGTTTTTAATGTATAAATTTTTAAATATCTAAGTTATTAAGCTATGAATGTGTATTTTTCTGATGCACTAAGTTGTGAATTAATATCTGAAATATTAAATTAAGTAATGATTTAGTGTCTGAAATGTTGTATTAAATTGTGAATTCTGATTTTTTTTATCCAGGTCTGGTTTTTGAAGGAAGGATGCTGGCTGTGTTTGTAACGGTGGTTGGTGATGGCGATGGTTGATGGTGGCGTATGGTAGTTGGTGGTATTAATGCTACTAGTGGTGGTAGAGTAAAGATATTTCTATTTCTCACTCATCTTCTTCGTTGATTATAGATAAGTTATCTCCTTTTATGATTCATGTATATGTCTTTCTTTTGATGTTGGCTTCTGAAATATAAGATAATTTATGCATGTATTAAATTGTGAATGGGTTGTTTAGTACACTGAAATATGATATTATACTTATAAATGATTTTTAAATGTATTATATCAAACTATGAATTTTGTATATTAAGTTATGAATCCTATTTACAACTTAATATAAGAAGTTCACAATTTAAAACACATAAATGTCTCTAGATGGGAACGTATTAATGAAAGTTTTAGTTGAGAATATGGTTATGAATATATAATTTTTATGTATTAAACTGTAAATTTATTGTATTAAGATGTGAATTTTGTGTATTAAAAGTTGAATTAACTATATTAAACTGTGAATATTTTATGAATGTCGTGTTTGCTTCTTTGAGAAAAAAGAAGCATTATACACATAATTTTCTATAATTTTAAATTAATTATATAAAATTTAAACTATAGCTATTATGTAAATTAAACTTTGAAATAAGCACTAGCTTTTTGATCTAAAAGTATAAATGTATGTTTTACGTTAAAAATATGGAATTACGTGTATTAAATTATTAATTTATTAGATTAACATGTGAATTTTATGTATCAAATGATAATTCGTTGTATTAAGTTGTGATTTGATTGCATTTGTTGTGAATTTTCTATAAATTTTATGTTAATATACGAATGATTGTTGTATTAGTTTCTTATGAATATATTTATTTTTTATGTGTGTAAGTATCTAAGAATGCATTAGTTTTTATAATTGTTTTGTATTAAATTCAAAATGAGTTAATTAATATGTTTATTAAATTGTGAATGTAGTATTTAAGCTATTAATGTCTTTATGTACACATCTGTTTTGGACAGAAAGATGGTCGCTAAGCTGGCAGAGGTTGGTGGCGGCGTGTGGTGGTGGTGGTAGTGATAAAGTTTGGGTTTGACTTCTCTAAATTTGTAAATTTATCTAGAATAGATTATATTAAGTTGTGAATTTTGTGTATTAACTGTAAATTGACTATATAAAGTTGTATTTCATATAATTTTTGTGTTAAAATATAAATGAATGTATGAATAAATATATATTATACTGTAAAAATTACGATTTTGATATTTCCTTACCAAAAAGACAAAAATCAGGACTTTAATATATTTAATATACTCACAATACATGTTTACTAATAAAATGAGGGTCTTAGTTCTTAACTTTTTTTTGTTCTCATATGAACCACTTATATATATATATATATATATATATATATATATATATATATATATATATATATATATATATATATATATATATATATATATATAACATGCAAGATAGTCATTTCAAGTGTAACAAGTACTAAATCTATTCTAATAAATGAAGATTTTTTTTTTTTATCAAATGTCACAATCTCATTTAATTTGTCAAATCTGGTTATTTTGAATTAATTTTTTTTTCACATATCATTTTATAAATTTCTATTTTAATAAATTCCACATCATACTTTAATGTAATAATTACAATAAATATAATAATAAATAAATATCAATTTCATTAATTAAAGTTCATTAGTTTAATTTATTTATTTATTTATTTAAATTTAAAAGATAAAAAATCAATTTTAATAATTCATTATTTTTCTTATTTTCTTATAAATTCAAAGTTCTTAAATATTTAGATATTTATATTTAATTTTTTTTAATTAACTCATGTAATACATGTGTGTTACACCTAGTTTACAACAAAACTATATAAAAAAAAGTATTATAGATAAAATCTACAACTTTGAAAATGTTTGGACTGAATAAAAAAATATAACAAACCATAGGACCATTTTGCAATTTTTTTCTGAAATTAACTATCACTAATATATGCAATAAATATCAATAAATATCAACCGCATTCTATAAATACTGTGAATTAATTATATTTATGCAATAAATACCACAAGTGCTTATTTTTCCTATAAATATGTTGAAAACCTATTCTCTAATATCATTAAAATCTCTACAAAATATTCTAAGTGTTGGCTTTTAAGGCAACCTCAAATTCATCCAAAAATCCAAACACATAATCAATAAAAAATGACGAATCTAAAGTCAAGTTTTCTTATGCTAGTGGCTATGGTAGTGGTATCCATAGAGTTCCATGGCTCAACAGGAGAACAATACGTTGTCGGCAATGACTACCACTGGAAGCTGCCACCAGGAGAAACTTTCTATATTTTGTGGTCACGACTCCATATCTTCAAAAGAAGTGATGTTCTCGTCTTTATTTTCAACAACACACTTCATAACGTTGCAGAAGTAACAAAGGAGGCATACGAACATTGTAATGCCACCAACCCCATCTCACTCCACACCACCAGCCCGACTGAACTTACCATCAAGAATATGGATAACCACTATTACATTTGCACCATCGGCGACCATTGCATGCAAGGGCAAAAAGTAGGGATTAAGGTTTCACCAAACTAGATAAGAAGTCGTACCCCATATTACCTCATTAACTTTTTACTATCTAAGGTAAGATAAGAAAATAATACTTTGTTATACAAATTCATCGAGTTTTCATATGAATATTGTTGGATGAGGATGGGTTAAATTAATAAACTAAGATATAATTCTGATAGGGTAATCAAATATATGGGTTTTTACATAGATTAAAATGATCTTCTATAAATGTTAAACACGTAATAGGGGAATAAAAAACACTAGTATCCAAAGTGCGATGGCTAAACATAAATTAGAGATGCATAAATTTGTCCATGAATCCATCGATTTAGCTTTCCTTTGTACAATGTGGAACTGCAAGCGAAAGGCCCAAAACCATTAATGGGTTCCCTATAGCGAAATGTTTGGTGTATTAATTAAAAAGCTAGTTAATATTTTAACAAGTAGCTGTTTAGTTGAAAAGATAAGGGAAAATGACTTAAAAGCCCAACGAAGTTTCCAAACCGTTTAAAAAACTTCAATCATGTTTTGTCTGTTCAAAAAAACCCAACAAACTTAACATTTTATCTAAAAAGTCCAATTAAGTTACATTTTCTCAAAAGTCAAATAAGAGAAGCAGATGACGTGGCTTATTACCGTATCGGAAAAATGACTTGTTAGACCAACGAAGTTTCCAAAACGTTTAAAAAACTCCAATCATGTTTTGCCTGTACAAAAAAAACCCAACGAACTTAAACAAAACAAAATTTGAATTTTCTAAACGGTTTGAAACTTTCTTGGACTTTTTAGACAAAAGGTTAAGTTCGTTGGGTTTTTTTGAACAGACAAAACATGATTGAAGTTTTTTGAATGGTTTGGAAACTTGGTTGGGCTTTTAAATCATTTTCCCAAAAGATAATTGTTAGTTTGTAAGCTAGTTGATAAAAAATAACATTTGATAAAAATTATATCTTATACGTTAGTTTAAATATATAAATGACATAAAATAGAATTTAGAAGGTTATTTATCTTATAATTACTTAAAGGTATATTTGAGAATTCAAAAATAATAATAATAAATAAATAAAGATATATGCTACTTTTTGACTTGCTATAGATTTGTTTAAAAAAACTTAAAAAATAAATTAACTCATCAACTAGTCGTGAGGAGTCAAACATAACCTAAACAACCTAATAATTGTCGCTTAAATAACCCCAAGGTCATTAAAATTTAGAACACAAATATGATAGATTTTAAATCACGATTGCCCGTGAAGAAGATAGAAGGAACCATCATCAAGAGTATACATTATAAAATATTAGTGGTTTATTAATTTGTAATGGAATGAATATTGATAGTCAAAATGATAAATAAAACAAGGTTCATAACATTAAAGTCATATTCGGTTAATTCACTTCAACCAAATTGTGGAAATATAAACAAAAAACTAAACCAAATAACGTTTCATACTTTTGTTTAAACCAAACAAAAAACTAAATGAGCCCAACCGATTAAAGCAAACTTATCTAGTTTAGCCGGTTTATTTGGTTTCAGTTATTTTCGACACCTTTAAACTATCTTAATTAGCAACCCAACTCAATACAATTTTTCTATAAAATATAATTTCTCACTTTCACCTATACAACCTAAACCAATCCAGTTTTTTACACCCATTAGTAATCCAACCCAAACCAAATTTTAATATATATATATATATATATATATATATATATATATATATATATATATATATATATATATATATATATATATATATATATATATGGAAAAAGTGAATATACATTACAGTCACACTTAAACTTGAGTACTAAACTTCATGAAAATATGGTGTTTTACTATATAAAGATTACGGTTAGGGGATTCACGATTAATAATTGAAGATGTAGATACAATATCGACACAATAGTTTTGATAAGGAAGCAAAAATACTGACTTAGATCTTCGTGACAGTAGAAAAAAGTAATGTTCACTGAGGTGAAATAATAAACGATAATGGATGAAAGAAAATAAGGATGGTAAAACGATAATGGATGAAAGAAATGTTATCGATGATGATATATTTACCAAATGAAAACCAAATCGAGTATATTTACTAAGTTAAAACAACATATTTTATAGGTTTAGTATCTAAGCTTAGGTGGGGATGTAATATATATAGTGAGTACTCGAAGAACTAATCGGACAATTTGACGAGTTTTACAACACTGGGTACATGGAATGTATTATTTCGGGCTAGGAAGGTGAAATCTTCATCAAAATGGTATTTTCAAACACTTATTTAAATTTATTATTTAAATATATATAAAAAAAATTACAATCATTTATTACCCTCATAAATCATTAACTCAACTAATAGCATATGCAATAAATAACTTCAATTACAAAAAAGTGTTAAAAAGTCAAAGTATGAATACTTAAAGTTATTTATCATTAATCTCTACAATAAACAACATCGTCTATACTTTCCTATAAATATTTCCAAAACTTATCATCAAATGGAATAGAAAAGAATTTTGCGGATCTAAAAATAATATGAGGAAGGTAATTTAAGTTTGGTTGTGCGTATCACATGCATGGTGGTTGCATCCACGGAGCTCCATGAATCAACGACAAAAAAAATTCATGGTGGGTAGTCCCATTGGTTGGGGTGTATCACATAATCACATATTTTATGATAAGCGGTCAAATCGTCATACCTTCAAACCACATGATGTATGCATCTTTAATTTCACCACCAGACTTTTTTAAAACCGACATTGTGGAAGTGACAAGGGAGGCACATAGCAAATGTGACGCCAAGAAACCAATCTCACACTAGACCACCAGCCTCACTATATTTAACCTTAAGAACACGAACATGAACAAAAACTATTACATCTGCACCACACACCAATGTTGTTGCAAAAACGGGCAACAACTAGATATTAGGGTTTCATTCCGTAGATAACGATTACCTTATTAATTTACTATTATTATATACAAATTATATTTATATAACAAACTGTATATATATAGCTAATAGTTTGTCATTCAAAATTATCTTATTTCACATTTAACAATTTTAAGTATTTTAATATTGATGGATGATGGTGGGTAAAGTAAACTAAGAGGGGGCTTCAATTGAGAAAATTTTTGCGAATGACGGAATGTATCTAGGCTACGAATTTTGAATCTGCCGCCTAAGTGCTCCAACGTACCGGGATGACAATATATATATATATATATATATATATATATATATATATATATATATGTGTGTGTGTGTGTGTGTGTGTGTGTGTTATAATATGGTTGGACAACTATTGTCTGGACGTGTGGACAGTGTTAGTCTATGAGAATTACTAAGAGAATAGGTTGTTTAGTAATTTGAATGCGTTCAACCTCACACAATTATTGTCATTTTCATGCATTATTATTCAATTTTGTTCTCACGCATCGTTTTCCACTAATTTTCATTCTTACAAAATATGAGTCCATAAACATTCCGACAACATTGTGACAAAATGAAAAAAAATAAAAGAAAGTCTATAATAACCTTATAGACGCTTTAATTAGTAAAAATGTGTGATAATGACAATGGTATGTAAGAGTGAATGTATTCACATTATCAAACAATACATTTTCTTTGTGATTCTAACAGAATAGCACTGTTCACACGTCTACATAATATATATCAATCCACATTTGAACCTAGCTTTATCTATCTATCAATCTCTCTCTCTCTCTCGAGACACACACACACACACACACACACACACACATATATATATATATATATATATATATATATAAGTGCTCCAGTGTACCGAGAAGACAAGACAAATCATCTATATATATATATGTGTGTGTGTATATATATATATATATATATATATATATATATATATATATATATATATAAGTGCATTCATATATGAATAAATATTTGTCTGTTCATAAGTGATTATTCATACATGAATATGGTGGTTGATGGCAGAGGTGGTGGCTGTGGCAGGCGTAGTGGTAGCATTGGTAGTGATGGTAATGGTAATGGTAGTTGCGGTTGTAGGGGTGTTGGTGGCAGCGGTGAAGGGGATAGTGGTGGTAGGGTGGTGGAAGTGGTTGCAATGATAATGGTGGTGACGGTGGGTGGCAAAGGTGTTGTTAAGGATGACAGTGGCGAAGGTTGTGGTGGTGGTCGAGGTGGTGGCCGACAGGGGTGGTGGCGGTTGGTGGCATATGTGGTGATGGTTGGTAGTAATGGTAGTGGAGATGGTGGTGGAGTAAATGATGAGAGGTGGTGGATTTATATATATATATATATATATATATATATATATATATATATATATATATATATATATATACTTATATTTATATTCACGTATCAATATTACCTATCCTTCATTAAACTAGTACGAGAAACTGTTTTTAGCAAAATAAATGATTGACCGAGAATGATTCATCTGTTCTCAGTTTTTCTTTTTTCTTAATTTAATTTACCCTCAGTAAACTAAAAAATAATTTCAATAGGTTTATTAAATATATCATTTTGATTAAAACTTAATTAAACAAAAGTATTTGTAAATCAACCTATTAGTTTTAAATGAATTTATTTTATGCAAAGTAAATAACTAAGAGCATTTTTAATGGAGACTTTTTTACAAATTATAATTATTCGTATTTTCTTATTAACAACTTATTACAATTGAAGTATAAATCTTATTTGTTTTTTTTTTATTTTATTTATTGACCATTCAATATATATTGAGTGTTCAATGTACTTTTATGGTTTGTCACTTAATGCATTTTACATATTTAAATATATTTTAGACAAAAGTGCAAAATTGGTCCTTGTGGTTTGCAAAAAAATATGTTTAGGGTCCAAAAAGTTTTCAACTTGCATGGAAGGTCTAAAATCAAGAATTTCCTTTGGTTTTGGTCCTTAGAAATTTAAAAAAACTATTTTACCCTTATTATTTCTTTTTTATATTTTCTTTATTTATTTTAATTGTTTATTAATTTTAAAAATAAAAAAAAAATGGGCCCACGACATTTTAACAACCCACCTCACTACCTCACCCTGCATTTCTTTCGCTCTTTCTCGCTCATCAAAAAAAATGTTGGTTTCATCGCCTTCATTCCCGTCAAGAAGCCCTAATGGTCGCCGCCCAAATTTCTCGTTGTCCCTCATCATCGGTAAGTATGTTATCGTCTTCACCCCCCTCTCTTTCTCGAACCAATGGATACACATATTGGAGCTTGAAACCTGCAATCATGAAACCTCGATGATTGGACCCAACAATCGGATATCGCATGTCCACCGTACTCCACTCCATTGCCGGTTTACTAAACACACCTCTGATGAAACCCCCTTTGTGACATCCCCAATTTCACGGCCAGAAAAGACCGATTTTTTTATGCTTTTTTTTTCATAAATCAGAGTGATCGTTTAAAGAAAACGGTTGTGGAATTTGTTCCCAAAATAAAATATGATAACCATTTATCAAAACATTTCTCGAAAAGAATGTATTTTCGTTAAATAATAAAAACTCGGGATGCCATGTTCGTTACAGACCAAAAGCATAAACAATATAAAATAGACCTTACAATAGTTATTCAACTACTGATCTATAATCCAAAATCTCTCGTCAAGTCCACCAACTTATACCCTTGTGCCATTACCTGTAATGAAAAGAAAACTGAGTGGGTCAGGCTTGGGAGCCTGGTGAGCATATAAGGTTTTCAACCCACAATAATATAATTATTATATGTAATCAACAAATAATCAACCCAATTACCCATCCTCATTATTTTCTTAAAGTTTTACCCTAAGAACCAACTATCCTACATTCATTTATTCGTAAGGAATTTGGCACGAATTCCATTGCTGCCAAAGCTTATTTATCAAGTACTAAATCCATAGTTATCTGGTGCTAACTCCATAGTCACCAAAGTTCACTTAACAAGCGCTAACTCCATAGTCGTCAAGGCTTACTCAACAAGCGCTAACTCCATAGTCGCCAAACTTTACTCAACGTGCGCTAACTCCATAGTCACCAAGGTTCATCAAATATGCACGAAGTCACATCGTCGCCAAGGTTTATACAATAGGCGCTAACTCCATAGTCACCAACTATTCCATCTACCTATGTTCCACCCAACAATTTTGTATATATAAATACTTACACAGTTTAAATCATTTAACACCTGTATAAAACTCCAATTTCCATGCCCATCTCAAATAGACAAGTAACATATAAACACATAGCACGTATTTCATAGCAAATACGTCATATTTAAGTGTTAGAAGAAAGTAACTACACACTCACACATATAAACAACAATAAACTTAATACACTCAAACCATACTTGTATTATTATCGTGTTCATGAAAGGTAGTATACACTCACTTGATCAGAAGATGATCGGACAGCACTACGACTTGCAGAAGTAGTATTCTTCGGTAGATCTCCACAAAAATCGAACTTCTCGCAGGCAGAGCTTCGGCTCGGGAACCACACTTCTCGGGATCTTCGGGATCTCGGGACTTGCTTCGGGGCTCGAGAATAATACCGGGGCTTCGGGGTATTTCTGGCACGCAAATTGATGTAAAACGGGAGAGAGAAGAGAGAAAATGAACAAAAGAACCGGCTGCCCTCACATCCTATTTATAGGAGGCTAGAGCCTCGGAGTACGCGGGGCGTACAGGCGTACGCGTCCGAATTCATCACTGCATGCGTCATCCGAAGAACTCGAGTGCGAAGGTCGTCATGCTTCGCTGTACGCGGGGCGTACTTCGGATGAGTCCGATGACTCGCCTTCGGATAATACCGGGATTTAATAATTAAATTTAATTATTAATTAACTAATAAACTTCGAAAATTCATATCTTCTTCATACGAACTCCATTTTCGACGTTCTTTATATCCACGCGTAGGTGAGACTTCGCTCTTCGACTTTCGTTTAGACTCCGTCGGCTAATTTTGATTTTTTTTATTATTTATTTTTAATAGGTCGGGACAGAAAATTTCGTTATAAATTCATAACTTCTTCGTCCGACGTCCGTTCTTGCCTAACTTTTCGTCGTTTCGCTACTAACAACGAGATCTTCGATTCTCGTTTAGATCGCTAAGGCTAAATATCACTCTAACGTAAATTCACTTTTTACGTCATTCAGCGTTGTGCCGGTTCTGTCGCGAAACTTTAACAAGTCATAACTTCTTCGTTATAACTCGGATTTTGGCGTTCTTTATATGCACGGAAACCTTGTAACATATACTACAACTTAGTTAGGTTTATTCATCCTACATAATCTTCAATCAAAAAGTCATTTTTTGACGCTTATTGTCTCTGAATTGACTAGCCCTGATCTACGGACGTTACAATTATCTCCCCCTTAGGATGATTACGTCCCGGAATCATCAACAAAATAGGATTTGTATACTGACTCCATAAGTTATCTCTCCATTCTAAGTAATAACCTTGATGCTTAACCCTGCATCTGCTCTTCGTACTACGTTGGACTTTAGATCGACATCTTTAAGTTACAAAATAAATCCTTATTGTGGACTCCTTCTTCTTCTAAGGATAAATACATTCATTTATCTATTGTAACTAACCGATGGGTCGTGCCCTGATGACCTCTCATCGTGGTCGGACTCAATTAATATGACCACTAGGGTCGGAATAACCATCATCCTACTAGTCATTACCGAAACAAGGGAAATGACAAACTTGAATAAAACGAAATCAATTACTAGCTTCTTGATAACCTTGTGACTTCCCCTGATCCAAGCGTGAGTCCTGTGCTTCCGGTAGTATAGATCTCTACTACCATTCACACCTACTCATACTCGTCCCAAGTATTGTCTCGCAGTTAACCAAGTCACCATACATAAATCATATAATCATTCAACACATCAGATAAGAAAACCAGGGTTTATATTAAATCTTGAAACTATTACACAAAAGTTCAAGTTCACCCTATACTATGCCTCTAACAGGCTATGCTTCCTGATACAGACTTTATATATTAATATGAAGTCTTCATCTTTTAATCCTCCCATCCTTTTCTGCTTCGTTGAGGAACATGTTGAATGCCCTTGGCTGTGGAGGCGTGTTTTTCTGTGGGCAGTCTTTAGAAATATGACCTTCTTCGTTACACCTATAGCACACCTTCTTGATAGGTGCGCACTTGTTGGCGTAGTGCCCTGTCTTCCCACATTTGTAGCAAGTCATCTCCTCGCTACATTTCCCGAAGTGTTTCTTCTTACACTTCTCACACCACTTAGCTTCATCTCTTCCCCTAGATTTCGAGAATTTACTTTCTTTGTCGATTATTGAAGATCCTTCACGCTTCCTTTTCTCTCCAACTTCAGCTCTTTCCAAACCCTTTTCTTTTATTTAGGTCTCAACATTCTTGGCTGCCCAGATGGCGGCTTTCAAAGTGGTTGCTTGCTTGATTATCGGACCAAAGTCCGCTGGTAATCCATTAGCAAACTTGTTGACCTTGGAAAGCTCAGTTGGAATTAGGTGTGGAATAAGCTTCATCTTCTCCGTAAAGCTCGTAGCGTATTCAGTAACGCTCAATTTTCCTTTCTTCGGATTCTGGAACTCATTGTTGATTTCCAGAAGATCTTGCTCAAAGCAGTATTGCAATTTCAGTTGCACCACGAATTCTTCCCAAGACATCTTGCTAGCTTCCCCCTTGGGCATCGAACCAGCCAGTAACTTCCACCAGCTCAATACTCCAGATTTTAACAGAGGGATTGCAAGAGCGGTCTACTGTCTGGTGCTACACTCGTAACTTTCAAACATTGTCTCCATTTCGGAGATCCAGTCCATGACTTGCACCGGTGTCGGGCTCCCAGAAAGACATGGTGGTTTGGATGCCATGAAATCCTTGTACTTGCATCCACGTCCATCATTTCCTGTATCCTGGTTGTTTTGGCGAACTATTGGTGGGTTGGCTTGACCAACGGTCCCACTGTAGTTTCCTCCTTCAGACTGCCCTCCCTTTACTTCGGGCTCTTCAACTTGAATTGACAATTCCTCGCGATTCTGCCTGATCAGACGTCTAGTTTCTTCCGTCTGATTATTCAACATTGCCTGGATCATCACTTGAACTCCGGCCGTTGTCATTGGTTCAGGCACTACTGCTACAACAGGTATTTGTTCAATTACTGGTATTTGATTCCTGTTTTCATCAGCATTTCCAACTCCACTCCTCGTTCTCACCATTTTTGATCTATACACCGAATAAGGTGAAATTAGATCCGTAGTCACGATAGATATTCAAATCATCCTTATCACTCCGAAACGTTTACATGTTAGTTCTAATATCGTAGACGCACGCTTAGAATCCTAAACACATAAGGTTTCCAGATCCGGTCGGCAACAGACCATAGATCCGAACAATTAACATCATATATAGCAAACATATAACAATTAGCACATAATAGCATTTTAGGCAATTTTTCCTAAAATAAAATAGTGCCTGTGTCAATTTAGGTGTACTACCTAAAATATAATGGACACACTCAACTCACAATCATTGCTTAGCATTCTAAATTTAAGTCTAGAAATAAATCCATATTCTTAGTTCGCTTAAACTAATGCTCCGATATCAACTGCGACATCCCCAATTTTATTGCCAGAAAAGACCGATTTTTTTATGCTTTTTTTTATAAATCAGAGTGATCGTTTAAAGAAAACGGTTGCGGAATTTGTTCCCAAAATAAAATATGATAACCATTTATCAAAACATTTCTCGAAAAGAATGTATTTTCGTTAAATAATAAAAACTCGGGATGCCATGTTCGTTACAGACCAAAAGCATAAACAATATAAAATAGACCTTACAATAGTTATTCAACTACTGATCTATAATCCAAAATCTCTCATCAAGTCCACCAACTTATACCCTTGTGCCATTACCTGTAATGAAAAGAAAACTGAGTAGGTCAGGCTTGGGAGCCTGGTGAGCATATAAGGTTTTCAACCCACAATAATATAATTATTATATGTAATCAGCAAACAATCAACCCAATTACCCATCCTCATTATTTTCTTAAAGTTTTACCCTAAGAACCAACTATCCTACATTCATTTATTCGTAAGGAATTTGGCACGAATTCCATTGCTGCCAAAGCTTATTTATCAAGTACTAAATCCACAGTTATCTGGCGCTAACTCCATAGTCACCAAAGTTCACTTAACAAGTGCTAACTCCATAGTCGCCAAGGCTTACTCAACAAGTGCTAACTCCATAGTCGCCAAAGTTTACTCAACGTGCGCTAACTCCATAGTCGCCAAGGTTCATCAAATAGGCACGAAGTCACATCGTCGCCAAGGTTTATACAATAGGCGCTAACTCCATAGTCACCAACTATTCCATCTACCTATGTTCTACCCAACAATTTTGTATATATAAATACTTACACAGTTTAAATCATTTAACACCTGTATAAAACTCCAATTTCCATGCCCATCTCAAATAGACAAATAACATATAAACACATAGCACGTATTTCATAGCAAATACGTCATATTTATGTGTTAGAAGAAAGTAACTACACACTCACACATATAAACAACAATAAACTTAATACACTCAAACCATACTTGTATTATTATCGTGTTCATGAAAGGTAGTATACACTCACTTGATCAGAAGATGATCGGACAGCACTACGACTTGCAGAAGTAGTATTCTTCGGTAGATCTCCACAAAAATCGAACTTCTCGCAGGCAGAGCTTCGGCTCGGGAACCGCACTGCTCGGGATCTTCGGGATCTCGGGACTTGCTTCGGGGCTCGAGAATAATACCGGGGCTTCGGGGTATTTCTGGCACGCAAATCGATGTAAAACGGGAGAGAGAAGAGAGAAAATGAACAAAAGAACCGACTGCCCTCGCATCCTATTTATAGGAGGCTGGAGCCTCGGAGTACGCGGGGCGTACGCGTCCGAATTCGTCACTGCATGCATCATCCGATGAACTCGAGTGCGAAGGTCGTCATGCTTCGCTGTACGCGAGGCGTACACTCGTACGCGGGGCGTACTTCGGATGAGTTCGATGACTCGCCTTCGGATAATACCGGGATTTAATTATTAATTAATTAATAAACTTCGAAAATTCATATCTTCTTCATACGAACTCCGTTTTCGACGTTCTTTATATCCACGCGTAGGTGAGACTACGCTCTTCGACTTTTCGTTTAGACTCCGTCGGCTAATTTTGACTTTTATTTTTATTATTTATTTTTAATAGGTCGGGATAGAAAATTTCGTTATAAATTCATAACCTCTTCGTCCGACGTCCGTTCTTTCCTAACTTTTCGTCGTTTCGCTACTAACAACGAGATCTTCGATTCTCGTTTAGATCGCTAAGGCTAAATATCACTCTAACGTAAATTCACTTTTTACGTCATTCAGCATTATGCCGGTTCTACCGCGAAACTTTAACAAGTCATAACTTCTTCATTATAACTCGGATTTTGGCGTTCTTTATATGCACGGAAACCTTGTAACATATACTACAACTTAGTTAGGTTTATTCATCCTAAATAATCTTCTATCAAAAAGTTATTTTTTGACGCTTATTGTCTCTAAATTGACGAGCCCTGATCTACGGGCGTTACACCCTTCCCCTTCAGGAGGTCCTATTAAACTTTATCTATGTAGCACTTTTTCTGGTAAAATTGGTCAGGTTAATTGAAAGTCTTATCTTTATATAGAACTTGTATGGAGAAATTAGATGTTCACATTAGATCAAAATATGACGAAATCCGATGTATATGTAACAGAGAAACAGAGGTGAGTTTGGGTTTGAAATAAGATGCAATGTGTTTGGGTTTTATGGATTCCACATTTGGAACAAAATAGTAGATTCCAGGTTAGGTGATTCAATGGTAAGGAGAGATAGAAGCAAAGATCAGGTTTATGGGTTATGTTCTCCGGCGACGAAAGTTAATTCAGTCCTAATTTCTTAGGCGTTGTAAGCGATCATCAATTATGTGTGTGTGTGTGTTGGAGATAGTTGCAGGTATCGAATCGTCAATTATGTATTATTTTTTAATTTTCTGTATGTATATGATTTGGTTTGGAAGAAAATAGGATGATGAAGACAATCAAATAAGAGAAATGATCAGAGAGAGAGAGAGGTAGGGTAGAGTGGAATCTTATTTTCTATTTTTTCTAATTATTTAAATTCTAAATTAAATTTTAAAAAAAAAAAAGAAAATAAAAAGGGCAAAATTGACCTTTCAAGTGTACCATGGACCAAATTCACAAGAAATTCCTAATTTTAAGACCAAATTCACAAAAAAAAAATCATGATTTTGGACGTTCTATGCAAGTTGAAAACTTTTTGGACCTTATTCACGGTTTTTTTGCAAACCATAGGGGCTAATTTTGCAGTTTTGTCTATATTTTAGTTATATATATATATATATATATATATATATATATATATATATATATATATATATATATATATATATATATATATATATATATATATATATTTCCATATTAATTCTTTGTTTGGTGTGTTTTTATTTTTGATGTTTAAACTTCTAGTAATTTAGGATTTTATTAGTGTGTTTTCCTTTTATTACTTTGTATTTGTTTCTTTTGTCATTTTCAGAATATAATTTGAGAGATAGAATGAAATAATGTAGTGTGAGGGGTATAACTTGAGATCGAGTCTAAAACGAGAAGAGTGAGAGAATTAAGTCTATTCGCAAGATCGGTGAACAAAGGATTGAAAAGATGTGCTTTCGTTGAAGAAGAATGAAGGGAAATATTTCCATGATCATTTCCTTCAAATCCATAAATGAAAAATAAAGTTGGGGTATATTTTGTTCTCTCAGTAAACACAACTCGTCGAGTTCCTTTGAAAAAAACCCGATTGTGCCAGTTTTAGTAACCTAACTCAACGAGTTCACTTTATACTCGGCGAGTTGCTCTTTCTCTTATCTTTGAGTTAGTGATTTGATTACATTCTACGAAGGCAATTGGCTATGCTATCAACGTTTATTTTCCGAGAATTTCCAAAACCTTTTTCCTCAATATTTTGGAGCTGTACAACACGAGATTTTGACACCCAAGGCGTGGATGAGTTGTTCTCATGTCTAAAGTCAACTGAAGATGGAGCTTAACAAGAAGAATATCAACCTCGCCACTACTATCCCAGGGGAGTTTGTTCCAATTCTCTCTTTACTTTTATGTTCTTTAATTGTTTTAACATGCATGCATAAATTAAGTGTGAGGTAGGGGGTTAGTTATATTAGTTAATTTAGAATCCTAGGTTTAATTTTTTTTTAAAAAAATTGCATAAAAATTTCTAGGATTAATTCAATTTTTTTTTTGGTAAAAGCAATTAGGAATCCATGCTAGTATTGTGTTTGATGATTCCTTAAGAACCAAAATGTTTAGTTGAGCTTATACACGTTATAATGCATTTGTGGCCTCCTTTATTATAGTGAAATCATAGGACAAAAACACAACCTCGCTTAGTTTGAGGATCGCAACATGTTTAGGATCATGTACTAGAAATGTATCCAGGAAAGCTTAAGTAGTCATTGCACACTAGACTAATGCCTTTAACCAATAAAGGATGAAGTTAAATTCCCTTGCTTATCGAAAGCTAAATGATGCTACTTGTAAAGACCATTTACCTTTACCCTTTATTGATCAAATGCTTGAGAGATTATCCGGTCATTGCTATTATTGTTTTTTAGATGGGTTTTCAGGTTATTTCCAAATACCAATCGACCTGAAAGATCAAGAGAAGACTACGTTCACTTGCCCAAGTGGAACATTTGCATACCGACGCAAGCCTTTTGGATTATGCAATGCACTTGCCACTTTCCATCGATGCATGACGACAATATTTCACGATATGGTGGAGAATTTTACGGAAGTATTCATGGACGATTTTTCTGTTTTTGGTTCTTCTTTTAATGATTGTCTTACTAACCTTAACTTAATGCTTGCTAGGTGTGAAAAGACCAATTTAGTTTTGAATTGGGAAAAATTCCACTTTGTGGTTAAAGAAGGCATTGTGTTAGTTCATAAAGTGTCCAAGGCAGGGATTGAGGTGGATCGAGCAAAAATTGACACCATTGCTAAATTACCACCACCAACCAATGTGAAGGGCGTTAGGAGTTTTTTAGGTCATGCGGGTTTTTACCGTCATTTTATAAAGACTTTTCTAAAATAACTCGAACTTTAACTCAACTACTTTTAAAAGATGCACCTTTTAATTTCTCAAAAGAATGTTTAAATGCTTTTGAAATATTGAAGGAAATATTAACTAACGCCCCGATGATTATCACCCCGAATTGGAATTTATCATTTGAAATAATGCGTGATGCAAGTGATTTTGCCTTGGGTGTTGTGCTTGGTCAAAGAGTTGATAAAAATTTTCAACCAATTTATTATGCTAACAAGACCTTAAATCCAGCCCAAGAAAACTACACCATGACTGAAAAAGAATTATTGGCTGTGGTCTATGCTTTTGATAAATTTCATCCTTATCTTATATTGTCTAAAACCACAGTTTTTACTGACCATTCTGCAATTAAATGTGTGTTTGCTAAGCAGGACGTGAAACCGAGGTTGATTCCGTGGGTGTTATTACTTCAAAAATTTGACATCAAGATCAATGACAAGAAAGTAATGGAGAATGTGGTAGCCGACCATCTTTCAAGATTTGAGAATCCAGAAAGGGATGAGTCTGACAACAAGGGTATTGGGGATAGTTTTCCAGAAGAATACTTGTTGGTGATCGTGGGAGAAGAACCATGGTATGCAGACATTGAAAATTTTTAGGTTGGGTACTTTCTTCCAAAAGGGCTAACTCATCAATAGAAAAAGAAACTCATTTCATAAATTAAATATTATTTCTGGGATGACCCATACCTTTTTAGGAGTTGTGCAGATGGAATCATCAGAAGATGTGTTTTTTTCAAGGAGATCCGCGACATTCTAGAACATTGCCACAATGGGCCTGCAGGAGGACATGATGGAGTTCAATACACTGCTAATAAGGTGTTTGATGCAGGATCCTATTGGCCTACAATTTTCAAGGATGTTGCTACCTGTGGGAGAGAGTGTGATGTGTGCTAGAGATCAGGAAATATTTCTGCAAGGAATGAAATGCCTCAAAGAAGCATCCAAGTGTGTGAAGTTTTTGATGTGTGGGTTATAGATTTCATGGGACCATTTTCGTCATCAAAGGGGCACAAATACATACTTGTGGTGGTGGACTATGTATCAAAGTGGGCAAAGGCGCAAGCGTTACCAACAAATGATGCGAGGGTGGTGGTGAAGTTTTTGAAGAAATTATTTTCTAGGTTTGGAACACCAAAGGCGTTGATAAGCGATAGGGGGGCCCATTTTGTCAATGAACAACTAGTAAAGGTATTGCAAAGATATGGTGTACGCCATAGATTTTCAACACCTTATCATCCGCGGACGAATGGGCAAACCGAGATAACGAATAGAGCCCTCAAAAGAATTTTGGAAAGGTCAGTAGGCAGTCATAGGAAAGATTGGGCAGATAAGTTAGATGATGCATTGTGGGCATGTAGGACTGCATTCAAGGCACCTATTGGAACCACACCTTATAGATTGGTTTATGGAAAAAACTGTCATATACTAGTAGAGTTAGAGAACAAAGCCTATTGGGCTTTGAAAACATGTAATTTTTCCCCCAATGAGTTGCGTGTCAATCGACTCTTACAAATGAATGCCTTGGAGGAATTAAGAAACGAGTCTTACACTAACTCGTTGATTTATAAGGATAAGATAAAAAATGGCATGATGCGAGATTGAAGGGCAATAAGGAGTTTAAAGAAGGGCAAAAATTACTTTTATATAATTCAAGACTCAAACTTTTTCCGGGAAAATTATGCACTTGTTGGACCGGACCCTTCACAATTAAGCACGTTTTTCCATATGGTGTAGTTGAATTGTGGAATAAAGATGGGATAAGTTTTAAGGTAAATGAGCATAGAATTAAGAGGTATGAGGAAGGCAGGCCCAAGGAAGCCGAAATTGAAGAAGGACTCGATTTGGAGGCAACCGCTACAACGTAGGGCGGAAAGGATTCCAACTAAAGACTCCTAAAAAAGAAGCACTTGCGGGAGGCAACCCGATAATTGAGTTTGCTTTCTTTTTATTTTTCCTTTTAGTCATTTATTTTATTTTGTGTTTTTTTAGTAGGAATATCAGTCTTTATCTTCCAAATTTACTTAAATGATTGTTGGGAGGATTATAAAAGTTGAGTGTGGGGTGTTATATTGTTTTCAAAAGAAAATAAATTTCCTTTTCATACAGAAAGCAAAACTCGTCGAGTTCCAAGACAAAACTCGACGAGTCCATTTGAAAAAAAAAATCGCGAATTTCTATTTTTACTGGAAGTAAGGTTTTTTTTACCATATGAGATAAAACATTTTCCCCCTATTTTCTTCCCCACTTCGACCGATAAAATCCTCCCAAGCAATTTCTTCAACTTTTTGTGATTCTTCTTCCCAATCTCTTCTCAATGTAAGATTTTTTTCTCATTATTCTTATTAAAGTTCCGATTTTTAGTAGCTACATGGCCCTAATTTGATTTAAAAACCCGATTTTGAATCTTCATACTAGCATTAGGATTTCGATTTGGACTAAATTAGGAAGTTGTTTTTTTTTGCTAATTCTTTCCATGGATTCTTGCTTAGTCTTTTATCCTAGACAAACCCCTGAAGAAATCGTTGTATTAAATGGAGTTAGAGATCAATTCAGAAGTTTTTTTTTCGGACCTCCATAAGAACTCGACGAGTTCATAGCCCTATGATACAAATTCATTTTTGTTAACATTCTCTGTGTTTGTTTGGTTTTCTGTGATTTTTTGTTTTGCAGAATCATGTCAAGAAATAGGGGCCAAAGTTCTCAAGGAAGTCAAAGGGGTTTTCATTAGCTTGATTTTCCACAAATTGGTTCAAAATCCACTTTTATAACATGGAAAAAGAAATTGGAGAAACTGAAAAAGAGGGAGTTTTACTTGCCAAATGAACTAGATTGGTCTTGTCTAGAGCGATGAGGGTTGGTTGGAGAGATGAATCTTTATCTCACTAAGGTTTTCGTTCAAGATGGAGTAAGAATTACATGTGATGCATGGAGGAGACTTTTCCTATTGCAAGAGTCGGTATACCAAGAATTATGTTGGGATTTTTATTCTACTATCAAGTTCCGTGGGGGTGAAGACTATTTTGATACAAATGTTCTTACTTTTATGCTTGGGGTGAGTTTAGGGAATGTAGTATGGGGGAGCTAGCATGGCGAATGGGTTTGTATGAACGAAATGTAGCAATGACGAAAGCTTTAGGGATTTTTTGGAAAATTGTCACAAGGATTTTCCAAATGATGAGGATGCAGTGAGGTGGTGGAACACAATTGCCAATGGAGTTTATATCCCATCCACAACTCAAGAAGCAAGTATCCGATCACCTATTCATCGTATTATTCACCGCCTCATCGCAAGCTCCATCAATATGAGAAGAGATGATGATAAAGTGCCAAGCTGAGATGTTTTCTTTCTATGGTGTATTTTTACACCTAACACATTTTGTAATATCCCATATTGCTTAGCAAAATACTTGGCAGAAAGTGGGGTAAAGGAAAGAACAACTTCAAGAATATGTGGTGGAATGTTTATAACTAAGTTGGCAAGGTCTTATGGAATCCTTGAAGGGAGGGTTGGAAATCAATTAACAATGGTGCCACAACCCACGTTTAGTCATCTTCTTTATAGGAGGGCTAAAATTATTGTAGATTACAGTGGGGGCAATGATAGTATTCCAGGAGTGGATGATGCAGTATTACCGGAACAACCGGGGAGGCGGATTCATTCATGGCAAGCACATACGCAAGAAGATCCTCCCGTCATTCCAATAAATGATGAGCTTCCCATGGATCCTTATAATGCTGAGCTTAGGGTGTTTCAAGATGAGTTAGCAAGAATCTTGAATTATGGACATAGGAATTCGGCTCATATGATGACTCATATGATCATTCCAAGGATGGAAGATGAATCGGATTATCCATATGTGAGGAATTGGAGCAAGAGGTGGAGTATGCGCAAAAGTGGAGTCGGAGGAAGTGAGTTTATAGGAGAAGAAAGTGAAGATGAAGATTAATTATCCTTTCCTTATCTGTTATTTTGTTTGCCTTGTTTGAATTATTTTTATTTGTGTTTGTTTGGTGTGTTTTTATTTTTGATGTTTAAACTTCTAGTAATTTAGGATTTTATTAGTGTGTTTTCCTTTTATTACTTTGTATTTATTTCTTTTTTCATTTTCAGAATATAAGTTGAGAGATAGAATGAAAGAATATAGCGTGAGGGGTATAACTTGAGATCGAGTCTAAAACGAGAAGAGTGAGAGAATTAAGTCTATTCGCAAGATCGGTGGACAAAGTACTGAAAAGATGTGCTTTCACTGAAGAAGAATGAAGGGAAATATTGCCATATTCATTTCCTTCAAATCTAGAAACGAAAAATGAAATTAGGGTATATTTTGTTCTCTCAGTAAGCAAAAATCGACGAGTTCCCTAAATAAACTCGACGAGTTCCTTAGAAAAAACCCGACTGTGCTAGTTTTAGTGACCTAACTCGACGAGTTCACTTTGTACTCGGCGAGTTGCTCTTTCTCTTACCTTTGAGTTGGTGATTTCATTACATTCTACGAAGGCAATTGGCTGTCCTACCAACGTTTATTTTCCAAGAATTTCCAATACCTTTTTCCTCGATATTTTGGAGTTGTACAACACGAGATTTTGACACCCATGGCGTGGATGAGCTGTTCCCATGTCTAAAGTCAGCTGAAGATGGAGCTTAACAAGAAGAATATCAACCTCGCCACTACTATCCCATGGGAGTTTGTTCCAATTCTCTCTTTACTTTTATGTTCTTTAATTGTTTTAACATGCAATGGGGACATTGCATAAATTAAGTGTGGGGTAGGGGGTTGGTTATATTAGTTAATTTAGAATCCTAGGTTTAATTTTTTTAAAAATTTGCATAAAAATTGCTAGGATTAATTCAAAAAAGTTGGTAAAAGCAATTAGGATTCAGTGCTAGTATTGTGTTTGATGATTCCTTGAGAACCCAAATGTTTAGTTGAGCCTATACATATTATAATGCATTTGTGGCCTCCTTTATTCTAGTGAAATCATGGACAAAAACACAACCTCGCTTACTTTGAGGGTCGCAACATGTTTAGCATCGTGTACCATAAATGTATCCAGGAAAGCTTAAGTAGTCATTGCACACTAGACTAATGCCTATAACCAATAAAGGATGAAGTTAAATTCCCCTGCTTAAGCATAAGTTTTTCTAGGTTTTTAGTTTTGAGTGGAAAAAGTGTGTTGAAAAAAAGAAATAAAAAAAAAAGAAAGAAAGAAAAAAAGAAAAAAAAAAGCTAAAAAAAAAAAAGAGTGATGAAATGTTCGAGTAAAGAATCTACAAACATGAAGACAAAGAAGAATATCATGAAGAAAAGCTACAAAGTATAAAAGATTTAATCAAAAGTTGTATTTGTCTTTTATTTGTCATTTTCTTTTCTAGGTTATTTTATCGTATGTATGCTTGGGGATTTAACCAAAAATGACTTGAGGTTAAGAAAGTTTTCTGGGGTTGGATTCGGAGGGATGCATAAAATGAGCATTGTTCAAAAGAAGTGGACAAGTGTTTATGAGGATTGTAAGTCTTTAGAATTGAGGGGGGTCCTTAGGAAAAATTTTAGACACAAATGCATGCGTTGCGTTCTTGGTATAATGGTTGGGTTCAACTGGGATTGTCATTATTTGATATTAGCGTGCTAAAATTCAGTTTTGCTTGGGGGCAAGCAAAAGTCAAGTGTAGGGTATATTGATATGGGCTTATTTAGTCAAAGAAATCATGCATTATCTTATTAATTATTGTTGATTTTATATCATTTTATGGACAAAAGGTACTTAATTAGCTTAATATTTCAATTTCAGCAATAAAAGACATGCTTGGGTGAAAAAGGAAGAGTATTGAGTAATTGGAAGCTTGGAGATTGAAGATTAAAAAAAGAAGTTGGAAAAAAAAGGAACTCGACAAGTTAATAGTACAAACTCGACGAGTTAGTAAGAATATTCTTGATTTAAGGATGCCTTGCTGTACACGCTGTATATAGGAATTATTGAAGAAACACGTCGAGTTATTCTAAAAAATGTGACGAGTTGGATCGGTTTTTGGTAAATATAAATAGATAACTTCTAGGCCCAAAACCCTAACTTTTGTTGGAGGCTAGCTGCGACTTTAGAAGATTAGAAGGGTTCTTGGAGCTGTTGTTTTTGAGATTTCAACACAAGAAACAATTTCAAAGAGAATCAAAGGCAAACAATCATTCTTCTTTTATTAATCTTTGTTTTGAACCATGTTTGAATCATTAGGTTTTGAAATTAGGTTATTATTTGCTATATATATGAGCTAAAAGCTTTTTTACTTCTGTTTGGATGAGATAATCTTATGAACATGGTTTGATTGAGTGGTTGAATTGATATTAATTTGGTTATTCATCTTGTTAAGCTTATTAAAGATCCTTATGTATTGATGATAAATGTTTTTCAGTTAACAAATAAGTGATTGAGCTGCATGAATATCTTCTTGATTACTTGATTCATATAGTTTTATGAAAATAAGCTTGTATGCTTAGAAATAGTGAATATGAAACTAGAGTTAACTAGAAAATGTGTAAATCAATGTGTGAGCATGTGTGATGAACAACCATACATGAGGTGATTGAATTGAACAAATTTGATTAACTATTGTTATAAGTCTTGCTTGATACGAACTGAACACTAGGAAACTTTTTAATTTAATCACTTGATCACTATTTGAATTAACTTGTCTACTAAAGGATTGGTAATAATGAACATGAACCCAATCACATTAGGAATCGTTAACCATTGACATATTAATTCACTGCACTTGCCACGAAATCAACCATAGGAATACGTGAATTGAATCTAAACAGAAGTCTCTTTTATCATTGAATCTAGTTGTCCTTTCTTGTTCTTCTTAGTTGTTAGTTGTCTTTGTTTGAAAGTTAATTGAGTGTTTAAGTTTCTAGTCTTGCAACACTAGAGAAAACCCCCCCTCTTTTATTAACTGTTTTTAATTAGATAATACTAGTATTTAATTTGATTGTTACCGTTCCCTGTGTTCGATACCCTACTTGCTTGAACTATACTATTAATCGATAGGTTTACTGCCTTTCGTGTGTTTAATTGGTGTTTGAAGTAATAAGATTAGAACTAGTGCATTTTACACACATCAAAACTATAGGGAGGCCCTTATAAAGGAGGAGTCCATGGGTTGCTTTAGCCCTAAGCAGAAAATTAGGGTTTACACTTGAAAAGCGTAGCAACCACAAGTATATAAGGTGAGTTAGACTTAGATTTTCGGCCAGCTTAACCCTTGTAAGAACCCTAGTTGGTTTTCTAAGTGCTCTTCTCCTCTCTTATGTCATCCTCTTGCATTGGGTGTTTGTGAACCATTAGAGGTGCAAAATTTGGGGCACTAAGCTTTCAAGAGTCAAGGATCTTCAAGGTTGTTCTTGTTATTACTACATAACAACTGAGGTAATCTTCTAACCCTAATTTATACATGATTTTCGAAATTGTATGCTAGTTTCTAGGGTTACTACTTTGCTGTTAAATTTGCATGTTCAGTTAGTGAAAAACTTAGATCCAAAGCAATTAGGGTTGGATGATCACATAGGATTGTAGATATGCTTATAACCCATCAGTTAAGACCTCAAAGTATGGTCAAGAACATTGACCAACATTTTGCGACTTAACATAAAAAGATCGATTAAATATACAAGTCAATGAAATATAAATCAATAATGGCAGGTTATACGACTTCTGAAACGCACACTATCCGATCAACAGGAACCCTAGAACAAGGGTGTGTGTAGAAAAGAATCACAATAGTAATGTCAAATAACCCTAGCCTAAAGATATCACAAGTTAATTTAAAATATAGCATTTCTATACAAAGCACAAAGCAAAATACACAGTTCTTGGTCATTAACAACCATCATTTCACTACACATAAAATACAGGGAATGCAAATACATTACTTAATGAATAGAAGCGATAACCAAAAATCAGTCCACAAAGTCCGAGGAAGAGCTTCCTGGACCCAGCCTACGACAAAATTGGTGGAAGTTGTCATAATCCAGCTCCCCCAGACGGAAGTGGCCCGCAAAATCCGTCTCGGCAAGGGACGAAATTGCAATATCCACCTCTTCGATTCTCACGATGTGGCCGGGGTCCTGGGCTTCAGGTTCACTAGAAATAGTGGGACGACCAGTTGATGAAGCAATGAATCAAGTACAAAACGAATCAGAGTTTAAATGATCAAAGTACGATTGCGAGATTAGAACACAGATGTAAATAAGTTTTTTCACTTCAGCTTTATTACGCTTTCAAGTTTTACAGAGAACAAAATGACTATTTTGTAAAAGACTCGTTGCTATGACTCTAGTAAACACTCCTATTTATAGGAGAGGAAAGTATACAAAAAATATACTAAGGACTAAACACTTTAAGCTTTGAATAAAACTGTCTTAGTAAAATACATTATAAATCATACGAAGAGTACAAAAGACTTCGACTCATTACAGCACAAAATACCCTTACAATCTCCCTTTTGTAAACAGACTTGAAGACTTCAATTTGTAAAAAGTTGAATTGAATACAACATAACTCTTCGTATTTTTGTATACCAGTTGATGATCTTTTTCAGCTCCTTCTTGTCTCCCTCATTGTTTTTCTTGCAATGATTTATACAAACAATTAAGTTCATATATTGCGAAGTTGAATACCTTTCAACTTCACTTGCTTGATACAAAAAGTTCTTAGATCTTCCAGACTTGTCCTTCCAAGAAAATACTAAACCAAAAGGTTTCAAGCAGATTTCCCCATCAGCATATTTATTAAGTTCTCCTTGTGTCTTCGAAGGATTCATTGGAGCAGTGATTTCAAGACCCTTCGCTGTAGCTAACTCCAAATCTGTCATTGCTAGACATTCGTAATAAATTTCAAAGAATATTTTGAAGTGAGTAACTCCCAGCTTAAACTCTTCCGGCTCAGTGTTTTGTAGATAAGAAAACAACCTTTCCTTCAGAATTAATGCAACTTGTTTAAGATCATACAAGTTCATCAATGGAAAGTCAGCAACTGTAAATTCACACACTTTTCCACTCGCCCTTACCACCACGTACTTCAAATTTTGGACTGTGTCTTCGAAGACTACATCCTTCTTTATACTTACAACTTTCTTGATCTTCGTCAAAGAACACACCTCCTCAACAAATTTTGCAAGAACAGCATGAAATCTGATCTTTATGTGTGTTCCTTCATCCTTTTCCTTAAATTTGCTTTTAGCTTTAAATTGAGTCATGATAAACATCATCTCATTTATAGGAAAATCCAGCTGGCATGCATCTGTATTTGTGAAAAGGTAACTCTATTTGGGCTTTTTCTCAAATGCATACATGTGATTGAATGCAACTTTGGCTTCAATCGTTTTGTAATTGTAATGCTTCGAAGGATCACCCTTATTCAAGCCCCGAGGGTCACTGGCCCTTTGAGTCATTATACTTTGTATCATTCTCATTTTCTCAACCTCAGCCTCTGCCTCTGCTTTCTTTTCCTCTTTGGATTTTTCTATCAGAATCTCTTTACCTTTTGACTTTGAACCAGACTCAACAACATTATCTCTAGGCTTTGAAGCACTTCCACCAATGTCTCCAGTTTTACTGATCACAATTCCTTTCGGTTTCGTGATTGGCACAGTTGTTACAACTATCGAAGTGATTTGACCAGTTGTTGCCATTATCGGTTTTATTGTTGGGATTTTCAAAGAAAATACCTTCCCCACTACTTTCGAATCCTCTCCTTTAGTCTTCGAACCTACATATATTTTTTCTCCCCCTTGCACCCCTGTGCTAGCAGGTGGGGCATAAGTAGTTGGAAAAAGACTAGAGATGCATGACAAAGGGGCTAGGTTTTGGACAAGTAATTCTTCAAATTTAGAAAAATTTTGGATCAGATCTTCCGAAGATATCAAAGACGAAGTAGGCTTGGAAGATAAACTTTTAAGCTCCATCAAGAGTTCGAACACCTCAAAAAAATTCTTGTGATCGTTATTTGAAATCTGAGTAATCTGAGGGCTCAGAATTTCATATAACTTTGCAAATTCCGTAACTACCTCACAAATAATATCAACCTTTTATTGATGGAATCAAACTCAGTTCAAACAACCGATATTTCTTTCTCCATGTATTCGCGTAGTTCCTGAAGTTTGAAGTTTACATCTTCTCTCACATTCTTTACATCTTGAACAAATAACACATGCCTCTCTTTTGCAACCATCTTCAATGCTTTCAAGTCAAATGGAAATCCAGTCTTCTAAGAATTCACTCTTAATTCATTATTTTGATCGGAATGATCAATCTTCTCCAACAAACGAGATTCTGTATCTTTCAACATTCTAGAGACTTTTGTGGTTAATCTTCCTTCAAGTAATGACAACATGCTATCAACTTCAAAACATGATACAGAATGACCTCCCCCAAGATCAGCTTGAGATTGAATAATCGAATTGAGCTTTGTATTCAATATTTTGAACTGTTTCATCATCATTAGCATATGATCTAGGAAGTCTGCTTCATCATCATCAAACTCCAGATTCTCAAAGGTTCCCCCAAAACCTTCAGACTCATTTTCCGTATCCATGAATGAATCTTTTATCGGAGAAGTGGTGGTTGGTGGATCAGTTGATTGTGAAGGAAAAAGAGTTGTGAAAGGTTGTGAAATAATGTTTGCAGAGGTTGGAGACTCAGTTGTGGATGTTATAGGAGCAATGGGAGTAATATGTGAAGGTAAAGAAATGAAAGAATCAGAAACAATACTCGAAGGGTTACCTTTTGCTGCTTTATTCGAATTGTCCTCACCCATGATGACATTTGTATCCATATCAGATATGTTTACAGGGATCTCTGAAGCTCGTGCCTCCACAGTAACTGTTTTAGCAATCGAAGCTTCGGGTGGTGTACTAACAGAAGTATCTAGTTTAGAAGAATCTTTAATCAAAGCTGCCTCAGGTGTCTCAGGAATAATTTCACTCTCATCTGCAGTAGAGTCTGAGGAAAGAATCACCCTACGTTTCTTCTTCTTTGCGATTTGTTTTGCCATGTCAGCAGCTATTCGCTTTTTCGAAGATGGTGAAGCAGGAGCATGTACTTCACGAAAAATTACCCCTTGATGTGAAACTTAAGGTTTGCGAACAATATTCGTAAGAGAGGATCGTCCCTTACGCTTCGACTTTGATTTCATTTTGATTCTTCTAAATACAACAGTCTTCAAAGGAATGACTTCCTTTTCAGTTAACTGGGTATCATCAATAATAGGTTCCGGTTGGATTGACTCAGCTTCGATAACAGGAACCTGCTTTGGATTTTTAGAAGAACCGGTTTGCTTAACCTTGGTACCCGAAGACCCAACATCAGTTTTCTTCGACTTCTTTGGCTTCTTCTCATTGGTTTATGTCAAAAGAACACTTGTTTCCATAGAAGGATCTATTGATTTCAAATAAGTAATCAATACAGGATTTTTAGAATCAACTCTTTTTAGCATAGCATCAGGGATACCAGCAGCAAAAGGGAATACATCCAAGTCATCTGTAGCATCCTTCAGACACCCATAAGTGTGAAACACAACTTTTTCTTCTTTTGCAGGAACTAAAATTCCTTCCTTTTCATAGAAATATTGCAGAATTAAACTCCAATATCGAGCACACGAAATTCCATGAATAGCATTCGTGTTTTCGATACTCTTCTGGAACTCCTTCCATAGTTGTGTAGGGTAATCGACTTGAAGATCATAGTATAAACCTGCAACCATGTCGTACACCTCCATTCTTCCCTTATCTAGTCCAACCGTTCTGCCAGTTAAACACCGAAGAAAAATCCCAAACAGAAAATTCCATACACTTGGTAGCCCACACTTCTTGAAATCACTAATCTTTGTCAATTGTGGTTGATGACCCATTTCATTGAACATGTGTACGATTTGTGGAAAGGTAAAAGTAACATATGTTGGTGAATTAGGTATGGCAAGGATTTGGCAGAAAAGCTTCTTTGATAACCTAAGCTTTTTATCATTGATGAGGTTGAATGTAACAACTTCCAAAGCTTTTGAATAAGTTGCAGTTGAACCGGCTTGAGATAACCAACAAAGAGGAACATAAAATGAGTTGAACATGGCTTTCGATAATACCGAGTTTTGCAGAGCAGCCACCAACATTTTCAATTCTTCAGGATACAAAGAAACATTTGATTCAAGCTGGTAATTAGTACCCTGAATCTTCATGATCGGCAGAGAAGTAACATCATCAGTTGTGTGAGAAAGAGGAGCATCAGGAATTGCAGTCACCATTTTTAGGGTTTGAAAGCAGATGATTATCAAAGAAACTTTAGTAAGATGAAAGCGTAAACTGATAATGAACCCTTGAATCCCCTTTTATATGTAACTCTTAAATTTGAAATCAAAGCGGGATATGCATTTAATGCTTGCTGACGTGTCACCGAGAAAAGCGCATCATGATAAGCATGTGTCAAAAGTAACTCTCACATCGCCTTGAAAACCGAAAGTAATGCAGAACGTCTCCTCAAACAGCCTGTGTTTATTGACCCAATGGAATTGTAACCGTCAGAACCCCTTCGGATGGAAGTTAGGCTCTTTCACTTTTGGGATGAAAAGTGAAGTCATATGCCAGATGTTTGAAATCATAAGCCTGAGTTGGTGTTACTCAGAACCTCAAGGGTTTCGTGAGTGCAGTGTTCCAAAGAAAGTAAGACAAGAAACAATGAAATAAAAATTTTGGAATTCTGTGATGTTAAAAAAATTAATTTGACACGAATGCAGTTAAACCCTGGGCAAAGGTTGCTTTGTTAATCATCAACAGAGACGATCAACAGCTTATGTATGTTCCCGTGAATTACAATCGAAAACTTGTAGAAGTTTTGAAGGGTATCTTTTTTAAGGCTACATAGGTGGCTTAATAAATTTCGTTACATATCAGCCTTAACATAAGGTGAGTAACTGTAACAGAAATTACTTGTTTGACCAGTGTAGTCAGTGACAAGTGTGCTTTGAAAAATATTGAATGTAACTTTGGGATTCGAAGTAAACTCACACAGAAATCATGTTCATGAAAAAACTTTGTGTTGGATCTTGTTGAGTAACAAACGCCATGGGTTTCGAATGTTTGATCAAGATCACTCATATGAAATCAATATGATTTGGAGTTTTGAAAATGGGTACTAAAAAAAAGTTTTGTAAAGTCTGGAACATAGTTCCCCGTCAATTCCTTAATTTGCAAGAAATTTGGGTTTCACTTTCATCACGGTCTCATGATGTCAGATCATTAACACAGATTGTTGATATGTCTAAGTATCGATTGGTTTGATCAAAGACCTCTTGGACATATGTCTTCGTGTGTGATCGTGAAAGAAATTTTAGATGAAAAAGATTGGTGAAGATCCGAAGTGTATCTCTGTTATATTTGAACAAAACAATAAACTCTTAACTCATACGAGAAGAGTAAGGTAGCTCATTGGACTAATGTGAATGTAAGCCTTAGTGGGAAGAAATCTTCGTAAGAAAATTTCATTAAGGCTTTCGAACATTGAGTCAATTCGAGGCTTTGGACAACATGCAGCAGCATGCTTCTAGGGACATCTTAACTAGTTAAAAAAAAAAATTGAAATTCAAAGATTAGAAATATATACCTGGCCCTGGAATCTGGAATCATGTGCCTCATCATATCTTCAAGAATAGCTTCAACAAAGTACTTAAAAAAATACGAAACAAAATCTTTTTTTTGTTTTTTGATTTCTCAAAAATAAAGAACTAAACAAAATGAAAATCTTTTTGATGTTTTTGATTTTCGAAAAGAAAGAACAAGAACAAAATAAACGAAAGTACTTGTTGCAAACCTATGAAGCTTTAAGATGTGATGAAAAATACCAATCATACGAATTCGAAGCATTCGAAGAGTGACTTATGAACAGTAACCTTATCCGTTGATGACGTATATGTGAATTATTATTATCAAACCTTCATTCTCCTTTCTCGCATGGAATTAAATTACCATCAATCATTCCAAGTCCTTCCAAAATCCTCACAAACGATTTTTCATCCAATGCTTTTGTGAAAATATCATCCAACTGATCAGTTGTTTTCACAAACTGAACTTCAATATTCCCAACCTCTACATGATCTTTTATGAAGTGATAACGAAGAGCAATGTGTTTGGGCTTCGAAATCCGCACAGGATTATGACAAATTCTTATTGCACTTTGTGAATCACAATATAAAGGAATGTTTTTCGTGTAAATTACATAACCACGTAACTGATTTTGAATCCATATTATCTGTGATGTGCAAGCAGCAGCAACAACATATTCAGCTTCGGCCGTTGAGATAGAAACACATGTTTGCTTTTTCGATTTCCAGCTTACTAATTTACCATCAAGAAATTGACAACCACCACTTTTGCTCTTCATGTCAAGATTACATCCTCCCAAAACTGCATCTGAATATGCTTTGAAGAAAGAATCCAGTATTCGAAGGGTACCATAATCCAAAAGTAGATGTTCCTTTGAGATAATGAAATATATTCTTTACAGCAGTGCAATGTGGTTCTCGAGGATTTGATTGATACCTAGAACAGTTACACACAGAAAACATTATATCAGGTCTACTTGTTGTTAAGTAAAGTAAAGATCCAATCATGCTTCTGTATGAAGTAAGATCAACGGCAGGTTTATCTAACAAAGGAGTTAGTTTGATGCCAATTGCCATTGGAACACGTGATTTTGTGCTATTCATCAAGCCAAACTTTTCAAGCAAATTCTTCATGTATTTTTCTTGATTTATGAAAATTCCTTCTCTATTTTGAAGAATGTTTAAACGAAGAAAATAATTAATTTTTCCCATCATGCTCATTTCGAACTTACTCTTCATCAGATCTTCGAATTCTTTAGACAAAACAGGGTTGGTTAAGCCAAAAATAATATCATCAACATAAATTTGAACAAGCATTAGATGATTCCCAACTTTCTTACAAAACAATGTGGGGTCAAATGATCCTTGTTTAAATTCATATTGCTTCAAAAACGAAGTAAGAGTTGCATACCAGGCTCGTGGTGCTTGTTTCAAACCATAAACTACCTTATCTAAGATATAAACATAATCAGGATGTTCTTCGTTCACAAAACCTGGGGGTTGTTCCACATAGACTGTTTCTTCAAGTTCGCCATTAAGAAATGCACACTTCACATCCATTTGATAAACATCAAAGTTTTTGTGACCTGAATAAGCCAAAAATATACGAACAGCCTCGAGACTTGCGACAGGGGAAAAAGTTTCTTCGTAATCAATTCTTTCTTGTTGAGAGTATCCCTTAACAACAAGTCTGGCTTTATTTCGAATGATATTTCCATCTGTGTCAGTTTTATTTTTAAAAATCCACTTTAATCCGACAATTGAAACATTTTCAGGTTTAGGAATTAATCTCCAAACCTTGTTTCTTTCAAATTCAGAAAGCTCAGATTGCATTGTAACAACCCAATCAGAGTGTTCCATTGCAACCTTAACATTCTTTGGTTCAATCTTAGATATAAAAACATTAAACATGCAAAATTATTGATCAGTATTTAATACCTCATTCTTTGCACGAAGCTGAGCTCTTGTCAACACTCCTTCTTGTGGATTTCCAATGATTCGTTCCTTCGGATGACTTTTAGTCCATTTTTCCATTAGAAGATATGCTGGATCAAAATCCAAAGGTGCATCTTCGAACATTTCATCATTTTCTGATCCAGCAACCAAACAAACATCGTTAAGATCCTGAAAATCTTCATCATTTTGAACATGCTCCCCCTCAACAACATCAGCAATTTGCTCATTCTCCCTCTAAAATGAATGCTCCCCCTTGACTAGAGTATTTGAATCCACATGCTCCCCCTCCACTGGATCATTTTGAATACATTTATCTATTTCTTGAGGAGTTGATGTTGATTCATCAGTAAACTTTGCAAGTTCTGGTATGTGATTATCAGGAGCTTGAATCTCAGCATCAACCGCATGATCTGAAATTCCAAAAATCAAATCGTAATCAATATCATTCATTTGTAAAGATTCATTTTCAACTTGAGTTTCTTGTAAAATTGGATGATTTGCAAATGTATGCTCATTTTGTTTAACATAGTAATCATCGAATGTGAGATTGAAAGTTTCTTCCACTTTTCGTGTTCGCTTATTTAACACACGATATGCGACAAGATTATGCGAATATCTAAGAAAAAACCCTTCATCAGCTTTTGCTTGAAATTTCGAAAGATGATCCTTGAGATTCATAATAAAGCACCTACATCCAAAAACATGAAAGAATTTCACATTAGGGTTACGATTATTCATAATTTCGTATGGTGTAATATTAAAACATCTGTGTATGAAAGATCTGTTCTGAGTAAAACATGCAGTGGATATGGCCTTAGCCCAAAGATATTGAGGTAAATTCGCATATGCCAACATGGTTCTTGCTGCTTCGCATAGTGACCGATTTCTTTGTTCAACAACTCCATTTTGTTGCGGAGTATATGGAGAAGAAAAATTATGTGAAATGCCTTTGTCCACCAAAAATAAATCAAGAACATTGTTCTTAAATTCAGTGCCATGATCACTCTTGATTTTGCGTACAATCTTTTTCAATGTTGTTTCCATTTTCTTGATAAAATCAATCATGATTTGTGCCACTTCGAATTTTTTTTCTGAGAAAATAAACCCATGTGAATCTAGAAAAATCATCAACAATAACTAGAATATATCGTTTGTTGTTGAGTGTTGAAACAGTCGAAGGACCACATAAATCAATATGTAATAGTTCCAAAGGTTCACCAATCTTTGAGTCAATTGTTATCGGATGACCTTGTTTATGTTGCTTACTAACTTCACAAGTTGCACATAAAGAATCATTATCAAATTTAAGTACAGGTAATCCTCTTACCAGATCTTGAATAACAAGTTTGTTGATGTTTCGAAAGTTGAGATGTGAAAGTCTTCGATGCCATAGCCAGCTTAGATCAGATGTGGCTTTAGAAAGAAGACATACCGCAGGTTTGCCTATAATCGGATTGATATCCAATGTAAACATATCCCCTTTCCTCTTTGATTTGAGCAGAACTTCTTTTGTATTGATATTCAAAATAATGCTTCCTTCTTCATTGAAAAGAACTTGATTGCCAGTGCCCACGACTAGTTGTGAAACACTTATCAAGTTATGTTGCAGACCTTCAACATAAGCAACTCGATTCATAGTAAATTGACCATTTATAATCTTCCAATATCCTTTGACATGACACTTCTGACTGTTTCCAAACTTGACAACTCCAACATTTTGTAAGCTTCGAAAGTCTCTTAGATTCTCCTTCTTTCCAGTCATGTGACGAGAGCAACCACTATCAATATAACATTTGTTATCATATTGCTCGTCACATAGTACCTGCGATCATTAAAACAATTTAGGTACTCAAGGCTTTTTGGTCCTTGGAAATTAGATTTCAACATGGAAGTAAATAAAGAATTTTTGACCCAGTCACAAACTTTACTTTTGAGACTCTTAATAATGTCCACATCATCATTTGTAGGAATCAAAACATAAGATTTTATTGGTTTCGGATGTACACTGACTTTACCTTTCACATTTTGAGTTTGTGACTGAACTGTCTTCACTTTTGTGACTGGTCTCCAAGCTTTGATGGAGATGTTCGAATCTTTTGACGATGAACTTCCATTCGATGAAGTATTGACATAATTTTCATAAGATTCATTGATTTGCTCTTCTGAGTATTTTCTTGATTGATACAGTTTTCCTCGTCCTTTGAGCTAGTGATCTATATTTTTCCTTGAACTTATGTCGTTTTCATGCGAAGCCTTTAATATTTGTTTCTTCTTATGATTAGGAAAAGTTGGCTTTAGTGGAACAAAATCAATTTTTGGTTTTGAAACATATGATTCAACATAAGAAGTATCAACTTTTGATTTAAAATGTTGACGAGGAGTAAAAAACTTTGTTGAATGAGAATTCAATGAATTATCAGAAATCTTGCTTGAAATATTAGATTTTGACTCTTTCGAAAAATTTGGGGTTTTTTTCTCTTCAGACTTCGTATGAGTTTTTTGGACGATAAACTTGTTTTACTTTTGAAAAAGATGAATTTTTCACTTTGAAAATGTATTTTGATGACTTTGATTCAGACACGTTTTTGTTTGAATGATCAGAACTTTTCTTTTTGTCTGAATGATTATCTGAATTCATAGACTTAACTGATTTTGATAATTCATTTGACATTTTTCGAGACTCAATTGTTTGCCAAAATATTTTCATTCATGCTTGTCTTTTTGAAACATTATTTTCTTTTGAAAATTTGACAATTTGCTCTTTGAATTCCTTTGAATTTAGTTTTACGTCACCTTTAATTTCCTCAACAATTGGTTTAACCACTTCTTTCTCAAATTTTGATTTTTCAATCAATTTTCTCTTTGGTTTTTGTCTCTGAAAGACATATGAATTTTTTGTTAGATTGTTTTCAATTGTACTTTGATTTTCAAAGAAACCATCTTCTGAGGTTTTCATGTTGTCTTGTTCCACCAATTTCTTGAATTCCGGTTTGATATTTTCAACGTTTCCAGTTGTTACGAAGACTTGGTTTGGAAAAAAAACAACATCATCAGTACACTTGAAAATCGGGTAAACCGAGCACCTAGTTCAGTCATCATTTTTTTCGAACTTTTTTGTATCTCCATACACTTGGTCAATAACTATTCGAGGAATTTCTTTTTCCCTGGTTACTTCCTTTTTCTTCATTTGGTTCTCTTCTTTTTCATCATCACTATCATCTTTTTGGCGATCTTTGACTTCCACAAAGTCCATATCACAAACTTTTGAAGTTGAGGGTTGATCAGTGTATGTGTAGTTATACTTGTTGTCTTTGTGATACTTGTATATGCTTGGTATGGGGATAAGTGTGGGTGTGGGACCGTATCTCATCACTAGCTAAGTGTGGATGGGGTTCCATATCTCATTAGTAGCAGAATTGGGGCGGGGCCTAAGATAGGCGGGGCCTTGAGGCTAGCATTTATAGTATAGTGATTATGTTAGCATGTTTATCAGTTATTGTTGTTTGTGTGTAGCAGGCGGGGCCCGAAGACAGGCAGGGTCTGTTAGAAACATATATGTTTACCGAGCGGGGATCGATGTAGCGGGCTAGGCCCAGTGTTTGTAGTATGTGATTATGTATGGTATGTGGTAGATTGGGGAACTCACTAAGCTCTGTGCTTACAATTTTCAGTTTTGGTTTCAGGTACTTCCGGTAGCGGAGGGAGGAGCTCGGGATGACTACATTGCACACACCAAGAAGCTTTAGCCTGGGATGCTTTTACTCTGATAAAAGAACATGTTTTAAGATGATACTCTGATTTGATATGACAACTTTTGTTTATGAACGATATGATTTGGTTATTATGATTTTTATTAATTAATTGAAAAGAAATTTTCGGAACGTGTTTTTGGAACGTTACAAGTTGGTATTAGAGGCTTGGTTTGAGGGATTTGGGAATACTCTTGGGTGTGATTGAACTCAAACTGAGGGCATGGTATGAAAATTTTCAAAAGAAAATCATTTTTATAAAAACGTGTTCTAAGAAAAGGAAAAGAGTTTTGTAAAGAGAAGAAAAGGGTGTGGTGCATGCAATCAGCCGACCTCAAGTAAGTTCTCCCAAATTACACATACAAGTTCATATTGTGATATGATTATGTGATCAGCATGCTAGTTTGGGGCTAAGGATCTAGAAAGGATGCCTTATATGCCTGTTATACGCGTTTATTGAGCTTTATGAATTGCATGCTAGTACAGATTCTTGAGTAGGGGATAAAACAGTTTGATTGGGTTATGTGGTTAGTTTTTCCCGTTATCTGAATGTTGCTTGTTTTGTGCTTGTGGGACTTTCAGTAATGAAAGCTAGCTATTAAGTGAATATGCTAAGTCACATGTGGCATAGGCTGGATAATCTCAGAGTAACAAGATTTGACCATATTGCGCATCTCTTGTTTGAGTCCAACCATTCTAGGGATGAGTCTTTTACTCGAAGGATTATCTCATCTATTTTGTATGTGACTATATGTTGGATAAGATGTCTAAGTCCATAACTATTTCTGGTATGTACTTGACCCGGTTTGGCATGGACCATTTGGGTTGCATGGCATCATTCATTTGTATAGACTAAAATAAGAGAAATAACACTTAAGATTTATTAATATATTATAATTTCTAATATATTAATAATATTATTTAATTAGTATTGATCAAGAATTAATTTGGAATTAATTAAGTGATCAAAAGGAGACTAATTAAATATATGGTTCGATTGTGTAAATCATCCATACTTATATAGTGGGCTAATGCTTTATGGATTATCAAGTTGGGCTAAAACCCATAGGATGCTCCATGGATGCTCCATGGTTTTATAAGACCCATGGCTCATGGAAATGAAAAGTCATGACAATTAGGGTTTACATGGTGTAACCCTAATTGTAACACACTATATAAGTAACACTTTGTTCACCAAAATCATTCACTGAGTAAGAAACGTGAGGGCTAGCCAATTTCAAGAAGTGTTCCATTTCTCTCTAAGTTATTCCAAGTGCATTTGGTGTTGTGTGAGACATTTGAGGTGCTAGGCTCACAAGGTTTTCAAGGAATCCAAACTACTACAAGGTATGTTTTCTTGCTTACTTTTATGTTTAAAAGCTCCCCATGTATGCTAGATAGGATATAAACCTTGGAAATCAAATTTTCATGTATCATAGTAAAACATAGATCCAAGGTTTCTAGGGTTGCATGTACACCTTAGGAGTGTTAGAATGCTCAAAAACCTATAGTGGTATCAGAGCCTAGGCTTGTTTGCTTGATATTTGATGCAAAATTGTGAAAAAAAAGGTGCGAATCTTGTTGTCTGGACAGTGGACTCGCCGAGTCCATGGGGGGACTCGACGAGTCCAAGCACATATTCATCCTACTCGTTGAGTAGGTTCTTGCACTCGACGAGTATGAGCCTCTGACTACAAACTTTTGACTTTTGCTGCTGGAAATGGACTAGAAACATTACACTAAACTGTTTTGGTGTTTTAAAACTTGTTTTAGATGGTGTAATGGTTGTTCTAATCCATTTACAATGGCTAATATCAAAATTTCGAGTTTTATATGGTTTATTTATGATTCTTGAAATTGTTGACATGCATGTTCATGAACTTATGAGTTTAGAAGATCATAGGAATTATTTGTAACTTGCTTGGTAGTTTAATTCTTGATCTTAATGTGTTTTAATGGAATCCATAATTTGTCCTCAAGTTATGGATTACTAAAAGTCACATTTTTAAAGTCCATTATTAAACACAGAGGTTATATAAAATTAAAAGTCTCTCATTTTATTAATCCATTAACTCATAAGTTATGAAAGATTAAAAGTTTTGAAAGTTACAAAACTTGCCCTCAAGTTTTGGAACATGTAAAGTCACTTTAAAAACTTTATTTCCTACCCCTAGAATTTTAAAAGTTAAAATTCAACACTTATCCTTATAATATTATAAGTTTATATATATATATATATATATATATATATATATATATATATATATATATATATATATATATATATATATGAGAACAAAAGTCGTTTTACCGTTAGTAGGCCTCATTCACGAAGCAGGTTTATAAGGGGGGTATAAGGTTGTTGACTTGTTGCCTATAAAATGGCAGCTTAACGGGTGTCCACTCTTACCCACAGCTTCTTTGACTAGTGGAGGGTCGTTAGCGTAACGGGTAGGACAATAACTTTAATCCTCATTAAAAGTATAATGATACTAAAGTAACTAAATGTTTTTATAACTTCCCAATCTTAGTTACTTTAGGAAAATGTGAATAAGGTGCTAACCCATGAAATTACACTTTGCACTTTGTTTAAGTCGTTAGTGGAGCGTGTGTGGTTAACCGGCACACTAACTTGGACTTAACAAGGTAGGAAAAGGGTAACATAATATTTATCATAGTATCGATGGAGAGCATGTAGCTAACCGGCACATCGATTGAGGGGTAAATATTAAGGGTACCAAGTAATTTGCATGCTTACTTCACACCTTGTTTTGTGATCATCAGCATCCCTGTCACAAAACTTGAAGGGCACACTCGAGATTGAAACATGCTATTGAAATTTTTCAATGAATCTCAAAGAATCTAGGAGTTTCAAAACCAATTAAAACCTAATTCTTAATTCGTTTTATGGTGGAAATTGGTGAATCTTCATTCACCTACCATCAAATATTTTATAGCTTGGATTACGACATCCCTCTTCTAAGTTATAAAATATTGTGTTGGGTTCTAGCCTTAATATTACATTTGGGTGTTTTATTAAGGACTATCTTTATATCTAATCTAAACTTGTCTTTCTTCTTTTTTACATGTTTTCAAACAATGTTGCTTCTGGCTCAAACCCTACCTGCTCCTTCTCTCTCATGAACATTTGTGAGAGTCATCTTCGATGGTTCCAACTTTATGGATTGGATCCGGAACATCAGGATGGTCACTCGCTACGAGGACAAGGAATATGTCCTCGATAAGGAGCTAAATGAAATTGATGAGTCAACTGCTACTCCTGAGGAGATCGCTGAATTCCAGACTCATGAGAGAGATGCTACAAAAGTGACTTGTATCATGATGGCCACGATGACAGCCATGCTCCAAAAGCCCTATGAGGACTATTACCCTTTTGAGATGCACCAGGACTTCATCGACCACTACCATCAAAGTGCTCTCCAAGAGAGGTATGAAATCATCTGCTCCATGATAACAAGCCGAATGAAGGATGGTGAAACCATCACCGGCCACTTGCAGAAAATGCAAAGGTATGTGGACCGGTTGCTGAAGCTAAATGTGAACTTTCTTGAAGAGTTGGAAATTGACATCATTTTGCACTCCTTACCTTCTTGTTTTGACCAATTCTGATTGACATACCACATGAACAAGGAGGAAGTTACACTCAGCAAACTTCAAGGACTCTTGAAGACCGCCGAAAGTGGTCTTAAGGGTAAGTTGGTTGTTACCACTCGTACTCCTACCGCTACCCCTATCTTGGTAATCGGGCAAGGAAAAGGGAAGAAGAGGAAGAACCCTTCAAAGGGTACCAAGGGAAAGTCCCTTGATGGCTCCTCTTCAAGTGGAACCAAGAAAGGTTCTATCACTCCTTCTGCTAACCCTAAAGAGGCTGAATGCTTTTATTGTCACGAAAAGTCGCATTGGAAGCGAAACTGCCCAAAGTATCTACAAGATGTGAAGGATGGAAAGTGAAACCCAACCATGCAGGTACTTAAACTATATTTTCTAATAACTCACCCCTTTCTAATTCTTGCTTCCTTGATACTAGTTGTGGTATTCATATTTGTTCTGACTTGTAGGTACTAAGAAGAAGTCAGGATGTGGAGCATGGGAAGATAAGCTTTAATCATGGGGAATAGGAAAGCATCACATGTCACCAAGATTGGAGTTTATACTTTGTTGCTAAGTATTGGGTTAACATTACATTTGAACAAATGTTGTTACTCGTCTGAAATGGCAAGGAATATTATTTCTTTTCATGCTTTGTACAAACAAGGGTTTACCTTTTCTTTTGATAATGAATATTGTAATATTAATGCTTTCTTTAATAATGTTATTTATTTTAAAGCATTACTTTGTGATGGTGTGTATGAAGTTGTGTATGTTGTAGATAACCTAGGAAATAATGTGTTGTGTATTGATTCTTCCACTAGCATGGATAAAGCATCATTATGGAATTGTCGTATTGAACATGTAAGCAACAAACGCATAGGCCAACTCCAAAAGGATGGAGTCTTGGAGTCATTTGACCTAAAGTCAGATGATAGTTGTGAATCTTGTCTACTTGGAAAAATGACAAAATCACCCTTCACTGGTTCTTGTGCTAGGGGTGAAGGTTTGTTGGATCTGGTACACACGGATGTGTGTGGACCCTGCAGAACCACCACAAGGGATGCTAATCGTTTCTATGTGACTTTTACTGATGATTTTAGTAGATATGGATATGTGTACTTAATCAAGCATAAGTAAGAAACCTTTGAAAAGTTCAAAGAGTTCAAACAGGAAGTGGAGAATCAATTGGGCAGGAACATTAAGATGCTTCAATCCGATCAAGGTGGTGAGTATCTTAGTTCAGAGTTCCTTTACTATATTAAGGAATGTGGGATTGTCTCATAATTGACACCTCCCAGGACTCCACAGCTTAATGGTGTGGCTGAGAGGCATAATCGAACCTTGTTGGACATGGTTCGTTCCATGATGAGTCGGGTTTCGCTACCAATCTCATTTTGGGGATATGCCTTAGAGACTGCCGCCCATATTCTTAATCTATTCCCTACCAAAAAGTTTGCCAAAACACCTCATGAGATGTGGATCGAAAAAGTTCCAAATCTAGTCCACATCAAGATTTGGGGTTACGAGGCTTTCGTGAGGTGCGAGACTCTCGATAAGCTCGAACCCCAAAGTGAGAGGTGTATTTTCATTGGCTACCCACATAAATCTTTTGGTTGCCTCTTCTACAGACCCAATCATAATGTGGTATTTGTAGCAAGGAGGGGAGTCGAGAGAGAGAGAGAGAGAGAGAGAGAGAGAGAGTTCATAATCCAAGGAATCAGTGGGAGGCAAATTGACCTTGAAGAAATTCAAGAGTCAAGTAGTGAAGGAACCTCAAACACTAGCAATCAACCTAAGGAGGAAACTCCAGTTGATCCGACCGATGAGTCTGTACCTCTGAGGCATTCCACGAGAGTGATGAATGCACCTGAGCATTACAATAGTTTCCATATTACTACGGAAGGTGATACACTTATCAGTGATAACACATTGATTGGTCTGGATGAACCTAACAGCTACACGGAAGCTATGACAGGCCCTGAGATTGCTAAATGGAAAGAGGCTGTGGACAGTGAGATACAGTCCATGTATGACAATCAAGTTTGGAACTTGGTTGACAATGTACCAGGTCGTAAGATAGTTGGGTGCAAATGGATCTTCAAGAAGAATACCGACATGGATGGTAATGTACACACTTATAAGGCTAGACTGGTTGCAAAGGGATTTTCTCAAACGCCGGGAGTTAATTATGATGAGACCTTTTCACCAGTAGCAAAGATTAAGTCCATTAGGGTTATGTTAGCCATTATTGCATTTCATGACTATGAAATATGGCAAATGGATGTCAAAACCTCTTTCCTTAATGGAAAGTTGGCTGAGGATGTTTACATGAGTCAGCCAGAGGGTTTTGCCAGTACAGAGTACCCTAATAGAGTGTGTAAGCTTGAGAAATCCATCTATGGATTGAAACAAGCACCTCGCAGATGGAATCGTTGTTTTGATGAGAAAGTCAAAGAGTTTGGCTTTTCGAGGAGTGAATATGAATCTTGTGTATATGTCAAGTCTATTGGGAGTATAATTAGCTTTTCGGTACTATATGTGGATGAAATACTACTCATGGGAAATGACATCCCAACTTTGCAGGACGTTAAGTCATGGCTTGGAAAGTGTTTCGCTATAAAGGACCTTGGAGAAGCTGCCTATATCCTAGGGATAAGGATTTTGAGAGACAAGAGTAAAAGACTAATTGGACTTAGTCAGAGTACCAACTTGGATAAGTTGTTGAATAGATTCAGCATGCAGAATTCCAATAAAGGAGAGTTAACGATCCAGAGTAATGTCAGATTGAGTAAGACTCAAAGTCCGAGTACAGAGGACGAGATAGATGAGGTGAGTCGAGTTCCGTATGCTTCCATTGTAGGCTTGATCATATATGATATGACTTGTACTTGTCCTGATGTGGCCTTCTCCTTGAGCATGGTTAGTAGAAATCAGGGGAACCCTGGCAAGGCTTACTGGACTGCGGTAAAGAACATTCTCAAGTACCTGCGGAGGACTAAACACTGGTTCCTTACCCTTGGTGGGAGCGATGACTTGAGATTAGTAGGGTATAGTGATGATAGCTTCCAGACTGATAGGGATAATTTCCGCTCTCAGTCAGGATGGGTATTTACATTAAATGGAGGAGCAATTACTTGGAAAAGTTCCAAGCAGGAGACAGTGACTTATTTAACTTGTGAATCAGAGTATACCGGCAAGCGAGCCAGCAAAGGAGGCTATATAGCTAAAGAACTTCATTGGAGACCTTGGAGTTGTACCAGCTATAAAGGAGCCTGAGGAAATTTTCTGTGATAGTGAAAGTGCAGTTGCCTTAGCCAAGGAACCAAGGGATCACGGGAGATCTAGACACATCGACAGAAAATATCATTTCATCATATGTCTTATAGAAGAAGGACTCACCGTGGCAAAGAGGGTATCATCGGATGAGAACCCAGCAGATCCCCTCACGAAGGGACTGGTTAGGGTTAAGCATCTCCTGCATGTGAGGCGCATAGGGTTGAAGGATGATATGAGTTTTAGTATATAGATAGCTTTGAAGTTTGTAAAGTATATTTGACATTTGATGATGAATAAATTTGTTGCTTATTTATGAGTAAAGTGTTGCTATCTTTTGTCAATCGTTTACTATAATTTCATTTTTCATGTTTTGACTTCCAGAATAATTATATTATGGTATATCATATTATTCAAATTCTCCACAGTTAGTCATATGTTAGAAGTAGATATGAATCAAGATTGTCATGAGTTGGCTTGTAGATGTCTAAGTTGTTGGACATAGCAAAGAGATGCTACAACACTCATGAGTGCTCATAAGTTCTAAGTACTGGATTTAACCCACGCTCATTGGCATCAATTCATGGAATTTATCTCAAGTGATCGTGAGACAGTAATATCATATAAGTCTTCAAACCTAGAGATATGACTTGTTGCCTATGAGTTGGTTATGCATTGATTGTACGAAAACACATTGGTAAGTCGATATAAAACGTGCCTTTGTGTATAATTTAACAAGTAGTAGAACAAGCATATGAGTCAAAGTTTATATGTTCCTTCTTGGATTAGAAGCGATATATGGGCCCCTCGATGATTGTGTTTTAACCTATCTACCGGGCCCGTTTAGAACTAAATTAATATGTTCAATTAAGTTCTTTGTAAAACAAATCTGAAATCGGGAAACAACTGCACAACGAAAAGTAAGACATTGTTCCATGTATTTGTGCAGCTGATATCTAGAACAGAGGATTATATGATCACTTATCTTAAATGGCGTATCATCATCATCTCAGTTCTGAGAAACCTTGAAACAGATACAATTGCTAATCGGTTCCTGAAGTCATTCTTGCAGCTATAGTTATTAGACTCATCCAAATGGGAGATTGTTGGATAAGGTGCCTAAGTCCATAACTATTTATGGTATGTACTTGACTCGGTTTAGCATGGTCCATTTGGGTTGCATGGCATCATGTATTTGGATAGACTAAAATGAGAGAAATAACACTTAAGGTTTAGTAATATATTATAAGTTCTAATATATTAATAATATTATTTAATTAGTATTGATCAAGAATTAATTTGGAATTAATTAAGTGATCAAAAGGAGACTAATTAAATATATGGGTTGATTGTGTAAATCATCCATACTTATATAGTGGGTTAGTGCTTCATGGATTATCAAGTTGGGCTAAAATCCATAGGATGCTCCATAGATGCTCCATGGTTTTATAGAATCCATGGGTCATGGAAATGAAAAGTCATAACAATTAGGGTTTACATGGTGTAACCCTAATTGTAACACACTATATAAGTAACACTTTGTTCACTGAAATCGTTCACTAAGTAAGAAAGGTGAGGGCTATCCGATTTCAAGAAGTGTTCCATTTCTCTCTAAGTTATTCCAAGTGCATTTGGCGTTGTGTGAGACATTTGAGGCATCACACTTGAGGTGCTAGGCTCACAAGGTTTTCAAGGAATCTAAACTACTACAAGGTATGTTTTCTTGCTTACTTTTATGTTTAAAAGTTCCCCATGTATGCTAGATAGGATATAAACCTTGGAAATCAAATTTTCATGTATCATAGTAAAACATAGAACCAAGGTTTCTAGGGTTGCATGTACACCTTAGGAGTGTTAGAATGCTCAAAACCATACACTATATTCATGAGGTAGCTAGTTGACATTACTGGGAATCCCTTCAGCAGCTGAGGATGGAATGAGTTAGAGGATACCCTAGGTCAAGCCTAGGATGAGAGTATCGATGGGAGCAATGTTAGTAGCAAGGAAAGGGACTTGGTGTAGTCAAGGAAATTCTAGAGGAAAGTACAGATAGATGTGGAAGGTATTAGGGGCCCATATTACTGAAAGAAGAGGATATGTACTCAATTCAAGAAGGGCCAAGATAAAACCAGGGAACTTGTAGTGCATGTGTGATCCCTCGATAGTGATGTGTATTCTGATGATTTTTTTGGCATGTTTCAGCATGGTGACGTTGCGTGAGAAACCGGTGGGCATATCAGGCGTCAGAGAGGGATCAGGCTCGGGTTCAGGAACCAAGGAGCTCGAGGAGCGGATGAGGGAATTTGTATCAGCTGAGATTGCGTGCAACATTCTAGACCAGACTCCTGTGGTCTTTGGTACGGTCAAGGAGGGCATACTGGAGATTTTGGATGAGAGGTTGGGGGCCTTCCGCACTGACCATGATGGGAGCGTATTTGCTGACATTCCGAGAGTTCAGAGCTTGTGGAGCTTCGGATTATCATGGGGCTAGGGACCCCATTACTAGCAGCATGTGGTTGGCTGATGTCGCCAATGCTTTTCGTACGAGTCGGTGCACCGAGGTGGACAAGGTCTAACTTGCCTCCGATCTTATAAAGGACAGAGCACAAGATTGGTGGGAGGAGGTTGGTCATGCCATTGGGGATGATGCCTCGTTGGATGCGATGACATGGAGTGATTTATCGACAAGGTTTAGGGTCGAGTTTGCACCAGTGATCGAGGTGTAACATTTAGCACGAGAGTTTCAGGATTTGCAGCAAACTACAGAGACAGTGGCGCAAATCACTATCAATTTCAGGGAGAGGGCACTTCTTGTTTTGCAGTAGGTCGTAGACAAGGAAATGAAGAATGCCCGATATCACAAGATGTTGAGGAGTGATGTCAGGGAGTTTGTGAGCGGGTCCAGTTGCAAGATGCTGGAGGATATGATTGCTCAGGCCAGGGAGAGGGAGATCGATCTGAAGCACCTCAGGAAGAGGAAGTCGGAGGAGGTGCAGGTAGCCGCAGGTTCAGGCAAGAGACCCAAGGGGTCTGATGTGAGATCAAAGGATTATCAGTGCCGCAGTCGTTGTGGCAAGTGTGGCAGGACGCACGAGTGTGCGTGCAGGAGTGGTAGTGGGGGTGATTCTAGTTGCTTCAAGTGCGGCCAGACTGGTCATTTCAGTAGGGATTGTACTACTACCACCACTTAGGGATCAGACCTGATATGTTTCCATTGCAGTCAAAGGGGCCACAACAAGGCCCAGTGTTCGAGTTTTCTTCCAGTAGGACAGGTGATGGAACATGCCCCTGTGACTTTAAGGATCACCGAAGGCCGTCAGGGCCGTGTAGAGGCGCCTGCGGTGGGCAGCAGGGCTTTTCAGTTATCGACAGTGGAGACGCGAGCAACACCGTACGTTGCAGGCATGAATCTTTTGCTTTCCTACCTACTTTAATTCATGATCATATTCTTATGGTACTGCATCTATGTTAGTGAATGTATTTTAGAATTTTATTTATGTTCATGTTCAGATCATATGACATCTGCATACCATGGATTTTCAGGCAATAGTTCATACTAGTACCCCCTTTTTTGAGTCGGTTCTCAGGATTCAGTCACTATAGCAGGTGTGAGTGGGTCTTGGGAAGTGTTCTGTTAGTGTTCAAGAGTAGTTCAGATTTGGTATTAGTTAGTTGGAATGTTAGTAGTGGTAAGTGTTGGATGTCAACAGATCGACTCTTTTAGATGGATAGAATGATTGGGAATCCTTCCCAAGTTGGGAGTTATAGGGATCTAGTTGAATCGAAGTGGGGGAGAACTATCCCAGAGGTCAGGACTAGGAGTAAGTGCAAATTGGGATGAGTTCGCAACTTTGTTAAAAAGGAAAGCAGCCCCAGTGGTTGTTGGATTAGAGGAGCATGCGAGTTGGGAGTTTGGGAAACTTCCCAACATTGAGTTCGGGTTTTCGCGGTAGTTGATACCTGGGAGGGAACCAGGTGGGAGATTTTCTCGGCAGGGTGCAAGTTTAGTTAGGATGTAAGACTATGGGGTCACCGTAGCAATCTCCAGCAGCTAGGCGAAGTGGGAAGAGTAGTAAGGTTGCGGGGTAGTCGTAGCATTTCGTTAGCAGCTAGTTAGAAGAGTGTGAGCGAGGGCCTATATCTCCTAGTTAGCAGAGTGTGGGAGAGGCCCGTATCTCCTAGTTAGCATGATGAAGATCGATAAAGATGGTAGTTCGTTGAGTTTTAGGATGGAGTGGGGCTTGCATAGCCCAAGATATGTGACCTTTAGGAGAGGCCACTCCGAGATGTAGTTGGGTGACACCCGTGGGCGAGGCTCGTATGATTGCAGCAGCGCGGGTGGGACCTGGTCAAGACCGTAGGGCCAAGTTAAAGGATCCCAGGACATAGGGAGCCAGAGTGGCAAGGTAGATAGAGCGGTTTTAGCTAACTAAAGATTCTTCGGAGGTCGTTGGGAGTGACTGAGAGTTTGATCTTGGGTTCAATAACCAGAGGGAATCTGGTATTTCAGATGGTGGAAAGAAAGGTTCGGACCTGGGAGGTCCCCGTTCCTTTAGAAGGAAGGAAAGAGGCAGCATTGTTTTCGGGCAGAAGTGTATATCATGAGGGTCCTGTGTGCGAAGTAGCTTGGTGTTTGCATAAGTTTAAAGTTCGTCTTCTTCAGAATGGAAGACCGAGTTGGATTTCAGTGTCTTGGGAATGTTGTTTTGCACGTAGAGTCATTCGTTGCGTTCCACAGATCAGTTGTTTGGGAGACGGGTGTTAGTAAGGAGAGACCTTATGGATGAAGTCTAGTTTAAGTGGGGGAGATTTGTAACACCTTGTTCTGAAAATGTTTGTTTATGGATTTCAGAGGCCCATGCTAGGGTCATTTTGGTCTTTTATGGGTCTTAAAGTATTTATTCGAGAGGTTTGAGGTCGGGGTGTGTTGTTAAAAGCGTAGGGATTCTGGCCACCTTTTCATGGATATAAAGTTTGTCGGGAATGGACTTAGAATGAAGGAGTTATAGCACTTTGAAGTTATTGGCAATATTGGTCCTTAAGGGAGAAAGATGGCAAGAAAGGACCATGCATGCAAGCTGACCAGCGCAAGAGTATGCCCATCATAAGGTTGGGTTACGCCCAGCGTATAGGTTCATAAGGTCACGGGTGTTTTTGGCGTACACCCAGCGTACGTCCAGTGTCCATAAACCCTAACTTTTAGGGTGAGCCACTATATAAAGAACATAATGGCTCAAACCCTATCCTCCTTATTTGTTCCCAACCCTCATAGAATCCCTAGAATGCCTCATCTCTTCATCCTTGGGTGATTTTAACTTCAAGAAGCTCATTTTGGTGGTGTAAGCTTGGAAGAAGAAAAGAGGAAGTTGGCAAGGAAGAACTTGGGAAGTTGGAGCTTATAGATCTGGAATAGTATCATCATTTGGAACTCTTTGGAGGTATAAAGTTCATAACTTTACTTAAGAGTTCTTAGATCTAGTGTAGTTTGGTTTTGGAGTCATTTTGGTCCCAAGAATGGACCTTTATGATGAAATCTCGTTTTTGAGCTTAGGGTTGCCACCCTCAGAGCTAAAAAGGTCCCATAAGCAGTAACGTCTCCATCTTGGATGTCTTAATGGGTTCATGCATGAGATCTAGCCCTCTTCATGGAAGTAATGCATCATTTTTAGGAGTTTGGGCTTGTTTGGTCCAAGTTAAGTCACCAAGTCAGTGACTTTATGGATTAAGATGTGAAAAAGGACTTGGATCTGTGTTTGTAGCTTCTGGAGTAAAGTATTAAGCACTTAATGGGAAAGTGACTTAGCAGGGGGAGTACACTGAGCGTACATGCAGGACGCCCAACGTACATACCATTGGCTAGTACGCTTAACGTACGTAAATGTGCGCCCCACGTACTCTGTCAGTTTGGGCTTTGTGTTTTGGGCCTCAAATTGGGCCATGCTTTGGACCGTAGACCTTAGTGGGCCAGCAGAAATCAGATGATGTGGGCCGAGAAGATGTTTGGTCTTAGGGTAAGGCCCATTAGAGGGTTTGGTCCCGATTTAAAAAATTGGGCCATTAGTAGGCCACTAGTGGGTTTAGGAAGCCCATCTAGTGTTGGGCCTTTTATATTATGATTTCGAGCCTTAGATATGGACCAAGATTGGACTAGGGGTAAAATGGTCATTTTACCCTAAGGAGGATTATTGATTTGGACTAAGTGATATTTTGGTATTGATAGCTCGGGGAGTCGAGGGATCAGCAGTTCGGGGATCTGCCAGCTAGTAGCGAGGGGTTATTCGTAGGATTCTACAGTCAGCTTTGCGAGGTGAGTTTTCTCCAGTAGGAACGGGTTTCAGGCACCAATGCCAGCCCGTTTATGTATGTTAGTGAATACCGAATTTAGATCCGATGTCGGGCGATGCCCGATGAAGGTTTATATGTATGTTTCTGAGCTACGGTTCGATGTCGGGTGGTACCCGAGGCAGTAGTGTATGTGTAGTTATACTTGTTTTCTTTGTGATACTTGTATGTGCCTCGTAGGGGGATAAGTGTGGGTGGGGGCCCGTATCTCATCACTAGTTGAGTGTGGACGGGGTTCCATATCTCATTAGTAGCATAATAGGGACGGGGCCCAAGATAGGCGGGGCCTTGAGGCTAGCATTTATAGTGTAGTGATTATGTTAGCATTTTTATCTGTTATTGTTGTATGTATGTAGCGGGCAGGGCCTGGTAGAAACATATATGTATATCGAGTGGGGCTCGATGTTAGGCGGGGCTTGATGCCAAGAGGGGACTGATGTCGTGCGGGGCCCGCTGTACGGTGCTAGGCTCAATATTTGCAGTATGTGATTATGTATGGTATGTGGTGGATTGGGGAACTCACTAAGCTTCATGCTTACAGTTTTCAGTTTTGGTTTCAAGTACTTCCGGTAGCGGAGGGAAGAGCTCGGGATGACTACATTACACACACCAAAGAACATGTTTTGAGATGATTCTCTGATTTGATATGACAACATTTGTTTATGAACGATATGATTTGGTTATTATGATTTTTATTAATTAATTGAAAAGAAATTTTCGGACAGTGTTTTTGGGACGTTACATCTTTCTTCTCAACTTTTGTCATCACTTTCTGACTTCCACCAACATTCAACATTGGCATCTTTTCTAAGATGTTTTTGAAATTTCCACTCATAGGTTTCTTGAAAAAGATTTTCACCCTATTGTTTGAGTAATAGGCAACAGCTTCATCGTCAGAATTTATCAAAAATCCTTCTTCATCTTCTTTCGTATCTCCTTCAGACTCATCTTCCTATGCATTTATTTTCGACACCAATGACATCGGACCACCATAGTTCAACTTATTCTTTTCAGCAATTCCCATTACTTCTGATTCAAGCGTGTTTGGAATATTATACAAAATCGATAGCTAATATGTATCAAAATACTCCCGTGTCTTGATTATCAAACAGATGTTGCACCATTATTTTCTGATTCCATAAAAGAAAGTAAGGTTGAATTCCAAAGTTGTATGAATAACTCCATACTGATTGCACTTGAAGATCAAATCATTCATCTTTTCGTAGTACACCTCGATATTTTCGTTTTCCTTTGCTTGAAATCTGCAAGTTCAAACACTTTTTCATTGAGCTTTTCTTCATCCTCTCATTACCTTGATACTTTTCTTTCAAAGTATCCCATATTTCCTTAGCATCTTTGAATCTACGAAGATAGTTGCAGATGATACGAGGAAGAGCTCCTCGCAATTCATGGAGAAACTTATTATCATTAGCTTTCTTCCTATTTACTTGTGCAATCATGTCTTCAGCTGCTCCAACATTACATCAGCTTGAACCAAATTTTCATGATAAGGTCCAGACTCAATCGATCCTCGGGGATCCTCATCAATACTGTTAAAGTAATCCTACATTGGATCAGCCCATTGATCATAGTACTCAGGAATCAGCATCGGGATCTTAGTTGCAAATCTAAGAAGATTTGTGAAGTTCATCATTGTGTTTACGTTGATATTATCCATTTGATTCGATGAAAAGAGGAATGAACAATAGCAGAATTGATTAATCACTCTTGATTAAATAAATAATTACGCTTTCAATTTTGCGTAAAAATGAATCGCAATGAATGACTCAAAAAGATGAAAAACGTGATACAAATTCTTCATTCAAAGAAGTGATTCTTGCTCTGATACCAATTGAAGAGTGTTTAGAAACGATTTTGAGTCAATCGATAAAGAACACATCAATCTGAATAAGATCTGTGTAGCATAGTTAATGGTTGGAATGATACAAAGAGATTATGAGTACAGAGTATTTTTGAGATTGTTCGTTACCCTAACCTATAAATACTTACCCTATTTATAGGGTACTTCAAAGACAAAAGAATACAAGGACTAGACGTTAAAAGTGAAACTTCTAATATGCCTTGTAAATAGATGCGATAACGAAAGTCCTTAAATGTTTGCTATTTATAGATGCAAAAACAATTACACTACTTTCGACCTAACGCCCCATACCACACTTGTGGCACCCAGTCCCTGGCCGACACAAACCCCTATGCATCTTCCCTCACTTGCCATATGTGTGGGCCTTTTGGCCTTCAGATCGGGAATCAGCAGGCTTGAACCGCTTAGCTACCGATTGAGTCTGAATTGGGGTTTGCGTCTTCTCTCTCGCCTGGGTCACAATCTCAATCTCTCTCTTACGAGCAAATGACTACATCTCTAATATTGTCCAATAAGTATTAGTCGACACAAACTCCCGAATCTAAGTCTTGAGCATGCTCAAGTAACAGGACATCTGCACCTACTTCGAAGAAGCGTACCCCGGGTAGAAAAAGCTCTTTCCTTAAACATCTTGGTGATCTATGTCACCAATTCTATCATCTTCTTGAGCGAAAAATACTCCTGAGCCAACCACTCTATAATCGCCGCTCTAGCAAATTGGTCTTGACAGGCCCAAACACCTCTAGAATCGCCACTCTAGTAATCAAAATCACATGAGTAGTGATCATCTTACGGATCTAGTCATCACTCAAACCTAGCCTCTCCAGACCATCAGCACCCAAACTAGAACTTTGCGTAACCACCATACTAAAATAAATCGGGAATACGTCAGAAAATCACATTATGCTAAAACACATCACTACTTAACTACTCATCCGCTGGAACCTGTGACCTCCTTGACACATGTACGGGTCCTATGCTTCCAGTAGTATGGCCCCATACTACCTTCCACACCTACTCGTATTTGTCTCGAAGGATTGTCATGACATTCCTACACTACTAGGCCCAAATCAACTAACGTACACATACACCCTATACTCACTCTCTTAGGAGTAACTTCCAATTCCTTACTTCTGCTAGCACTCTATCAATCACACGCCCAACTCTTTAAACCTTCTCTAACGTTATGGTCACCTTGGGTATGCCAATCATTCATAACATCAGATTCGATAGACAGTTGAATAATTGATTCTACCCTAAGCCCATAACCAAACAAGCAACATGAAATAAGGCTAAATCAAGAATTTTCAAGCTATAAAACCCTACTTATGTATAGTCATGATTCATATAATTAGCAACTACAACAATAATGTTGGTTTTATATAGAATAAAAAAGAAATCTACTAGGCTATCAGGCATCACAAATCAAGCATTTCTATCATGCGATTCCTGAAGATCCATAACCTATGAACTAGCATGCAGTTCTAACACCTTAGCATATCACCAATATACATATAACAAGTGTGGGTATCTCGGGGAATACCTTTCTCTAAAGTTTCGGTTGACTGTACACATCAATCCTCCCTTTTCAAATTTTATTATTGAAAAATGTTGTGAAAAATATTTTGAAGATCCATAGTTTGAGTCTGGAATCACACGATTGTTCATCCAGATCCCTCAAACCATGGCTCTGATACCAACTTGTAACATCCTAATAACCATGGAAAAAAATTTCTTTTTCAAAAGACATTTTCATAAAAATCATAAGTTATCCAGTTCATTATTTCAAAACATAACCATAAAAATCAGAGTATCAAATAACATCTCTCAAACATAAATCCACAGGATGATGTGTACGATCACGTCATCGCCTTCCCTCGATCCTCTAAAGTACCTGAAACATTTAAATCCACAACTATAAGCCAAAGATTAGTAAGTTCCCTCAAAATACTCCACACAACAATACGCATACAATACGTGCACGCATGAGCCTACAGTCTGACCGGACCGCCTTGTAAGGCCTGAAGTACACCTTGACCGCTCTCCTAAGCCTACATCATAAATTTGGGCCACTCTCCTGAACCTAAAGCACTAGGCTGGACCATTCTCCTTGGGACTACAGTATCAACTGGATTGCCCGAGTATCTTGGCCTACAACACAGAGCAGGACCACCTCAACGCAACCACAATATGTTAACATGCAAACAAACAGTAACAAGCAAAAACAGGAAATCATAACAGATCTACCAATCTAACAGATCACTACATCATATTAACATCTTACACACAAGGATACATACTATAGTATAAAGTATATTGAGAAAACTCACATCGCATGCTAGCAGACTATCAACAAAACTCACATGAAATAAAGATTGATGCTACGCGCCACCTATACAACAATCAAAGGTACATCCTCAATTTATAGCCCCAAAACTCTCAAGTTAACCTGAAGTCAACCTTGGTCAAAATTCAACGGTTAACAGCCAAAAGTCAACTTTGTTGGCCACCACGTCGTGGCCAAGAATCTGCCACGACAAGGTAGCCTTTGGACAAATCAGTCGTGAGAACCACAATTGCAACGACGGGTGAGCATATCGGCATGTTGTGGGAACTGTTCTTGGACAACTTAATGGATTAAGCCCTTAATCCATTAAGCCACACACTCATCTCTTCCAAAAGGCTTTCTTACACCCCAAGATTTCATAAAAATCCTTACTTAATGGACAGGCATGTCCAATACATGTCATGAACTCTAGCTACGTAAAAATGGTGAAAATGAGGTCAAAACTTCATGCATGGAATCAAAACTCAATAATACTTCAGATCTGGAACAAGAAACTACAAAGGGACCTCAAGGATCCATAAGGTTGTCAACTTTATGGAATCCATCCACTTAAATTATCCCAACCATGGAGAAAAGTGCATGAAAACGTAGATCTAGAAGAATAGCACATAAAGATTTGAATTTGTGGACTTACAAAGGTCCAGAATATGTGCAATAAGGTTGTGAGGGAACTTGTTTGTTGGATCTATGCTCAAAGGACACCTTCTTCTCCTTCAATATCACCAAAAATCACCAAGAAACTTCAAGAACTCGAAAATGGAGGCAAGGGCTTGTTTAGGTCGAAAGGGATGTAATGGAGGCTGAGACTGAGCAAACTCTAGCCATCACATCCTTTAAATATGGCTTAAAGCCTGAAAAATTAGGGTTTTGCATGTTGTCCACCTCCACGTCATGGCTCCTAAATGAAAGACGTTATTTCATTGGGTCACATCGTGGCAACTACACTGCCACGTCATGGCTACCAAAAATCTTATTCTTATAAGTCTTAAATCCAAATCATAGGAACAATTATACCTAAAACTTGGTGTTACATGGATCAGTAAAATTTATCTTTCTAAATTTGTTATAAGTATTTCATATTCTTGGTTTTTCTAAGATGTAAAGAGTTTGGTTTGTTTAGGATATAGATAGGCTTAAAAGCCATTTTTAACCTGATTGGCCATATAAAAGATATTTTACTAGCTTCTAGGTTTAATAAAATTTGGTTGGTTTAAAGAAAAATAAATAAATAAGTCATTCCATTCAATCAAGCAAAACAAATAAATTTTTTTCTAACATCAATGTGAAAGAGAATTAAGTTCTCTATGCGTTTTTTATCTAACACTACCTTATTAACATCCCTTTTTGCGTTGGGTCATATTTCTTTTGAAGCAAATGCTAATAAAATTATAAAAATAATACGTTATATGTATTTTTAAAATTATAATTCAACTAAAATAATAATTTAAAATCATTAACCACTACACTCATACTACAAATCTTTCATTCCACACCATTTTTGTCCCAAAACAGACTAAAAAAGAAAATGAAAAGAATCGAATTTTCCCTCATTCCACTTGATCAACTCATCATATCAAACACTACCTTAGCAATTACTTTCCATGTTGAGTCATGCAATCTTTTGAGACAAACACTAATAAGAATAAATGTGATTATTGTATATAACATAAAGAAAACAAGAGTGCATGAAAAGATGGGAATGTGAAGGATTACTTATTACATAATGTTACAAGTATGACATCCTGCAACCTACAATTCCCCCTAAATGCAACCAACATCAACCAAAAGTCACAAATCCTATCACATACTCAGATACATAGACAAATAGATAGATAGATATATGTAAAAGACAACATATGAAGTCGACTAACGACCCCTAACACTATGCCCACGTTATACATACCCACAATGTCTTTTTATCAACTGTTGTAAAAAAAAAAAAAAAAAAAAAAAAAAAAAAAAAACATACAGATAGACAACATTCTAAGTGTCAAGACTCATAGAAACAACCAAACTTCACAAGTTACCCTCTTTTGCCCCCCTATCTTTTACCATGGCTCAGCATCCACATGACAACCGTTCTCCACTGCTGCTGTTTCTTTCTCTTTATCCGCATCACTCACAGCAAAATTACCCTTTTGCCCTTCCTCTGCCTTCTCTTGGATTGTTTCTCCTTTTGCAACATCATTCTCGACCTTATCTTGATATTCTGCAACCATGGCTTCTCCGTTGTTGTTATCATTCGCCTCAATCACATTCACATCAGCAGCTTTGTCTTTTAACTCGTCTAGTGCTTCCTCGGATGGGGGCATTTTTGGAATTTCACACAACTCATCGGCCTTACTTTCTCCCTCATGTTTATCATCATCCTTCTCAGTTTCCGCAGGGGCAATACTGTCCTTCTCTTGTTTCTTGATTTCTTCCACTATGGGAGTTTCACTTTCAGGGGCGTTTTTGTCCTCCACTTCTTGTTTCTCTTCCACTATGGGAGTTTCACTTTCAGGGGCATTTTTGTCCTCCTCTTCTTGTTTCTCTTCCACCATGGGAGTTTCACTTTCAGGGGCATTTTTGTCCTCCTCTTCTTGTTTCTCTTCCACTATGGGGTCTTCAGGTGCATTTTTCTCCTCCACAATTGGAATGTCAGGGGCACTTTTGTCATCCTCTTCCACTACAGGGTTTTCAGGGGCATCCTTTTCCTTCTCTTCAACCACAGGGGAATTCTTGTCCGTCTCGTCTTGTTTCTCTTCCACAGTGGCATTTTCGTCTTTCTCTTGCTTCTCATTATCTTCCGCTACAACCTTTTCAGGAGCCTCTTCTTTCTTTTCCTCTGGTTCCTGCATTTCAACATCTGCAGTTTCTTCTTCAGACTGAGGGGCATTTTTGTCTTTCTTATCCTTCTTTGAAGCAGAAGAAGACTTTTTTGCCCGTTTGGGAACAGGCTCAGCTAGTGGTGGACTCTCCTTGACCTTCTCACTGATTCTTGAAGACCTCCTTGGTGTTTCACCAGTTCCCCAGTCAAACTCTGAAGCCTTGGGCCCACCAGGGTGGGCTTTTAAATACTTATCCAGCTGTCTCCTGTTTGTGATCTCTTCCCCTGTTGGTGAAGTGAACACAATCTCATTCTTCTTTGGTGTTCCAGCTTTCTTTGGCAAAAACTACATCAACATGCAACCAAATATATATACAGAGATTAGAAAAAAAAAAAAAAAACATATTCAAAGTCGTATTTTCTATTATAATCTTTCGTTCGATCCAAATTCCAACCAAACAGATTCACTAATCATGAAAAAAGTCATTGAAATCAAACCCCATGGAATCAAGAAATGTGATAGTAAGTATAAATGTCTTGAATCAAAGAATTAGTAGATACTTTATCTCAAATATGAAAATGGGATCTAATTATAACTTATTACTTCCCTCAACATACTATCATATTTATTTTTGGATCAATGAAGATGGTGTCCAAATCCTTTTCATTTCTCCTATATGCTTAACAAGTCATATGATTATGAAAAATAAGTAAATAACTCCTACTATATACACCAAATATGGTTCACTTACAAGTGAAAAAGGGGGTTAAAAAGTTAACACCTTATAATCAACTATCAATCTTGCTATAGCCTCTAGCAGCTTAATTTTTCTCCAACTTAACACAACTTAAAAATATGTTCAAACTTCAAATTGAACTTTACTTTAACCTACTTTACAATGATTCATCTTCAAGAAGAGATGAATAACATGCATCATCATCATTTTGGTAGCAAGCCAAGTATGTGTCAGGTGTCAAGTGTCAATCATGAAACAAAGCATACAATGCTAACTTGAGCCACATCTGTTTTCAATGTAACCTTGCATTTCAGTTATTACCTTAAACTCATGTCATATTTAACATTTTCCTTCCTCAAAAAGCTTCAACCTTCAGAAACTGTCTTTAGGAAGTCATAAGATACGTCTGGCCTTAGTCAGAGCACTATGGGAAACTTTACTGTAACGTGAAGATATGAAAATTTTATAAAGCAAAATGATTTATGTAACACAAGTCAGAATATTATGCATGATTTTTCATACTTGAATTAAAAGACACCATTTCTTGATAAGGTTAGACTATGTTATAGGACTACTCTCTTCATTCCAAAAAGAAAATCGATTTTCCTTTGAGTTTTAAATGAGTTTGCTTCTAACTAAAATTGATAAAAGAAATATTTGGGTTAAATAAAACAATTTAAAGCTACACTTTTGACTTACAAAAGTATAAAAATGTTGGGTCAATACTGAATTTGTGAACTACAAGGTCAAGTTCCTTGAATCAATATTTGGAAAAACTTTGCTGGAGTAATTTCGTATCATAAAGAAAAAATGATCCATCAATTTCAAACTCATGTTTAAATATACTTCACATCAAGTTATTTCCTAACAATTTTTGGCAAGTCAAATCCTACAATTACTTATATTTGTCTTACTGAATCTAAAACCCTCACTTCAAAAATCTTCAAGGATCCAACTTAGCTATGAATTTGTCTTCTTCTCACTAAATTAGCCATTCTTTGAGCTATTGACCTAGAGAAACACTTGAAATGCAACATATTTCAAATAGATACTTTCTTCCACCAACTAAGGTTTCTCCTTGAACACCATGGGATTCTTCAACTACATACAGATCTCCCATCAACAAACAATTTTTATAAGCTTTAATTTTGTTAGGTTACACATGGAGAAAAAAGTATGCTCCTAAAAGCTTGGTTCATTTTTATAAACTTCACAACCGAGCAAGAAAAAAAAAACCATGAAAGGAAACTTCTTGATGGTGAAATTGTTATATTATATCTAGTTTAGAAAGGTAATCAGTTTACATAATCCACTAAATACAGTTAATAAAGAAGAGCAAAATATCAATGATAATCTTCTCATTCTGGATTACTACTTTGTGAACATCATCTAATCATCTACAACACAAAGTGAAAAACTTTCCATGTTATCCAGTTAAAGCTAAATAACTGAAAGTGTCAGTTGTTTTTTATAATCTCTGGCACTGTAGGTAGAAAAGATGTATTTTTTTTTATACCAAGTGGCTCCCACTTTACAAATTCTCATTTTGTAGTTTCAAGTACTTGAGGAAATAATTAAAGAATCAATGAAGAACATATTCCCAGATACCTCATATGCAAGTGGGTGTTTTTCTGCATGAGGGGTGAAACATGGGAAAGTAAGTTATTTTTTTAAACCCCTGCAAAAAATAAAATATGTCCAAAAAACATTTTGATGGTTTTTCAGAAATTTATGAACGACAAAACCTTAGTTTCGCAAAGTCGAAGAAAGTACCTTTCAGAAACCCTAGCTTCGAAAACCCAAGACGGACGAACAAAATTCAGTCAAAATTACGATTTTTCATACAGTTGAACTACAATTAGAAGCCGATTCACAAAACCGTGTAAAAACCTAAATCATTTCGCATATGTATGCAAGATAGAAAGATAAACCCTAAGTTTCCCCCAAAATCAACAAAAACGTGCTCGAAAACCCTAGTTTCGAAATCCAACTAAAACAAACGAAATTCTCTTTAGGGTATTCAAATTTCCGAAATATTGTGGTATAAACAGAACCCAATTCACAAAATCAAACAAGAAATGCTAGCAGAAACCTCGATGAAAAATCACATAAACCGAACTCGCATACATATGATATACAAGGTAAAGGAAATGTAAAGAGATGTAAGAGAGTACCATCTTCTTCCAGCCAGAAGGTGCAGGGAGCTCCAAGGAAACAACTTCATCGTTCGGACCCATGCTCGCCATTTTTGAACAAAAACCTAGCAGTTACGAAGAAGAAAACCAACTCCATAACTCTAGTTACATGTGAATATAGATATAGAATTACGAAATACACACATATAACTGCTCAAATCTCCGAAAGCTGTAAAAAAAATGATTCTTGAAGTTTGATGGAACTATGATCTTACCTTGGTAGTGTTTCTCTCTCACGCTCTTGTCTCTCTCTTCGACTTGGATTTCGTTTTGCAACAATCTGGGCGTTCGGGAACTGACATCTCTATTTTAAGAGAAATAACTAAGAAAAGATACAGACAAAAGATACGATTTTGACCCTAATTAATAGAGGAATGGACTTTTTAGTCCCCTACACTAATATTTTGGTTTTTATAGTCCTGTAACAACTTTCGATTTTTAAATGACATAAATTTCTATATGATAACCAGACGAATATTTAGGGATGAGCAACGGGCCAAACCCGGATCAGACCGGCCCGAAGATCGAAAATCGTGAATTTTCTTACCCGAAAACCGGACCGTTTTTTGATGTATCGGGTTCGGGTTCGGTCTGATCCGGTCTCGGGTACTAAACCGGGTTTCGGGTTTTGGACCGAACTAGGCTTTGAAATTGGTACAGTGTAGGATTTTACTTAGATCATATGCAAATGAGGTGTCTACAAAAAAAAAATACAAACCTTATTAACATTTGGAACAAATAAAAATTACACTATTTAGCATAAAAACTACATTTTTTATAAAAAAAATGCATGTTTTAACAAAAAAGAAACAACATTGTTAATAAAAAACTGCATTTTAACAGCTTTTTGTGTAAAAAAACAACAAAAAACAACATTATTTATAAAAAATGCATGTTTTTATAAAAAAAATTGCATGTTTTTATAAAAAAAATTTGCATGTTTGAACAAAAAATAGCATGCTAGATACATTTTTTCTTGTAAAGTGATAGGAACAAACGTTGATCAAGATTATAAATAATGTTACAATAAAAACATCAAGTTTTATACATAATGTTATATATAACAATAACTAATAATTCAATATCCTTATCTGTATATTTTAAGGAGAAAAAAAAATTCCGTCCGATCCGGGTTAAATCCCGTATTCCGGGTACGGTCCGATCCAAATCCGAAACTCGATTAGTGGTAAAAACAAAACCCGAAAACCGGCCCGTTAGTATTTATATCCGGTCCGGTCCGGGTCTGGTCCCGGTTTTTTTCCGGTCCGGTCCAACGGGTCATATGCTCATCCCTACGAATATTCGTGCGTTCCGCAGAATAAAATTAAAACTTTTGGTAATCTTATCTTATTGATAATATTCATATCATTTATATTAGTTATAATATAATAATTATTATATTTGGTTTATATAAAATTATAATTAATTTGAACAATAAATAAAATAATATAATTATTATATTTAGTTTATATAAAATTATAATTAATTTGAACGCTAGATAAAATAATGTTTATTAAAATCAAATCAATTAATGGTCTCTACTCATGGTTTACGTGTGTATGTCGCTTTCCTCCCCAATGGGGATGCAAACTCATCCTAGTTTCAAAACCGCTTATGCGCGTGAATCCATGGATGATTCTCCCCCGCTTTGATTCGAAAAAATTCTGATAGCACTCAAGAATTGAAGAATTCACAATCCTTCTTACTTTCCAACGACCGATCCGCTGACAACCAGCACTCGGATGATAAGTCGAGCTAACCTATCCCATAATCCCCTAGATTTAACTTGTCTTTGACTTTTAGTTCATTACTTTGTTCAGGTCAAAAAGAATGATGCTTATCCTTGTTAATGATCCCTTACTAATCAACTCAAAATACCGCACAACCCTTGAAGATCAGCTCAACACTTCTCGGAACCCAACAACACTGATAACCCTGAATACTATAAAATGATACCACAGTCAATTCCTGGAATCTAAAGAGCAGGTACTTCGACAAAAGTTCGACAACATGCCACTTCCCTTGGCATCCTCGCAAGCTAATCTAAGCACAATGACTAAAACCACCAAATCCTGACGATGCTGGATAACCAACCTACTGAGCCCTAACCATGGACCATCGACCCAATGCCCATGGGTTGCTCTCGACAAAAACCAGAAATAACAACTGAACAATTAGAACTCGCTATACAGGAAACAACCCCTATTAACCCACTAACAATTCATGGCATGCAATTGGCATATAACATTTCATGAAGGTATAAACCAAACATAAGAAGAGAATTAATCCAAATGTACACTTACCCAAACTGATGCAAGATTCCAAACAACATAAATACTGATATATACATAACCCGAAAAGAAATCAAAAGATACATACCCGCAATGTCGCCTGCTGGAGTCCTGGCCTCCCCTGTCTGTCACTGCAAGACCCAACTCCCTTCCACCGAGTCTCCTGCCTTACCCTCACGTCCATCGATGATCCTCAAGGTAGCAAGAGCAGGCGCACTCACTGCTCCTCCCCTCAACATCGGACAGTCGGCCTTCTTGTGGCCCGCCTGATCATAATGAAAACATAACGAGCTTGCCCCCTAAGGACAATCCCCATTGACGTGACCAACCTTGCCACACTTGAAGCAACCGAAACCCCAGGAACGACAAACTCCATCGTGCGGTTTCCCACATGTGCTGCACTGACCCCGACCCTGCTAGATCCCATCTTCCTGGGACCCTCCACTGAATGCACCTGATTAGATCCCATCTTCCTGAGGTGCTCGAAATTGATCTCCTACTCTCGGGCTCTAGAAACCATATCATTCAAGGTCTCACACCCTGAATACTCACAAACTCCTTGATATCGTCCCACAACATATCATGATACCTTACCTTCTTCATTTCCTCATCTGCTGCATATTGCAATACCAATAAATCCCTCTCCTACAACTTGGCAGTGATCTCTGCCACAATCTCAGTAGTCTGGTGGAGATCCATAAACTCTCACTCCAACTACTGCACCTCAATCGAAGGAGAAAACTCGGCTCAAAACCTAGTTGAGAAATCATCCCATGACATAGCATCAACAACCTCGTCACCTAACTCACTACTGACCTCCTCCCACCAATCTTGTGCCCAATCCTTCAACAGGCAGGAAGCAAATCTGACATTTGCCTCATCTGGGCACAATGTAGCGCCTAGTTCCTGGTATGTAAATCTTAATTGAGTATTTTTCCTTTTTAAGCCTTGGACTCGGGGAGTCATAAGTCAGACTCGCCAAGTAGGGACGAGACCCAGGACACGTTTAAGTTGGCGACTCGGCAAGTCCATATCCTGGACTCGGCGAGTCACCGCTGTTGGATGAAACCCTAAGTTTCAAGGGTTTGCACCCTATTTAAGAAACATATCCGCCCCAAGCCAGCCCCCATTCACCCCCCAGAGCTCCCAACCCTCGTTTAAGCTTGTTCTTTGAAGAGTTGAAGCAATTGTTGTGTGTTTTTGAAGGTTTTGAAGAAGAAGGGAAGTAGATCCAGAAGAAGGGAAGCCATCCAAGCACCATTGTGTTCTCTCAGCAGTTCCATTGAGGTATATCTCGTTTTTCCTCTGTTTCAATGATTATTGCTTCATTTAAGACATTCTTGAGCCATTTCCCAAGCTTGTATGTGCATAATGTTCCGAAATAAGCCGATTGGTCTCTTGATCCAAGCATAGTTGAGCTCCAGGAGCTCAGATCCACTACCTTTATGAGCCCATATTGCACATAAACCTTAGATCTACTCTTTTGGTGCATTTCAAACCCTAAAAACCCCATAGATGGATATTTACACATAAAGTTGGAAACTTTACGTGTTATTCATGCTCTAGGAGCCCAAATCTACAAATGACATGGATTGGATTCGAGCAAAATCGCATTTTTAGCTCTTGCATGGAACGGACTCAACGAGTCGCTCATCTGACTCGGCAAGTCCAGTCGCGAGTCTCCGGGTTTGCCACCTTTTTGTTATGTCGAGTCGTGAGGTGAGTCCAGGAGGGACTCGGTGAGTTGGAAGCCAAAACTATTAGGTTTTGAGCAATCTAACACTTCCTAAGTGTGCATGCAACCCTAATAAACCTTGGATCTATGTTTGTCTAAATACATGCAAAATAATAATTTTCCAAGGTTTATAACCTATCTAACATGGCATGGGGAACATTTCAACATAAAAGAGTTAGAAAAGATTACATACCTTTTGGTGAGTTTGGTTCTAAGGAGTTTGAGGGCCAAGCACCAATAGTGTGAATGCCTCAAATGGAATCACAAACACCACAAACTCTTGGAAAACTTTGAGAGAGTATACACCTTGTATAAAATCGGCCACACACATGCACACACACACTAGTTCACTAGTTTTTCTCTTAGGCTCCATTTCATGCTCCATAAGCATGCTTATATAGTGTGCATGGTTAGGGTGAAACCCTAATAACCCATGTATTTTCCTTTTCCAAGGATCCATGGGTTAAAAGCTCCATGGATCATCCATGGACTTCCACATAAGCCTAGCCCATTAACAAATGAGTATTAGCCCACACTATATAAAACAAATAGCCCATAATTTAATTAGTATTCCTTTTAATCTCTAAATTAATTCATAATTAATTTAAGACTAAAACTAATTAAATAACTTAACTTCGTATTAATATATTATAACTCATAATATATTAATAGACATATGTGTATAACTCTAATAAAATTATCCATAATAGTTTGGATGAGATGCAACCCAAATGGACCATGCCGGTCGGGTCAAGTATATACCAAATAAGTTATGGACTTAGACACCTTATCCAACAGACTCCCACTTGGATAAGTCTAATAACTATATTTGCCTATAACTTCAAGAACCAACCAACAATCGTAGCTCTCGAAAACTCCCTCGAACAATGAAGACTCTGTCGAACTATGAAGCGCCATTTTAGATAAGTGATCACATAATCCTCTATTCTCATGATATCAGCCGGACAAACACATGGAACTATGTCTTGCTTATTGTCTAGCAGTTGTTTCTCGATTTTCCGATTTGTTTGACGAAGAACTTCACTGAACACATCGGTTTAGTTCTGACCAGGCCTGGTACATGGGTCAATCACAAAATCATCGAGGGGCCTAGATATCGCTTCTATTTCTAGAAGGAACAGATAAACTTCGACTGATATGCTTGTTCTACTACTTATTGAATTGTACACAAAGGCACGTTTTATAACATCAAGTTACTGATGCGTTTACGTGCAATCAATGCACAACCAACTCATAGGTAACAACTCATATCTCTAGGTTTAAAGATTTATATGATGTTATCGTCTCACGATCACTCGAGATAAATTCCATGAAGTGATACAAGTGAGCGTGGGTTTATACCAATACTCATAACTTATGAGTACTCATGAATGTTGCAGCAACCATTGCCATGTCTAAACACCTTTAAGGCATCTACAAACCCAATTCATGACAATCTTGATTCATGCCTACTTCCTACGTATGATCGATTGTGGAGGTTTGAATAAATTAATTATTCTGGAAGTCAAAACATGCAAAACTGAAACAATAGTAAATAATTGACAATGATAGTAACACTTTACTCATAAATAAATCACAAATTTTATTCATCATCAAACGTCGATTACATTTTACAAGTTTCAGGAAAACTATCTAATCTGTAAAACTAATATCGTCCCTCAGCCCGATGCGTCTCGCATGCTGAAAATGCTTAACCCTCGTCAGTCCCTTCGTAAGGGGATCTGCAGGATTCTCATCCGACGATATCCTCCTTGTCTCAAGGAGTCCTTCTTCAATCTTGTGTCTTATGAAGTGATATTTTCTGTCAATGTGTCGGGATCCGCCATGATCTCTTGGTTCCTTGGCTAAGGTAACCGCACTATTGTTGTCACAGAAAATCTCTATAGGTTCCTTAATAGCTGGTACAACTCCAAGGTCTCCGATGAAGTTCTTTAGCCATATCGCCTCCTTCGCTGCTTCACTCGCTGCTATATACTCTGATTCACAAGTCGAATCAGCCACCGTCTCCTGCTTGGAACTCTTCCAAGAAATTGCCCCTCCATTTAAGGTTAAGATCCAGCCCGACTGAGAGCGGAAATTATCCCTATCAGTCTGAAAACCAGCATCACTATACCCTAATATTCTCAAGTCATCACTGCCACCAAGGGTAAGGATCCAATCCTTAGTCCTCCGCAGGTACTTGAGAATGTTCTTTACCGCGGTCCAATGAGCCTTGCCAGGGTTCCCCTGATACCTGGTGACCATGCTCAAAGCAAATGCCACATCAGGACGGGTACAAGTCATAGCATACATGATCGAGCCAACTGCGGAAGCATATGGTAATTGGCTCATCTCAGCTATCTCTGCCTCTGTACTCGGACTCTGAGTCTTACTCAGTTTGGTATTGCTTTGGATCGGTAAATCTCCTTTCTTGGAATTCTCCATGTTGAACCTTTTCAACACCTTATCCAAGTAGATACTCTGACTAAGTCCAATTAGTCTTCTACTCCTTTCTCTTAATATCCTTATCCCTAGGATATAGGTAGCCTCCCCTAGGTCCTTCATAACAAAGCACTTCCCAAGCCAGGACTTAACCTCCTGCAAGGTTGGGATGTCATTTCCTATGAGTAGTATGTCATCCACATACAGTACCAAGAAGCTAACTATACTCCCACTAGCTCTGACATACACGCAAGACTCATCTTCGCTTCTCAAGAAGCCAAACTCTTTTACCTTCTCATCAAAACAAAGATTCCAGCTACGAGATGCTTGTTTTAATCCATAAATGGATTTCTCAAGCTTGCATACTCTATTAGGGTACTCTGCATTGACAAAACCCTCTGGCTGATTCATGTACACATCCTCAGCCAACTTTCCATTAAGGAAAGCGGTTTTGACATCCATTTGCCATATTTCATAATCATGAAATGCTGCAATGGCTAACATAACCCTAATAGACTTAATCTTTGCTACCGGCGAAAAGGTTTCATCATAATCAACACCTTGAGTTTGAGTAAAACCCTTCGCAACCAGTCGAGCCTTATAAGTATGCACTTTTCCTCCCATGTCTGTCTTCTTCTTGAAGATCCATTTGCACCCGACTGTTTTACGGCCTGGTACATTGTCAACCAAGTTCCAAACTTGATTGTCATACATGGACTGTATCTCGCCGTCCATAGCCTCCTTCCATTTAGCAGACTCCGGGCCTGCCATGGCTTCCTTAACACTGCTAGGTTCATCCAAATTTACTAGTGTACTATCACTAATAAACGTATCACCTTCCGTAGTAATATGAAAACCATAATAAAACGAAGGTGTGTTCCTAACCCGTGTGGAACGCCTCGGAGGTACAGACTCGTCAGCTGGATCAACAGGAGTTTCCTCCTCAGGTTGATTGCTAGTGTCTGAGGTTCCTTCACCAATTGATTCTTGAATTTCTTCAAGATCAATCTGCCTCCCACTGTCTCCTTGGCTTATAAATTCTTTCTCACGAAAGACCCCTCTTCGTGCTACAAAGACCACATTCTCACTGGGTCTGTAGAAGAGGTAACCGAAGGATTTATGTGGGTAGCCGATGAAAATACACCTTTCACTTCGGGGTTCAAGCTTATCATGAGTTTCGCGCCTCACGAAGACTTCGCAACCCCAAATTTTGATGTGGTCCAAATTGGGAACCTTCCCAGTCCACATCTCATGAGGTGTTTTGGTAACCTTCTTTGTAGGGACTAGATTAAGGATATGGGCGGCAGTCTCTAAGGCATACCCCCAAAAAGAGATTGGTAACAAAACTCGACTCATCATAGAGCGAACCATGTCCAACAAGGTTCGATTATGCCTCTCAGCTACACCATTCAACTGTGGTGTCCTGGGAGGAGTCAATTGTGAGACAATCCCACACTCCTTAAGGTAGTCAAGGAACTCGGTACTAAGATACTCACCACCTCGATCGGATCGAAGCATCTTAATGTTCCTGCCCAATTGATTTTCTACTTCCTGCTTGAATTCCTTAAACCTTTCAAAGGTTTCGGACTTATTTTTGATTAAGTAGACATACCCATATCTACTAAAATCATCAATAAAAGTCACATAATACCGATTAGCATCCCTTGTGGCGGTTTTGAATGGCCCACATACATCAGTATGTATTAGGTCCAACAAACCTTCACCCCTCTCACAAGTTCCAGTGAAGGGTGATTTTGTCATTTTTCCAAGTAGACAAGATTCACAACTATCATCTGATTTGAGGTCAAATGATTCCAAGACTCCACTCTTTTGGAGTTGGCCTATGCGTTTCTTGTTTACATGTCCAAGACGACAATGCCACAATGATGCTTTATCTAGGCTAGTAGAAGAATCAATATACAACACATTATTTCCTAAGTTGTCCACAATCGACACAATTTCATACACACCATCACAAGGTAATGCTTTAAAATAAAACACATTATTAAAGAAAGCATTAATACCACCACATTCATTATCAAACGAAAAGGTAAAACCTTGTTTGTACAAAGCATGAAAAGAAATAATATTCCTCGCCATTTCAGACGAGTACACACATTTATTCAAATCTAATTTTAACCCATTATTAAGCAACAAAGTATAAACTCCAATCTTGGAAACAGGTGAAGCCTTCCTATTCCCCATGATTAAGTTTATCTTCCCGTGCTCCACATCCTCACTTGTTCTTAGGCCCTGCAAATCAGAACATACGCGAATACCACATCCTGTATCAAGCACCCAAGAGTTAGAATATGTTGAGTAATTAGACAATATAGTGTAAATACCTGCATAGGTGGGTTTCACTTTCCCATCCTTTAGATCCTGCAAGTACTTAGGGCAGTTTCGCTTCCAGTGTGCCTTTTCATGGCAATAAAAGCATTCAGCATCCTTGGGAATGGCAGAAGGAGTGACAGAACCGTTCTTAGTCTTTGATGAGGAGCCTTCAAGAGACTTTCCCTTGGTACCCTTCGAAGGGTGCTTCCTCTTTTTCCCTTTGCCTTGCCCAATAGCTAAAACAGGGGTAGAAGTTGGAGTAGGAGTAGTAGAGGTAACAACCGCTTTACCCTTAAGACCGGTTTCAGCGGTCTTCAAGAGTCCTTGAAGCTTGCTGAGGGTAACTTCCTCCTTGTTCATATGATATGTCATTCGAAAATGATCATAACAAGAAGGCAAGGAGTGCAAAATGATGTCAATTGCCAACTCCTCGGGGATGTTAACATTCAGCTTCAGCAAACGGTCCACATACCTTTGCATCTTTTGCATGTGGCCCGTGACGGATTCACCATCCTTCATGCGGGTAGTTATTATGGAGGAGATTATTTCATACCGCTCCTGACGAGCACTCTGATGGTACCTTTCCATCAGGTCTTGGTGCATCTCAAAAGGGTAGAAATCTTCATACGACTTTTGGAGCTCGGCTGTCATCGTGGCCATCATGATACATGCCACCTTAGTAGCATCTCTCTCATGAGTCCTGAATTCAGCGATCTCCTCAGGAGTAGCAGTAGACTCATCAAGTTCTTTTAACTCCTTATCGAGGACATATTCCTTGTCCTCGTAACGAGTAACCATCCTGATGTTCCTAATCCAATCCATGAAGTTGGAACCATCAAAGATGACCCTCCCACAAAGATTCATGAGAGAGAAAGAACCAGTTGGGTTAGAGCCTGAAGCATTAGTGTTGGAAGACATCTGAAAGAAGAAAGTAAGTTTAGATTAGATATTTAGGATATTTAATAAGACACCCAAATGTAATATTAAGGCTAGGATCCAATCACAATATATTACACTTAGAAGAGGGATGCCGTAATCTAAGTAATAATATATTTGAAAGGTAGGTGAATGACGATTCACCAATTTCCACCATGAAAACGAAATGATTTATTAGGTTTAATTGGATTTGAAATTCCTAGATTCTTTTGAGATTCATTGAACTTTTCAATGGCATGTTTCAATCTCGATTGTTCCCTTCAAGTTTTGTGACTGGGATGCCGAGGATCACAAAACAAGGTGTGAATAACCATGCTAATTCACTTGGTACTCTTAATATTATCACCTAATCAATGTGCCGGTTAACCACACACGCTCCATTGATCTATGACAAACATTAAGTCACCCTTTGTGATCCTTACTAGTCCTAGTTAGTGTGTTGGTTAACCACACACGCTCCACCAACGACTTGGTAAGGTACAAAGTGTGAATTCCATGGACTAGCACCATGTTCACATTTTTCCTAAAATAACTAAGATTGGGAATTAAAAGAGTTTAGTTATTTTATAATATTCATTATACTTTTAATGAGGATTTAAAGTCATTGTTCTACCCGTTCGGCTAACGACCCTCCACCGATCAAGCAAGCGGTGGGTGAGAGTATACACCCATTAAGTCGCCATTTTATAGGCAACAACCTTATACCCACCTTATAGACCGGCTTCGTGAATGAGGCCTACTAACGGTAAAACGACTTATTCTTATACATATATATAATAATTAACCATTAATGTTATAAATAGTATAAGGGTTGAATTTTAACTATTAAAACTCTAAGGTTTGGAATTAAAGTTTATTAAAGTGTGTGAAACTTTACAAATTCCAAAACTTGAGGGCAAGTTTTGTAGCTTTGCAAAACTCTTCATTTCATAACTTATGAATTAAAGGTTCATAAAAATGAAGACTCTTCATTTTCATGTAACTTATGTGTTTTAAGTGTGTGTTAAATGAAAGTAACCTTTGGTAATCCATAACTTGAGGACAAATTATGGACTCCATTAAAACACATAAATGATAAAGAATTAATCCTAAACAATTCAGCAAATAATTCCTATCATTTTCTAAATTCATAAGAACATGAACATGATCATCAAAAATTCAAGAATTATATGAACACATAAAATCATGGAATTTTGATATATGCTATTGCAAATGGATTAGAACAACCATTACACCAACTAAAATAAGTTTTATAACACCAAAACAGTTTAGGGTAATGTTTCTAGTCCATTTCCAACAGCAAAAGTCGAGAATCTGCACTCTTTCGATCCTACTCGTCGAGTCCATGAACTTACTCGCCGAGTAGGTTGAAGTTTGCCTTGGACTCATCGAGTCCCCCCAATGGACTCGGCGAGTCCACCATGCTGACAGCAACGATTTCGACTTTTTTCACTATTTTGCATCAAGTATCAAACAAGCAAGCCTAGGCTCTGATACCACTGTTGGGTTTTGAGCAATCTAACACTTCCTAAGTGTGCATGCAACCCTAATAAACCTTGGATCTATGTTTGTCTAAATACATGCAAAATAATAATTTTCCAAGGTTTATAACCTATCTAACATGGTATGGGGAACATTTCAACATAAAAGAGTTAGAAGAGATTACATACCTTTTGGTGAGTTTGGTTCTAAGGAGTTTGAGGGCCAAGCACCAATAGTGTGAATGCCTCAAATGGAATCACAAACACCACAAACTCTTGGAAAACTTTGAGAGAGTATACACCTTGTATAAAATCGGCCACACACATGCACACACACACTAGTTCACTAGTTTTTCTCTTAGGCTCCATTTCATGCTCCATAAGCATGCTTATATAGTGTGCATGGTTAGGGTGAAACCCTAATAACCCATGTCTTTTCCTTTTCCAAGGATCCATGGGTTAAAAGCTCCATGGATCATCCATGGACTTCCACATAAGCCTAGCCCATTAACAAATGAGTATTAGCCCACACTATATAAAACAAATAGCCCATAATTTAATTAGTATTCCTTTTAATCTCTAAATTAATTCATAATTAATTTAAGACTAAAACTAATTAAATAACGTAACTTCATATTAATATATTATAACTCATAATATATTAATAAACATATGTGTATAACTCTCATAAAATTATCCATAATAGTTTGGATGAGATGCAACCCAAATGGACCATGCCGGTCGGGTCAAGTATATACCAAATAAGTTATGGACTTAGACACCTTATCCAACAAAAACTCACCCATAATGGAACTCGGTGAGTCGATGCCCTGACTCGGCGAGTTCAAGGCAATCTCCTTAGATCAAGATCAGACTCGGCGAGTTGTTCATACAACTCAGCGAGTCGCAGCATAGGTGTTCATCGGATGAAGATGAACTCGCCGAGTTGTTCATACCACTCGGCGAGTAGGATGAAGGACTTGAACATGAGTTTGGATGGAGAACTCGTCGAGTCAACGTCTAACTCGACGAGTAGAAACAAAATCCGGGATAGTCGTTTGGACATGGACTCGACGAGTTAGATAGCCAACTCGGCGAGTCGGGTCAACTAGAAGTTGACTCTGACTTTGACTTAGGGCATGGTCGGGGGTAAAAGGGTCATTTCACCCAAAAGGCAGTAAATTGTGATTGATTGAGTATGTTGTGGGAATTACAGCCGGAGGATTTCCGGAGTAGCAGCAGCAGCAGACAGTCGGTTCCCACACACACCAGCAGCTATTTTGAGGTGAGTATCCTTTCAGTAGTAACGGGTCTAAGGCACCAAGGCAGGCCCATATAGACGAGACGTTAGTATTAGAGTGTGGGCCGAGCCCGTATCTTTTAATTGAGTGATTACGATATATGCTAGTATGATAGAGCTGTCTATACTTGTTGTCTGTGTGATACTTGTATGATATGAGTTGGCTGATGAGTGTGGGCTAGGCTGTATCTCTCCGAGAGTGGAGTGTGGGCTAGGCCCGTATCTCCCAGATAGCGAAGTGTGGGCAGGGCCCATATCTTCACGAGTGTGGGCATGGCCCGTATCTCCCAGAAAGCGAAGTGTGGGCAGGGCCCGTATCTTCACGAGTGTGGGCAGGGCCCGTATCTCATAGTTGAATGTTGTTTGTTATATTTTTTTTGGAAAGGGAACTTCCCTAACGAGGGTTTCCGGGCCAGCTTTCGCACATCGACTAATCCCCCGCTGCAAACATAAAGCTTTGCCTCATGCCTTGGAATCACTGCAGGCGAACCTCACTAAGCTTCGTGCTTACGGTTTGCAGTTTTGATTTCAGGTACCTCTTCAGCTAGGGGAAAGGAGCCGGCGCCGTAGCAGCATATCACACATACGCCTTTTGTTTTTCGCATTATAGATTTTCTGGGATGTACTCTGAATTCTGATTATGATGTCACCGGTTTTCAGACATGGATTTTTATCATGAATGTTTATAATGATGTTTTACGTTTTCACCTAAATTAAAAATGAAATTTTTAACCGGTAATTTGGGGCGTTACAAGTTAGTATCAGAGCCCTGGTTTGAGGGATTCAGACACACCTTCGAGGGTGTTTGAACTCAAATCGAGGGATTAAAAGATTTTGGAAAGAGAAAATGTTTCTAAAAGGGTTAAGTAAAGGGTTTTAAGAAAGAATAATGTGTGTGATGTGCACAACTGACCGAGCTCAAGTAAGTATTCCCCAAAATACTCATACAAGTTTATGTTATGTTTATCAGCTTTTGTAGAACAGCATGCTAGAATAGGAATAAGGATCTAGGAGTGATGCCTTATGTGCCTGCTTTATGTGCTTAAGTATATGAAAGAATTGCATGCTAGGTTTGAGTAGACAGCAGTAGGGTAGCCTGTTTCAGTTATTCCTAATAGTACGAGTTTAGCATTGTATGCTAGTTTAGTGCTCTCTGCGAGGATAGAGTTGCTTGAGATTGTTTTCCTTATGTCCAAATGTTGTTTGCTTTGTGCTATGTGGGCTTTGAAGTGATGGTAGTTAACTGTTAGGTGAATACGCTAAAGTCACATGTGATTAGGGTCGTATAAACTCAGAGTGTTGGATTTGACCCTATTGCGTAGCTCTTGTTTGAGTCTTAACCGTTGTAGGGATGAGTCCCTTACTCGAAGGATTATCCGAGCCTCATCACATGTGATTGTATTCAGGTAATAGTTAATTGGCATCACCAAGAGGCTTTCAACAGCTGAGGACTGGGTTGGGTGAAGTCAAGGGTTTCCTAGGGTAAGCCTAGGATAAAGAGTAGCAGTGATTAGCGGTAGTGGAAGGGACCTGGTGGAGTTAAGGCTGTCCTTGAAGAAGGTACGGATAGATGTGGAAGGTAGTATGGGCCCGTACTACTGAAAGCAGAGGATCCGTACCCGAACTAAGGAAGGCCAAGATAAGACCGGGGAACTTGTAGTAAGTAGGATCCCTCCAGGGGTATTAGTATCGCTAACAATTGTTATTTATTGTATTTCATAATGGTGGTACTACGCCCGAGGCCAGCGGTTGGCAGTTCATCAGAGGGGTCGGGTTTGGGATCAGGTTCCGTGCCAGTAGATGAGAGGCTGCGCGAGTTCATCGCGTTTGAGATCACCAGGGGTATCCTTGAGTCGACCCCCATTATCTTCGGGTCGATCAAGGAAGGGATCATCGAGCTGATGGAGGATTGCCTTAGGGCGTTTAGGAGCGACATGGCATCCGGCCAGTCGGGATCTCGTACACTGTCCTTTAAGGACTTCAGGGGCAGTGGTGCACCGGATTTCCACGGGGTGAAAGACCCCATTGCCGCCAGACGATGGATTGCAGACATCGAGTCTGCACAGCTGACTAGCTTCTGCCCCGAGGGGTCGAAGGTGAGGTATGCAGCAGGGTGTTTGCGGGATCGAGCTCGAGACTGGTGGGAGTCAGTGGGTGACTCGTTGGGAGCCTCAGCTATCGAGGCTATGACCTGGTCGGACTTTGTGACCAAGTTTAGGGCAGAGTTTGCACCGGCTGTCGAGCTTCAGCAGCTGGCCAGGGAGTTTTTAGATATGAGGCAGATGACTAAGACTGTGGCGGAGATCACCGCCAAGTTCCGGGAGAGGGCCTTGTTGGTGCCCCAGTATGCAGGTGACGAGTATATGAGGAGGACCCGTTATCATGATATGCTTCGGGCCGACATCCGGGAGCATGTTAGCTTTTCAGCTTGCCCTACCCTGGAGTCCATGATCGCCAGGGCGAGGGAGAGGGAGATTGATTTAGAGCACATTCGGAAGAGTAAAGCAGAGGCGGGTCAGGTGATTGGGACTTCAGGAAAGAAGTCCCGGGGATCAGATGGGAGGCCGAAAGGCCAAGGGGGACCGGGCCGCTGCGGGAAATGCGGCAGGACACATGAGGGAGCATGTCGGCGGGGATCAGAAGGTTGCTACAAGTACGGCAAGGCAGGGCACTTTAGCAGGGATTGTACTACTCCCGTTGCGGCAATACGGACATCTGAGTTACTGTGTTTCCACTGCAACCATAGGGGCCATAAGAAGGCCAATTGCCCCCAGTTGACAGGTTCAGCGCCGGTAAAGGCGCCAGCCCCAGCGACCCTGTGGATCACAGATGGCCGACAGGGCAAGGCAGAGGCTCCAGTGGTGAGGAGCCGAGCATTCCAGCTGACCACCGAGGAGGCACGCGCAGCACCCGATGTGGTGACGGGTATGATTCTTTTCCTTCTTGTTTATTTATATGATGTTATGATATTGAGATGTGCCCAGTATATGTATATGTGTTAGGATCGTTCCATGTGAATGGTATCCCAGTCCAAGTGTTGTTCGACTCGGGTGCATCCCGATCGTTTGTGTCCCTTGCGCTTAGCAAGAAGTTTCCTGAGTCTTCAGGCATGCTGGATTGCCCTTTGGAAGTAGAGATTGCTGATGATCGATCGGTGCGAGCATCGATGGTATTTCGGGACTGCGTATTGCGGTTGTTCGAGGAGCGCTACTTGGTGGATTTGGTTCCCATTCCGCTGCGTGGGAACAAGGTGATCATAGGCATGGACTGGTTGAGCCCTAATGGGGTGGTGATAGATTGTGCGCAGCAGCTAGTGTGAGTCAGGACCCCGGGTGGGGGAGAGTTAGTGATTCATGGCGAGAAGCCACAACGCGGACCCGCTGTATGTTCAGCAGCAAGGGCTAGACGTTACCTTCAGCAGGGATGTGCAGGATACGTTGCGTACGTGATGGATACCCGAGAGGCGGGTTATTCGACCGTGAGCGAGGTTCCGGTGGTGCGAGATTTCGCAGATGTTTTCCCAGAGGAGCTTCCTGAGATACCTCCCGAGCGACAGGTGGAGTTCAGGATTGACCTCGTTCGTGGTGCGGCCCCGATAGCCAAGGCACCATATCGGTTGGCTCCTCATGAGATGCAGGAGTTGTCTACGCAGCTGCAGGAGCTGCTAGACAAGGGATTCATTAGGCCGAGCAGTTCACCCTGGGGAGCCCCGATTCTGTTTGTAAAAAAGAAGGACGGGTCGCACCGGATGTGTATAGATTATCGGGAGTTGAATAAGGTAATGGTGAAGAACCGTTACCCACTCCCGAGGATTGATGACCTTTTTGACCAGCTTCAGGGAGCATCTTGGTTCTCCAAGATTGATTTGCGTTCGGGTTATCATCAGATGAGGGTCAGGGAGGAGGATACGCAGAAGACCGTGTTCCGGACGCGATATGGCCACTATGAGTTTGTGGTGATGCCGTTTGGGCTCACCAATGCTCCTGCCGCGTTCATGGACCTCATGAACCGCGTATGCAGACCAATGTTGGATCGGTCTATGATAGTCTTTATCGATGACATCTTGGTTTATTCCAAGACGCAGGAGGAGCATGAGGAGCATCTGAGGGAGGTTTTGGATACCCTGAGGAGGGAGAGCTTGTATGCCAAGTTCTCCAAGTGTGAGTTTTGGTTGCACGAGGTGCAATTTCTCGAACACCTTGTCAACCAGAATGAGATTCTGGTCAATCTGGCCAAGGTCGAGGCCGTGATGAGATGGGAGGTTCCGAAGTCTCCATATGAGATTCGGAGTTTCCTAGGATTGGCGGGCTATTATCGGAGGTTCATTCAAGATTTCTCCAAGATAGTTGTACCCCTGACACGGTTGACGAAGAAAGTCGTGGTCTTTCGGTGGGGACTCGAGCAGCAGGCAACATTTGAGACACTGAGACAGAGATTGTGCGAGGCGCCAATCTTAGCCCTGCCAGAGGGTGTGGAGGACTTTGTGGTTTATTGTGACGCGTCTATTTCAGGGTTGGGCGCAGTATTGAAGCAGAGAGGGCATGTCATTGCCTACGCTTCGAGGTAGCTCAAGCCTCACGAGGCGAACTACCCGACGCATGATTTGAAGTTGGGGGCAGTGGTTTTCGCCCTCAAGATTTGGTGGCATTAACTCTACGGGGTTCGATGTACCATTTACACGGACCACAAGAGTTTGAGGTACCTTATGGATCAGCCGAATCTAAACATGAGGCAGCGTCGATGGTTGGACGTGGTGAAGGATTACGATTGTGAGATCCTTTACCACCTGGGAAAGGCCAACGTGGTGGCCGATGCGCTTAGCCGCAAGGCGGCGCCGATCAGGGGTATGTGCATGAGGATGAATATGGTGACTCCCTTGTTGGAGCAGATCCGGGAGGCTCAACAGGAGGCTATCAAGGAGGAACATCGGAAGAGCGAACGTGTGGTGGGTTAGTTTTCCTCCTTTGATTATGATAGTCGAGGACTATTGACACTGCACCGTAGGGTGTGGGTGCCATATCACGGAGGCGTGCGTCAGATCTTGATGGAGAAGGCGTACAAGTCCCGATTCTCTATTCATCCCGGGGCGACGAAGATGTATAGGGATCTTCGTCTAGATTATTGGTGACCCTGCATGAAGCGGGATGTGGCATGGTACGTCGAGCGGTGCTTGACCTGCAGGAAGGTCAAGGCCGAACATCAGAGAATGCATGGGAAGATGCAGCCGTTGGACATCCCGTTGTGGAAATGGGAAGACATCACGATGGATTTTATCACAAAACTTCCCAGGACTGCACGCGGAGTAGATTCGATTTGGGTCATCGTGGATCGATTGACCAAGAGCGCCCATTTTATTCCGATCCAGGAGAGCATCTCGGCCGAGAAGTTGGCCGATATCTACATCAGGGAGATAGTATCGCGGCACGGGGTGCCGGTGTAAGTGATATCAGACCGAGATGTGCGATTCAATTCCAGATTTTGGAAGAAGTTTTATGACGAGTTGGGCACTCGTTTGCATTTTAGTACCGCCTTTCACCTGCAGACGGATGGTCAGAGCGAGCGGACCATCCAGACTTTGGAGGATATGTTGCGGGCATGTATGTTAGATTTCGATGGTAGCTGGGATACCTATCTTCCCTTGGCTGATTTCTCATACAACAACAACTACCACGTGAGTATTGACCGACCCCCATTCGAGATGTTGTACGGGCGGAGGTGCAGAAACCCGATATGCTGGGGTGAAGTTGGCCAGAGAGTCATGGGGAGTACCGAGGTGGTGCTCGAGACGACCGAGAGGATCCAGCAGGTTCGGAGCAGGCTTCGGACTGCTCAGAGTCAGCAGAAAAATTACGCCGACAAGCGTCGATCCGACTTGGAGTTCCAAGTCGGGGATATGGTTCTCCTGAAGGTGTCGCCTTGGAAAGACGTCATTCGATTCAGGAAGCAGGACAAATTGGGCCCGAGATTTATCGGACCGTTCAGGGTTGTAGCCCGGGTGGGCAAAGTGGTGTATAGATTGGAGCTGCCAGTCGAGCTCAGCCAGATCCACAACACTTTCCATGTCTCTCAGCTGCGGAAGTGTTTAGTGGATGATTCAGCAGTGGTGCCGTTGGAGGATATTCAGGTTGACGACGACCTGAATTACATTGAGCGCCCAGTCGCGATCCTCGACAGGAAGTTGAAGGATTCGAGGAACAAATAGGTGGAGTTAGTGAAGGTGCAATGGCAGCACCGAAAGGGTTTGGAGTGGACTTGGGAGCCGGTGGATGAAATGATGGAGCATTACCCCGAGCTGTTCCAGGATCGAGCAGCAGACTTCGAGGACGAAGTCTAAAATAAGTGGTGGAGATTTGTAGCACCTAGTTCCTGGTATGTAAATCTTAATTGAGTATTTTTCCTTTTTAAGCCTTGGACTTGGCGAGTCATATGTCCGACTCGCCGAGTAGGGACGAGACCTGGGACACGTTTAAGTTGGCGACTCAGCGGGTCCATATCCTGGACTCGGCGAGTCACCGCTGTTGGATGAAACCCTAAGTTGCAGGGGTTTGCACCCTATTTAAGCAACATATCCGCCCCAAGCTAGCCCCCATTCACCCCCCAGAGCTCCCAACCCTCATTTAAGCTTGTTCTTTGAAGAGTTGAAGCAATTGTTGTGTGTTTTTGAAGGTTTTGAAGAAGAAGGGAAGTAGATCCAGAAGAAGGGAAGCCATCCAAGCACCATTGTGTTCTCTCAGCAGTTCCATTGAGGTATATCTCGTTTTTCCCCTGTTTCCATGCTTATTGCTTCATTTAAGACATTCTTGAGCCATTTCCCAAGCTTGTATGTGCATAATCTTCCCAAATAAGCCGATTGGTCTCTTGATCCAAGCATAGTTGAGCTCCAGGAGCTCAGATCCACTACCTTTATGAGCCCATATTGCACATAAACCTTAGATCTACTCTTTTGGTGCATTTCAAACCCTAAAAACCCCATAGATGGATATTTACACTTAAAGTTGGAAACTTTACGTGTTATTCATGCTCTAGGAGCCCAGATCTACAAATGACATGGATTGGATTCGAGCAAAATCGCATTTTTAGCTCTTGCATGGAACAGACTCAGCAAGTCGCTCATCTGACTCGGCGAGTCCAGTCGCGAGTCTCCGGGTTTGCCCCCTTTTTGTTATGTCGAGTCGTGAGGTGAGTCCAGGAGGGACTCGGTGAGTTGGAAGCCAAAACTCACCCATAATGGAACTCGGCGAGTCGATGCCCTGACTCGGCGAGTTCAAGGCAATCTCCTTAGATCAAGATCAGACTCGACGAGTTGTTCATACAACTCGGCGAGTCGCAGCATAGGTGTTCATCGGATGAAGATGAACTTGCCGAGTTGTTCGTACCACTCGGCGAGTAGGATGAAGGACTTGAACATGAGTTTGGATGGAGAACTCGTCGAGTCAACGCCTAACTCGGCGAGTAGAAACAGAATCCGGGATAGTCGTTTGGACATGGACTCGACGAGTTGGATAGCCAACTCGGTGAGTCGGGTCAACTGGAAGTTGACTCTGACTTTGACTTAGGGCATGGTCGGGGGTAAAAGGGTTATTTCACCCAAAAGGCAGTAAATAGTGATTGATTGAGTATGTTGTGGGAATTACAGCCGGAGGATTTCCGGAGTAGCAGCAGCAACAGACAGTCGGTTCCCACACACACCAGCAGCTATTTCGAGGTGAGTTTCCTTTCAGTAGTAACGGGTCTAAGGCACCAAGGCAGGCCCGTATAGACGAGACGTTAGTATTAGAGTGTGGGCCGAGCTCGTATCTCTTAATTGAGTGATTACGATATATGCTAGTATGATAGAGCTGTCTATACTTGTTGTCTGTGTGATACTTGTATGATATGAGTTGGCGGATGAGTGTGGGCTAGGCCGTATCTCTCCGAGAGTGGAGTGTGGTCTAGGCCCATATCTCCCAGATAGCGAAGTGTGGGCAGGGCCGGTATCTTCACGAGTGTGGGCATGACCCGTATCTCCCAGAAAGCGAAGTGTGGGCAGGGCCTGTATCTTCACAAGTGTGGGCAGGGTCCGTATCTCATAATTGAATGTTGTTTGTTATATGCTTGCATGGTATGGGGTATTATGGGGGAACTCACTAAGCTTCGTGCTTACGGTTTGCAGTTTTGATTTCAGGTACCTCTTCAGCTTGGGGAAAGGAGCCGGCGCGGTAGCAGCATATCACACATACGCCTTTTGTTTTCCGCATTATAGATTTTCTGGGATGTACTCTGAATTCTGATTATGATGTCACCGGTTTTTCAGACATGGATTTTTATCATGAATGTTTGTAATGATGTTTTACGTTTCACCTAAATTAAAAATGAAATTTTTAACCGGTAATTTGGGACGTTACACACAAACTCGTCCTGAATGTGTTAGCTATATCCACTAACCACCTCCTACTGAAAATTGGATCCTTTTCCCCATGGAATGAAGGAGCTCCACAAGCATGGACCAACTCCCAGAAAGAAAGAGTGTGAACTCCAATGATAGCCATAACCTCCGCACGGAACGCGCCCAAGCGCTCATACAATATCTCTGAAATACTGTGAGAAATATCCGACGAGATGAACTCCCACAACTGCTCACTAATGGGCTCAGCAACTACACTTGAGCCAGAACCTGAACCAGAACCAGAACCATAATCACCTCTCGGAGTGCTCATCTCCAAACTGAAATACAACATGCCAACAATCAAAACATACCCAAGAATCCTCCTCCCATCAGCTTCTTAGATTCTCCAAGACTCTCACCGATTCGAGTATGGATCATGTGCTTTCAGTAGTACGATCCCAATACTACCTTCCACACCTATCCATACTTTCCTTAGCAATCCTCCCGAATCCTCTAAGTCACTTTCCTCAAACCAATGCACCAAAACTCACTAAACCACACCACTAAACCTGCTGAAACATATCCTAGGCTTTCCTAGGTTCTCGACCCACCTAGTCCTCAACTACTGAAGGATTCCAATTAATGTTAAGTAGCTACCTTATGAATATAGTCACATTCAACAGAGATCAGATAATCCTTCGAGTAAAAGGCTAATTCCTAGAACGGTTGGACTCAAACAAGAGTTGCGCAATAGGGCCATGTCCATCACTCTAAGATTATCCAGCCTGTGCCACATGTGACTTAGCATATTCACTTAGTAGCTAACTCATATTGCTAAGAGTCCCACAAAGCACAAAGCAAGCAACATTTTGACAACAAAAAATCTAACCAACATACACAAATCAAGCAATTCTTTTCACACAACAGGAATCCATACTAGCATGTGATTCTAAAGCTCATACAATTAGGCATATAAAAGGCATATCTCCTATCATATAACAATGAGCAGATCCCTAGCCCTAATCTAGCATGCAATTCTCATAATCATATCATATATCATAATAAACATGTATTGGTATTCTGGGAACAACTTACTTGAGCTCGACCGATTGCACGCAACAGACCCCCTTCTTTGATTGGAAATTCCTTTTTATGTAAGTGTTTATTTTATAATAAAAAAATCTCCAAACTCTTAGTTTGAGTTCAAACACACCCGAGAGTATGTCCAAATCCCTCAAACCAAGGCTCTAATACCAACTTGTAACATCCCAAAAACATGGGGTAAGAATTCCACTTTTATTATAATCAAACACTATTGTAACTTTGTTCAAAACATTGAAAAACATTTCAAAGAAAACAATCATCAGAGTCCTTTCCTAAAGATCATGTATTGCGGAAAATACGAGTGTATGCGTTGCGATCATCTCGAGCTCTTTCATTTAAAAACAGGATTACCTGAAACATAAACTGAAAACCGTAAACACAAAGCTTAGTGAGTTTCCCCAAATACCACATACCATACATATCAATCGAACCATATATATCATACATAACCGTGAGCCATACATATCATTCATATACCATAATCAATACGAGTGCTATCTGTCAACCATAGTCTTGCCATTATTCCACGAGCCGCCTCGTGTTCTTCCTTGCCAAGTTGGGGGCCACAACCCTAGGTCTTATAGATAAGTGTCAGGAGCTACCTCCTGGTCTTCCATGCAAGTATCACAAAGATAACTAGCATACAATCCACAACTACTTAACTACATCTGTTACAGACAAATGCCAGGAGCCGCCTCCTGGTCTTCCATACAAAATGCCAAGGGTCACCCTAGGTATTTCTACCATACGTAAACCAGATGGGTCAGAATTGGTGCCTTCGACCCATAGGACAGTAAGGAGACTCAACTCGAATGCAAAAGCACATAGAAAGAAATCCCTAGCTGCTACCCTGATGACACCTCCGAACTGCCAGATCAAAACAACACCTAATTAACAATTAGGTTCCAATACATAACCACAACTTCATACCTGGGGTAAAAAGACCATTTTACCCCTAACCTAGCCTTGCCCAAAACCTTGACCCAAACACAATCTGAAAAACCCAAAGGCCCACAAATCAGCCAATGACCTAATTTTTCAAATTGGGCCCACTCCATATTGGTCTTATCCTAATCAAATAATTCCCTTAATTACAATTCAGATTACCTCAAACACCCATTGGGACAAACTTGGTCAAAGACATAAGTCAAAATTCAAAGTCAACGACCCAAGTTGACCCAACCCGTCGAGTTTCCCTTCAACTTGTCGAGTTTCCTTCATCAGACTGCAAAAATCGAGAAGAATCGATCCAACTCGTCGAGTTCTCCCAAAAACTCGTCGAGTTCATTAGGAACCGAACATCTTAGTCCATTAAGCCAACATAATCAAAACTAACAGCTTCCCCCATTCAAATCTTAATTAAAATAGCATCTAGAAGGGTAAAGTTTCCAAATTTACCATTATGGACCAACCAAGTGGGCTCAAAACACAAACCCTAGGCTTAAAAGGTTAAGGGCTTAATCAATAATCACATAATCACCAAGACAAACCGCCAAAATACAGATCTGGTCCTTTAAGGCTGCATGGTCACGTAAAGCTTCCAACAATACACTCATACATGGCTAGCAGAGGCTCAAAAGCTCATAAGAGACCAAAAGAAGAGCTTATTAGATGCATGAAGCCCCTTAAGACCATAAAGTTTGCATCTTTATGCCAAAAGAGCTCATGGAGATTCAAATCTAAAAGAATAAACAACTAGGACAACCTATTCCCCCATTATCCACTCAAAGATGGCTAAAACCATACAATCTACCCCAAGAAGAGATCTAAGCAAATATAAGGCAAGTTCTAAACTTTATACCTCAAATGAGTGCTACATGATGATGATGTTTCGAATCTTCAAGCTCAAGCTTCATTAACTCTCCTTCACTAACTTCTTATTCTTCTTTCCAAGGATCCAATCTACCCAAAAATGATCTTCACAAGGTTAAGAACACATAAAGATGATAAGGGTTAGGTTTTAGGGGTTTTGAGCTAAGAAGGTTGATAAGGAGGCTGGGGCATGGGACATAATGACATATTTATATGGATTTAATACTAAAAATTAGGGTTTCTCAAACAGCATCCAACTCGACGAGTTGAGACACCTCGACTTGTCGATTTGGCCCATTAAATGTTCGTGATTCTTCCATCTTCAAATCGTCGAGTTGGCTCCCCTAACTTGCTGAGTTCAACTCGAAATTGGCTTAATTTCAATGATTTAACCTTTTAGATTTCGGGTGTTACAAAAATGTTGGTGAAATTTCCTTCTGATAATGTGATTGTGAACAAATATCGGATGCTACCATCATCTGGTGTTCACCCAATACCAGGTGAGTTACGAAAGTTGATCGATGAGCGTACCAAACCGAAGAAGGGAGGAAAGAGAAAAATGAAGGTTGGTCCTTCTGAAGTTTCCAATGCTACTAAGAAAACCAAAAAGCAAGCAAAGAAACTGATATCTCCATCTCCGGTTCTTTAGGAAGAATCTGAATCTATAACTCTCATAGAAGTCTGAGAGGGTAACACCATTCAGAATGAAGAAAAAGATATTGCAGGTACTTTGGAATCAACTCCTACTGAACAAATTCTGAAGGTATCTTCTCCACCCTCCTCCACTATTCCCATTTCTAATTTCTTTGATGTTATCCACCATGAACTCTCTCTGAACATTTCTACTACTCCACCAACCTTAGCTATCACTACCACTATTTCGATATCATCCATCCCATCATTACCACCCATGAGTTCTATTGGAATTTCACTTCCTCAGATCTCAGTCCCTATATACACTTCCATCTATACAGATTCTACTGCTCCTCCGACTTCCTCAGTTACCAGTACACCAAAAGTTCATGTTACCAAGTCTGCTTCGAAGGAGGTATATACTTTAGGAACTCATATCAACGTATTTAATACGGGGGCAGATGTCAACATTGGTGTCACTTTAGAGCAGGGAATATCTCCAGCTTCTCCTTTTCTTGAAAATGATGAGATTCTATTTGGGGATGATTAGTAAAACTTTATCGATTTCGTTTTCAGCCCCTTAATAATAAATGTAAATAGTGATGATGATGATGCCCCAATGACCAAAGTGATGAGTTTTGAGCATTACAACATTCCTATGTGCACATGCAACCCTAATTGCTTTGGATCTAGGCTTTTCTCAATTTATACATGCAAATTAATTTTCCAAAGCAAGAACCATAGATCTAATATATAAAACCGAAATCTAACCATATTAGTGTTTAGAAGAATACCTTTCTTGTTGATAGCTTGATCTTAACCTTCAAGAGCTTAGTGCCTCAAGCGTTGCTCAAACCTTGATAGAACTCTTTAGAGATTCTCTTGCTCTTTTCAATTCGGTCAATCCACTTATTCTGAACCTACTTCTTTTGGATCCATTCAGAGCTATCCCCCCTATTTAACCAGTTCCACCCATTCAGCATGTACCACCAGTTCCGAATTTCCCATATGAATAAAACTTTATTCTTGAACCTACAGATGCCGACCTTCATTTCCAAAAAAAAGTTTGTATTGCTATTTATGAAGTAAAGGAGGCCTTGGAAAAACAATCAAAAACCTTATCCGAATAGATTTCAAGATCCTCACCAAAAAAATCCTCAACCTTTCCCAAACCTATTGAAAACCCACCAACTTATTGAACTAAATTTCCAAAGAAAACCTCGGAACCTCAAGAAATTTCAACCACAGTCAAATCGAGGATCATCTGTCACAAGTCTGGTCTCAAAAACCACTATATAAAATAATTCTTGGCTGAAACTCCTTAAAAAGCTAAGGTGAAGGACTCTACTTACTATGCTCGTCGTGCACAAGACTTAGAAGAGAATGAAAAATCATTTGCCACTATAGTTTCTCAGAATGTACTAGGATATTGGTTATTTGGTGATGAGAAAGACAGAAACTCTGGGAGAAATTTGTGTCTTATGGCTAGACAAACTGTTAAATACGACGAAGGGTATAGGTCATTTGGTTTTGAATATGAAGAGTATGATGTTGAGTCCCAACTACTACTACATGACAACAGATGACCGACCAGACATAAGCATCATCTAGCATGTAAAATCTATGATTACGAAAAATAATTTTGATTTGTCTGTTTCTGAACCTTATCTTACTCAAATCGAATCATATATGACAATTATTCTTAATGATTATGAGTCTGACATAGATGAAAGTGAGAAGTTGGACAGTTAATTAACCAGACATAGATTACATTTTGAAGATTGCAAGCTTAAGATACAGTCATTAGAAAGGGAACTTTTATTAGCTAAGGATGAATGTATTATCTTAAATGACAAATATGCCATTTCAATTAGTGAAAGAAATCTATTGGTTAATGATAATATATGTCTTAATGCTAAGATTTATATTCTACATAATTCTATTGACATGATTGAATCAAATAAACGTATGACTCATAATTTTTGTCATCCGTGGTCCAAAGCACCTGGTTTGGGAAGCAAGTTTCTGAAACTAATTGCTAGTCCCTTGAAGGAACTTCAAAATATAACTTTTATGGTGGACATTCTGAACCACACTTATTCAGACACTCCTGTCTCGCAACTATCATCCCTTTAAGAACTCATAGATGGATATCAATCCTTTATTCCCAAATTCAAACACATCAATGTCGCCTGCTCCGATTACATGCAACTTCAGCCTCTGATATCCATGGATCTGAATCAATCTTTGTAAATTCCAGGTGGCATAGGAGGCGCTAGAGTTTATTTTCAAACTTTGGTCCTCCAAACAATTGTGTTATTATGGAAATTATTCCCGAGACATCCGGACATGACTCAGAAAAACCTTAAAACATGGTAACTCATGTTGGGCATCTTAGATAGTGATGTTGATGAATAAATTATGTGTGATGATGACTCTTTGTATGATCCGTTTGTTCAGAATTATAGATTTGTTTCAAAGTATACCTTGGTTCCGATAAAACATAAGTTTAGCAATCTATCTATCAGACAATCTTCTAAGTCAACATCTGACTCTAAGAAGATATCATGCTTGAACAAAAAGGATGTTGTTCATCCAAACGTAGAAGCCTGAAAATCATTAAAGAAAGAAACTATGTCTAGACAAGGCTCTAGGTTTCTTGAAAAATCCAAAGAGAAAGTGTCCCAAAAGGTTGTTAGCCCATCTACTAGGAATCACAATACATTTGTGTTTGCTAGAATTCTTAAGAGAATATTTATTCATGTTAGCTCGGATACTCGTGGCACTTCAGTGAAAAATTGTGCAAAATCTATTAATGCTAATACCTCACTAAAGAAAATTAACTCACCTTGAAAAGTATCTTCTCAAGTAATCAATGCTACCTTAGATGGATTTTTTTTAAACAAACACTGTTTCCGAAATCAAATGTGCCTACGAGAGCAGTGAATAAAGGAAAGGATACTCAAATAGCTATTTTAAGGAATCCTACAAAAAGGATAAATTCTAAAGTTCAAATGGAAAATTAAAGAGAATATCATTCAACTTAATCTCAAAAAAAGGTTCTTCCAAAACCTTCTCGCAAAATTGTCGTTCATAACAAAAAAATTCGAAACCACCAAAAGTGGAATATGATTATTGATAATGAAAAGAATTTGACATTCTTCATCTTTTCAAAAGAATCTTGTAAAGAGAAATCCGAGATCCCAGTTGTTCAGAAAACCAAATCCTAGTCCAAAGCCCATGCTAAAGTCCCTCGTTCTAACTCGTAGCCCAAAAACTCCAAATCTCACTAATTTTACAGGATTTTGTGCTTCGAAACAAGATACAATATGGTATATTGATATTGCTTGTTCCATTCACATGACTAGGCAGAAAGACTTTCTGTGAGATTTTAAGTTCACTCCAAATGATGGTTATGTTACATACGACAAGAACATAAATTCTTAGATTCGAGGTTATGGCATCCTAACCAATGACAACCTCTATGTCTCTAATATGGCTTATGTGGTTGATCTCAAGCACAATTTGATAAGTGTAGCCCAACTCACTAACTCAAATCGGAGGGTTGAGTTTTGTTAGAAGCATAACTACGTCATGAAAGAAGATCGAAAAAATGTCTTGTCAAATCAAAATGGAAAAGAAATATGTAAACTTTGGATATAAATATGATTTTCGGAAAGCCTCAAATATGATTTTTAACAAAGGTTGTCACATATATCAGTTGGATGTGGGATCAGAGAATTGCTTATCTAAATTTCTGATATATGAATGATCTAGTTTCTAGAGAAATGGTATGTGGTTTGACACTCCTCAAGTTTGATAAGGACCTTATATGTGTTACATTTGAATGCGGGAAGTAATCCAAGAGAGGCCATCATGTTCAGATCGAAAAATCAATTTCCAAGAAGATCGGAAAGAAAGTCTCATCAAATCCGATTGGAACAAAAATATGTATCCACTAGATATCAATATGATTTTCGGAAAGCCTCAGATATGATTTTTAACAAAGTTTTTCTGGGATATTAGTTGGTTATGGGATCATATAATTGCTCATCTAAATTTCTGATATATTGTCACACCCCGAAAACCGAAGGCGGAAACATTTTCGGGGTTGACTCCACGTTGGGTATCAAATCCAATGCACATAGTAAGTAAAGTAAACAACCATTACATTACATATTTAATAGTTTACATTTTTTTGAAAGTAAAGTTGTACAGGAGTGATACATAGTATATATGAACAAAAGTAAGACGAGTCTTCAACGCACTCCGTCTTTGCCAAAAAGGAATCATCGGGTACTTGTCTAATGCGGACCTGAGAATACAAGCAGTTGGAAATCAGCATGACGCTGGTGAGTTCATAAGCGATTTTGTTTTCTGAAAATGTACAAGTTCCTTTTTGTTTATGTTTCTGAAAAAGTTACACACCAAGAAAATCCCATATTTTCTTAAAAGTTGGTTATCAAATCCAAAGTGTAAAGTAAAAGATGTATACTGAAAACCTGTTTACCCTTGTAAATTGTAAAGTTTAGTTGTCTAAATCTGTTATACAAATCTAGTTATGTACGAGTATTACCCCAGGAAAATCCCATATTTTCCTAAATGTTGGTTACTAATGTGAAAGATGTATACTGAAAACCTGGTTGTTCTTGTGAGTGGTATTAGTTTTAACATGTATATAAAACTAATGTATGTAAAGTAAACATAGTTACTTGTTCATTATTAACATTTAGTAAATCTCTGTTATCTAAATTGCGAGCTCCATAACCATACGATAGACTAGATATGGCAATAAGTAGTCCACATCACCTTATGACTTTCGTTACCCTTGAACCTTTCGGTTCGGCTGTAGCTAGCAGCCAGGTGTTGGGGTAGTCAGCCCCGTATAGATCTATACACTCAATTCACGTTCTCCTTCTAGGAGATTCTGATTACGGGGGCGGTCCTCCACTCGCGTATCTCTGTGGAGTGTTACCAAGGACTTGTCTCCAATTTATAGGAATAAAAAATTTACTAGTAATAATATAGAAAGGTACTGATGCAAACGATGATCCTCCACTCGCGTATCTCTGTGGAGTGTTACCGAGGACAAAACATTGTACTATGTTTCATGTTTCAAGATCAAAGGTTATGCTTTTAACTGATATAATGTGGAAAACCATTTGTGAAAATATAAAATACAACATTTTATAATGTTTTTCACAAATAAAACGATAGTGTGTTCTGCGAGTTCAAACTGTTATCTGTTATGATTATCAGTGTTAAAAGCATATGAATTATGGAACGCAACACATTTAAAAACAAGTTTAAAGTACAAGTATTCCTTGTACTTTGCTTGTATTCCCTTTGAAAACAGTGAAAAACATTGAAAAGAGTAGGGGTATGAACTCACCGCTTAATGTAGGGTTCGAGTGTCAACGGATGCCCTGAACGCCTATGGCCCCTATTATTCATGTGACGACACATAAATGATTTAGAACTAAGGTGTTTCATGACTAAACATGATGGGAAAACATCCTTAGGGCTTGAAATTACTAAGAATAAGTGTCCTATGATCCAGACTTAATGATTTATGCAAGTTTAGGGCCAAATATGGGCATTAGAGTGGGTGTATGGTCTTGAAAATGAGTGTACGGCTGGGGAGTGCGGCCAAGAGTGTGTGTGAGGCAGCACACAAGAGTGTGCAGTCGTACAGAGGGTGTGTGCGGCCGTACACAGAAGTGTGCGGCCGTACACTCCTCATTTGAGTCCATATGATGATTTTGAAGTGTTTGCTCTTCACACTTGGGATATTTGAATGTATACTGCCCCCATGTGAAGGTGTGCGACCATACACCTTCAAGGGATAATGAACATGATGAGTTTTAAGCTTGGGATTCAAGTGTTTACCACTGTACTTAGCTTGAAGATGGAGTAGATCACAATTATGAAGCCTTCCAAGTGTTCTTGGTTGATGATTTTAGAGAGAGAAAGTAGAGAGAGGGAAGAGAAACATCCAAATGAATGAATGAAGAGGTATTCATCCATATAAGGGTTTGAGTGTGAGGTTGAGGGTGAGTGAGGTTGGGTGTGCGGCCGTACACACAGGTGTGTGGCCGCACACACCTTATTTGGTGTGTTTGGCCCGATTTTGTGATACTAAAGCACTTCCCAACCCTTCCTAGGACTTATATCCAGGTTATACTAAGTCTAGAGCACCCATATGGAACCACACGATGTAACAAAAGATAATGAACTCAAGTTTTAGTGCTGAAACACAGATCAATTAAATGGTTAGAAGTTTCGGGTTGTCACATATATGAATGATCTAGTTTCCAAAGAAATTGTATGTGGTTTGCCACTTCTCAAGTTTGATAAGGACCTTCTATGTGTTGCATATGAATGTAGGAAGTAATGCAAGAAAGGACCTCATGTTCAAATCGAAAAATTAATTTCCAAGTCACTTGAAGTTCTTCATATCGATCTGTGTGGTCCTTCTGTTGTTGTAACCTTGCATCACAAGACGTATAAACTCTTGATTGTTGATGACTACACTAATGCTAAAGTTGAAAAGTTCCTAATTGAAAAAGGCTTTGAAAACAACTTCTCTGATCCTTACACTCCATAAAAAATGGTGTCATTGAAAGAAGAAACCAAACTCTTTTTGAATCTGCTTGATCGATGTTGAACTTTGAAAATATACCTCTTTATATTTGGGCTGAAGTAGTTTCAACGGCTTGCTTTTCTCAAAATCGTAGCCTTATCACCCAACGAATGAAAATTACACTGTATGAAGCAGTGTATGGTCAGAAGCCTAGTATCTCATTCCTACATATCTTTCGATGCATATGTTTCATCAAGAACAATCGAGATCAACTCACCAAATTTCAACCAAAGTCTTATGAAGCTATCTTTTTGGGATACTCTACTAAATCTAAAGCTTACTAGGCTCTTAATCGCCATAGTCAAGTAATTAAAGAAAGCTTTGATATAACTTTTGATGAAAATGTTGTTTGAAACTCAGAGCCAACCCATATTACAACCCATATTCTGGAGTCCGATGTTACACCTCTTGAGTCTTTGAATCCTTAGGTCATTTATGAAGTTCATTTTAAAAGTTTTTTCAGTCCTATAGAAACATCTCTTGACTTAGAATCCCGATCAAGCCATCTTTAATGCCAAATCATCATGTTTCTCAAAAAATTTATAGTTTGACCCCAACTTTTCCTTTATTTGACTCCAAAGTATACCTGTCTTGAGTTGAGGCGGAGAATGCCTTTACTTCTATGCCTCAAGGACAAGGCAGTAATCTAACCCTCGAATCAAATGTTGATGGTTTTTAAAATGCAGTGGATCAATTTGCAGAAATTGATTCTATTTCGAACAACAATGACAGTGATGCTATTTTTTTGACATTCCAAATGAAGACGATGTAGATATATCTGAATCAGAAGTTCACGAGAGCATCATCCTCAAATTCAAAACTTTTCAGGGGGAGCAACACAGCCCTATAATTGACTTCATATCATCTTCTATACAAGAACTTCTGAGATTACATATCTGGACAAAGGATCATCCTCCAAATCAAGTGATCGGAAATCTAAACTCCAGAGTTAAAACTCACTTTGCCGCTAACATTCAAAATGAGTGTCACTTCACGACATTCGTATAAATGGTTGAAACCAAATCCATCAAATAAGCTTTAGAAGATTCCAATTGGATTACACTAATGCAAGAAGAGGTATCCGAGTTTGACCGAAATCAAGTATGGACTCTTGTCCCTCCTCCACAGGATCATCCAATTATTGAAACTTGATGGGTTTTTTGAAACAAGCAATACTAAATGCTAAATGTTTCACAAAAATTGAAGGTCTATATTAAAATGAGACCTTTGCAACTATTGCTCACCTTAAATCCATTCGTATCTTTCTCACTTATGTTTCTTAAAAGGCCTTCAAGATTTACCATATGGATGTCTAAAGTGCCTTCCTTAGTGGTCAACTTGAAAATGAAGTCTACCTTCAACAGCCTTTTGGTATTGTTAATTTAGCTTATCCAAACTAGTGATACAATCTCCTGAAAGCTATATATGGTCTTAAGCATGGCCCTCACGCCTGGTACGAGACTCTTACTTGTTTTCTGAAGTGTTCTAGCTTTTAGAGAGGATTTCTTGATCCTACCTTGTTCCAACGATCAAATGGAAAACATCTCATGTTAGTTCAAATATATGTTGATGACATTAACTTCAATTAAATGATCCAACGATGGTTACTAACTTTGCCAAGCTGATGGTTAGTCGATTCAAGATGAGCATGAATCGTGCATTAAGTTTATTTTTAAAGTCAAATAAACAGTCGAGGAATCTTCATTCACCAAGAGAAATACATTTCTAAACTTATGAAGAAGTACTCAATGGACACTTGTGCCTCTACAAAAGTTCCAATGGGTTATAGACACAAAATCTTTTCTGACCCATCTGGTGAAGTTGTTGATTGAAAAAAGTATAAGGTAATAATTGGGTCATTACTATACCTCACTACAAATCGCATTGAAATCATGTTCTCGAATTGCCTATGTGCTAGATTCAAGGTTAATCATAAAATGTCTCACCTCTTGGATGTGAAACAAATCTTCTGGTATCTTAAAGGAACAAAGAGCCCCTGAATTTGGTACGCTACAAATGAAATACTTTTTTTCAAGCTTATTGAAATTTAAATTATGGTGGTCTTCAACTTGATAGGAAGAGAACATCCGATGGATCTTAATTTTTGGGTGGAAGATTGGTAAGTTGGTCGTCCATGAAGTAGAACTGCATAGCACTTTCAATAGTCGGAGTAGAATACACTGCTGCTGCAAGCTACACCTCTTAAGTTCTGTGGATGAAATCTTAGATGTTGGACTATGGTTTTCGATTCCAGTAGATTCCAATCTACTGTGATTATCAAGGTGTTATCATGATTTCTCATAATCTGATCCAACACTTCATGACTAAACACATCGATATTCAGTACCCTTTTATTAAAGATCATGTCTTAAACAAAACCACTGAGCTAATTTTTGTTCCATCTGATGATATGATCATTGATGTCTCTACTAATACATTGGATGAGACCAAATTCAATATTTTTTTGAATAAAATACGAATGATGATTCCTGATCCTCAGTTATTCCATGAAGTATGTACTCTCTAATGGAAACATCAAAAATTCAATTAATTTTGAGTTATACAATCTTCACATCAGAATTGTTTCTTCTTTTAAAATAAAGGATCACTATATGTCATTTTGTCTAACCCTTCTTCTAGTTTTAAGAACTTTCAGGTTGTTGTGTCGTATCATGACAAATTCAATCCGGAATTTCTTTTGTCAGTTATCTAGAGAAATCTTTTTTTTGAGATCTGAAATTTCACATTCAGACATCTCTGTGATAAATTTGTCTTAGAATTCGAATCCAAAATGCTAATGTGAGTTCATTTCATCTCTCTTTTCCGAGTTCTAATCCTTTGGCTCTTAGAATTTCTTAGTCTCTCTCAAATGTTAAGACCTCTACGATCTGTCATGTAACTTTTGTCACTAATATCCATCCAATATTTTCTACCTCACCTCCGATCAATATCAAACATTAGCGATTGATTTCTATTTCTCGGAAGCATCTTATGTCTATCAGCTTTAGTAAAATTCATTATTCCAACTACATAAATGAATAGATTCCTTTAAAGGTTTTCATTTAGTTCTATTTAATGAAACATCAAGAACTTTCCTCCAATAGATAAATGATTGTATTTTACTTCTAATAAATATGATTTGGCATGATTTTTAATAAATGATTGAGTGTTTTCTGAGTTGAATCGGTAGTTATTGCTTTTTGAACACACAAACGCCCCATCTTTTTTGTTTAACTGTTAGTTTAAGGGTATTTGAGTAACCGGCATTTTGTGCAACCCATTTTGGATTTGGGTGTCATTATTGGTTCATTGGACTCGACCCGAAACAAACCTAACTATATAAGGATTTTGAATCCAAATCGTTCCCTCTTCACAATTTTATATTTCTCTTGGCTTATAATTTTTCTATGTAATTTGTGTTATGTGTGTTCTTCACTCATCCTCAAGCATTCAACGATGGCATCCTAGACTGCTAAGTCTTTTTCAAAATAGAGATCCTCAAAAGGATCTGCATTATCTTCTTCCACTGAACCCAGTATGAAGGACACAACACAACTGTTCTCTCTTGATTCCAATGATTATGACGAGTATGCTTGCATCATGGTTGAGTTCATCTCCCGCCATCCCATAGCAGTTCCTTTAACCAAAGTTCCAAACCCTAACTTCCCACTTTGTCTTCTTTTTAAAGCCTTTTAATGAATCAAGATAAAAAAAATGATACCATTGAATGCATGCTTACCAAAGACAATATCATTATTGTGACAAAAGATGCCCTCTTTAGAGCCATTGGGGTTTCCCCATATCCAAAGGGTTTTTGTGTTGTCAAACTGGCTATAGAGGAGTTTCCAAGGTTCTTGAACCAAATTGGGTTAAAAGGGGTTTACAAATCAAAAGATTTCAAGAAGTTTGATGTTCCCTGGAGTTTGACGATATTCATGCACATCATCATGAAGGGCTTGTCCAACAAACACGAAGGATCCGACTCCATGAGCAAGGATTAGTTGTATGTCATATACAATATCTTTACTGGACAAACAAATGTTATGGATCTACTAGAGGTTCTATGGCAGGATTTTTAGAAGTTCTCTACCCATTGGAAAGAAAAAGAGATCTCAAGTTCGAGATTATGTGCTCTTACATTGCAGAAAATCTACTTGGATAGAGGCGAGCCTATTCATTTGATGTCGGATCCAGTTGAGGTATATTGCACTTTCAAACTCATTAAATCATATCAATTACCTAGTTTGACTAGTTTTGGTCTGATTCGACGTCTGCCTCAACACATGTTGGACATTCTATCTTCCTCTCAGATGCTCGGGCATCAGAAGGAGAGACTCAAACCAAAAAAGAAATCCATATCGAGATGATTTGTAAGAAATGGTCGGCGTTTCCTCTAGCTAAAGTCAAGGCCAAAAAGTGAATCAAATCCAGTGAGTCATCTCAAGTGGATTCACATATCGGTTTCGGACCTGACTCTAGGTCACAACAAACCCCACTCAACCATTCTTTTGATGCACCTATTGTAGCTTCAATATTACAAGCACACATACACACACATGCGGAGTTAACTTAAAATATGCTCCATCCTCTCAAAAGTATGGTGCGTGCAATGAAAAGAGTTACATGCCCCTTTGGAACACATACACATGAGTCGTAGTAAAACCTATTTCTTCTTCACAATCATGAGATGTGACCCCTGCCACACATCCCACTCTTTTTGAGAAAAGGGCAATCCCCCAAGCTTTGAATCCACAATCGAACCAAAACCCACCATGGGTAAAGGACATTTGGGTATAATTAGTGATGATTGGAATGAGAATGTTGACAAGGCTCAGCTCAGGCTCCTTAATCTGACAAGAGAACAAATTGAGTATGTCATTCTCAGAATGCAACATTGAGCTCTTTGAAGAAAAATCACAATGAAGCGTCCTACTAATTCCAATTTCGATTCTCTTCTGCTTACATCCAACAAGCAACCAATCGATGATGTTCCCAGTAGCACAGATGATCCATCATCCAATGATCTTGAGAAGAATCCAAGTGGAGAAGTGCCTGAACTAACACCAATTCCGGATGAGCCTCCTCGAAGAATTGACAAAGCTACAAGAGATTTTCCTGTCACCAATCTAATTTTGAATAATCTTCCTCATAGTGAAAGTGATGATGCTGATGTTCGGATTGAGCTTACAAACACTCAATTCGATCTTTCAAGTCTTCTTCCTTCAAGGACAAAATTAAAATTCCTTCAAGTCACTTCCTCCAAACCATAGATTGATCTTGACTTTAAGTTCTCTTCAGAGGACATGGATCTTAGAGATGGTGATGATGATATAAACAAGGGTGGTGATGATGACAACAGAGTTGATGATTTTGATGATAATGAGGAGAAATCTAAAAGTGAAACTAGTTCGGACACCAAATCTTCTGATGAGATAGCAAATCCTTTTGCTTTTCTTGACACGAAAGAGAAATTGACGAAGTTGATGCCAAATTTGAAAATATCAAAGCTTCGTTCGGAGCACTTGATTCAAAATTATATTTGATTCTCAAATCTCTTTCCGAAATCAAGTCAGCTGCTCCTTCACAACAATCCTGAGAGCAATAGATTGATCAACTTATCTCCATTCGGTTGAAGAACACATTTCTTATTCACAATCATGACATGTTGCCCCTACCATAGATCCTGCTCTTTTCGAGCAAGGGGCAGTCCCCCCAAGCTTTGAATCCACAACCGAACCAATACCCACCATGGGTAAAGTACATTTGAGTATAATTAGTCATGATTGTAATGAGAATCGACAAGGCTCAGCTCAGGCATCTTGATCTGACAAAAGAACAAATCGAGTATGTCATTATTGGAATGCGACATCGAGCTATGTGCAGAAAAATCACAATGAAGCATCCCACTAATTCCAATTTTGATGCTATTCTGCTTACATCTAACAAGAAACCAATCGATGATGTTCCCGGTAACACAGATGATCCATTGTCCAACGATCCTGAGAAGAATCCAAGTAGATATGTGCCTGAACCAACACCTATTCCGGATGAGCCTCCTCGAAGAATTAACAAAGCTACAAGAGATTTTCCCGTCACCAATCCAATTTCGAATGGTCCTCCTTATAGTGATAGTGATGATGCTAATGTTTGAATTGAGCTTACGAACCCTCAATTCGGTCTTTCAAGTCTTCTTCCTTCAAGAACAAAATTTTAATTCTTTCAAGTCTCTTCCTCCAAACAATAGATTGATCTCGACTTTCAGTTCTCTTTAGAGGACATGCATCTTAGATATGGTGATGATGATATAAACAAGAGTGGTGATGATGACTAACGAGTTGATGGTTTCGATGATAACGAAGAGCAATATGAAAGTGAATCCAGTTCGGAAACTAGATCTTCTGATGACATAGAAGATCCTTTTGCATTTCTTGACATGAAAGAGAAATTGACAAAGTTGATGCAAAAGTTGAAAATGTCAAAGCTCAGGTCGGAGCACTTGATTCAAAATTAGATTTGGTTCCCAAATCTCTTTCCGAAATCAAGTCGGCTGCTCCTTCACAACACGACTGGGAGTAACAGATTGATCAACTTATCTCCCTTTGGTTAAAGAACACCTTTGAAGAAGTTGAACAAAGATATAATAACAAACTTGATCATCACATATCCACCACCACCATCATGCTTAAAGTTCATGATGACATGCTTTCTACTACAAACAAACTCATTTAGCAGACGCATGTCCAACATGAAAACAAATTAAGAGATTAGAGAAGGAGATTCGAGCGAAAGATAACATGAATCTGATCATGCACTAGATACTAATTAAAGTAATTCGGTCTACCCAATTCTTCGTGGACATTCCAAATTACCAGTTTGATGAAGTTCTACAAATCTTTTAAGATTTGGTAGCTACCCTTGAAGCCAAAGCTTCAATTATTGATGATTATAAAAATGTGAGCTTTCAAAAAGTGATTGAATCCAAAACAAGACTCTGAACAAAACCAACTAATAATGATCTAATTATCACCAGATCACTTTCGCGGTATGAGTCTATCAATCCAACCATGTCTATATGTCGTGCATTGGCACGATACATCAGACAAACATCAAGCATTCCCTTCAAGTGTCGTAAGATCCACTTGACCACTTCCCAGTGAGATTTCCCCCGATTACCTTGAACCTCAAAAGAAGTACCAACACGTTTGGACTGATCATGATAGAATGACCGCAAGACTTTCTCAATATTGTGAGAAATGTATAACCATCCTTATCTTCTATCACTCCGAATCTCCATCCTTGTTATCCTCTTTTCAGCTCCTAAATCGTTCATCACAAGCTCATTCTCCATAAGCATCTTCAACTTGTATTTCCTGGTATAAACATCACCATGCACTTCTTCCTTGGGTTGATCAAGGGATTCCTCACATCTATACTATTCCATGCCACCCTATTGTTCTTCATTTATCGTAAATATGTATGGGGTTTCTGTTCCAAACTCCACCTTCTGGCTAGCACCCTAAACATTCCTTGGAAAACTTGTACCACCTCCTCTCAAAGGTCACATCTCTTTTAATAACAAAATTTGGAGTCTTTCCTTCTTCTGCACACCCCAGATGATGGCCTTTACCTCTAGATGCATATCCGTAAATATACACTTAATTTCCCTTGAATCCAATTTACCATCATTCATACGAGCATAAGTAGGACATCTAAATAGTTTTAAAGCAAAATTCTCAAAGTGTTGTCCAAACCATACCACTTGAGGGGCCATACAATCAATTGCAATTAGTGGAGATGTATTCGCCAAATAGCAAGCAGTGTTGACTACTTCCATCTAGAACTGCTCCGACAAATCAACAGATAATCATATGCACTAAGCATGGTCCACTAGTGATTCGATCATATGTTCTTCTACTCTATTTTATTGTGGTGTTGACCGTACATCATATGCCTCTTCGTACCTTTTATTTTGTAGAATTTATCAAACGAAGCCTTGCTGAACTCCATCCTATTTTCTATTCTGAGTGACCTGATATGGTTCCCAGTCTATTTATCAACCATCATCTTCCATTCCTTGAACCGCCCAAACACCTCATCTTCATCATTTGTATTCATAAAATACACCTAGGTCTTCCTTGAGTAATCATCGATAAAAGTCATAAAGTATTAACCTCCACCATGAGACTTCATAGGAGAGGGACCTCATAGATCTGAGTGAACACACTCGAGAATCCCTTAGTTTATACGTTGAACCGAATTGAACTTCACCCTGCCTTGTATCTATTGAACACAATCTACACTAGGTTTAACATTTCTTGTTGTATATCCACCAAACAACCCTTTCTTGCTCACATATCCCAACTTATGATACCATAACTTTCTTTAATCATCATCCATGGATTGGAATACATTCACCTTTCCCCCAACCGTACAACCATCTAGGATAAAAATCAAACAAGGAATCATATTTCAATTAATAACTAAAAGAGAACCCTTGGAGACTCTTAACCAGTCACTATTTACAAAATACTTCAATCCATCCTTCGCTAAAGTGCCTAGAGAAATCAGATTCTTCTGATGCTCCGGGATGAACCAACAATCTAGTTTCATGACCATACCATAGTGTATCTTGATCTGCATCTTGCCACCGCCCTTTCTGCTACTCACCCAATCATCACCCATCTTGACTGTACCATTCCACTCTTTGAAGGAGTCAAACTATTTCATATCATATGATAGGATGCTCCAGAGTCCAAGACCCAAGCATTAGCAGAACCAGATTTACATACTATCAAAACTTCACCATCATTCCCTTCATCAGAATTTCCTTTAACCACAGAAAATTTGTTGTTGCTTGCTCAAACACCATTATTCCCTTTCTTTAACAATGAACAATCTCTTCTGAAGTGCTTCTTTTCCGTGCAGTTATAAAATTTGATGTTGGCTTGAGATTCGGAACTGACTTCCCTCTGTTACTTCTTCTTCTATCTGATGTTCTTCCTTTCCATGCGAACAAACTGAAACTAGAAACTTCTTCTCCAATTGAACTTTTCTTTTTAGTTCCTTGGACTTCAAAGAATCCTTCACATCATTCACGGTGATCATTTTCCTAATATACAACATGGTATCAACAAAATTTTAATAAGAATTCGACAATGAACATAAGAGGATCAGTGCTTGATCTTCATATTCAATCCTTACATTAACACCTTGTAAGTCCAAGATAATCATATTAAATTTATCCAGATGATCCTTCACTTGGGTTCTTTCTGGCATCCTAAGAGCACACAAACGTTGCTTTTGGTATAGCTTGTTTGTTAGAGACTTATTTTGATACTTGTCACAATGCTTCTCCTAAAACTCAGCTGCACTCATTTGATCCACGACCTTTCTCAATATTTTTTCTGTTAAAATTAATAAAATAACGCTATGCTCTTTTCCCAGAACATTCACATTCCATTTAGCCACCATGTCCTTTGGCAGTTTCGCATCTCCTTCCAGTGTTGCTGCACATCCTTGTTGAATCAGGAGAGCCGTCATCTTCACCTTCCAAAAAGTGTAATCTTTGAAACCATTGAATTTCTACATTTAGAATTTGTGACATCCCATCTTCAATCAAATGAAAATCCATCGTAGCTCTGATACCACTTGTTGGAGGAAAAACAGATGGTACTTGTCGAGACTCAAAACAGATCTGATGCCACTTGCGAAGCTCTGATGACCCTTGTTAGAAAGTAGTGCGGATAACACATGAAACTAAAAGCACATCAATACACAGTATTTACATGGTTCGGTCAAGGTGACCTACATCCATGGGAAAGAGAGGAGTATTCTTTATTCATAGAGTTCTCAAATATATATTACAAGTACAACCATCAGAGATTTGTCCTACTCACTAAGGATACTAAAGACACGACACAAATGGCTTAGCTTGCATCCCTATTTATACTTGAGGGATTAGACCTAAAACCCTAATGGCTCAAGCCTATTAGCCTATAGGCCCATGAATGGTGTCAACCAATCAAAATCAACCATGCAACAACTTCTAGAACATTCATCCTTACATGAGTGTCATAACCCAAATTTTTTTGACCTAACATGGTCTAAACCCTAACCAAGTACTAGTGTAAACCACATTGCAATCCTTGTTGCATTTTATCCTATATAGCCTTAAGGGAATGAGGATAAGCTAATACCTAAGTATGGTTTAAAACCTAAGTTGATTTATGATAGTATAAATTAATATAAGTGAAAGATTAAAGCTTAAACCATAATGTAATACCTTAAATAGAGTTGTTGGTCTTAAGCTTCTAGAACCATGGAGTTTAAGGCCTAGGGATTTAATGCCAAAGTAGGTTTCAGTCCAAGAAGGTGATCCAAAAGTAGTTTATGGTTTGCATTAAAGATCAAATAGAGTTCATGGTCCAAAGAAAGAGGAGTTCACGACTTTGGAATTTATTCAAGAGAGGGGTTTACGGTTGGGAATTGATTCAAAAATGGTGTTCACGGTTTGGGGCTTTAGAATCATTAGGGTTCACGGCCAAGAGATGACCGTGAACACAATCCCAAGCCCCTTTGGGGTGAAAACTCATTAAAGGCCCATTATAGAACCGTAAACACTAAGGCCTTGGCCCATCGTGAACCGTAAACACCCCTATATATAAGTGTGTATCCGAAAACAACTTCATTTCTCACATTTCCATCCGAAAACACTTCCACTTTTTGCTCTCAACTATCATCCATGAACACCATAAACTCATAGGATTCTTGCCCAAATCTTCATATTTACACCTAGAACACCAAGAACACTAAGAACATTTATTCAAATCTTCAAACCTTCAAGCATCCAACCGAAAATACTTTAGCCTCCACCGAAAACTCTAATTTTCCACCGAGAACCCTTTTCAACATTCCAATTAATTCCAAATAATTATTGTAAGTCTTTCTTACATAATTAGGGTGTTGTCTAACACTTTAATTATTATTTACAACATTATTTAATTTATTATTTAAATTAATATCTTATTAATTTAAATACGACGATTGGACACAATTATTTTTAGGATACGACTACTGTCACGTATTCTATTCTGAGGATCACCGTTAGCACTTCGCAACTTAACCAAGCACACACATTTGAGGTGAGTTCATACCCCCATATTTTTCCAAGCCTTTTCAATGTTTTTAGGGTGAGGAATACAAGTAAAACACAAGAAATCTTGTGTTTAAAAATATAATTTACTTATTATATTTTCTTACTGTTAAAATGCATTTGAATATGAAATTGCTAACTACGTCAAACATCATTGCGGTTAAACTACAAAATATCTTAAGTCGTAACAATTTTTACACCAAAGGAAACTATTTTACAACTTTAGTTTTTAACGCAGAAACAAACTTATAAACTATATTAAATATATTTTATGGAAGGAACGAACGAACTACTTTATAGGCTCAGATTATAACACGGAAAACAAACTTATAAACTATAATAGGTATGGTTTGTAGAAAAAACGAACTACTTTTACAAAGTTACACATTATTTACAAAAAGGTTTTCATTGTATTATTCGTAAATTCTTTGAGTCAAGAAATTTGCGAAACACGTCTTCGAGTACTAACTTAAGTACCAAGGGAAGTATAGCCTTATGAACCAGAGTCTCCTAGAGGGAGAGCATGAGTTTTGTGTATAGATCTATACGGGACTGACAATCCCGCGACCTGACTATTCGCTACAGTCATTTTGGGTGACAAACATCATTAACGATAATGACGTCCAAAGAACGTTGTATCAGGTTATCCAATAGACAGTGTGCTTTTTGCCTCATTTCTTGTTCCTTATTTGGTTGTAGGCTTAGAGCAGATCCACACAATCAACTGTCAATTTGATATTGGTTTATATATAGTTAGTATAAACTAAGTGATCATAGAAGGAACTGGTATTATCATATTTCTTACAAAGAAAATATAGGATTTTCTCAAGGAACACATTAATCACATCTTAAAGGACCACTACAACTAACTTTGAAAGTACTTAGTGAATACATTAGGGTTATATACAATGAGGATCTGACATGCAGTGGAATGTGTGGTTTCCGCTTTATTTCCTGTTCCTTGTTTGGTTGTGGGTTTAGGGCAGAACCACATAATCGATTGTCTATTCGATCTGGATTGTATAGAACTTGTATACACAAAGTACTCGTAGAAGGAACTAGTACGAGTCATTTTACTTATCATTCCTCACATCAGAAAAATATAGGATTTTCTGGAGAAACACATCATGTTTTACAAAGAACAAAGAACTTGTTTTCTAAAACAAAACGCTTATGAACTCACTAACTTTAATGTTGACACTTTCAAAATTAATTGTATTCTCAGGGAACTAGTAGACAGGTACTCGTACAAGGATCTAAAAGACGGAGCATAGTAGCTTCAAGTCTTGATGTTGCTAATTACTTTTGGAGTCAATCATATATGATTCGAACAAAATGTAAATAATATCTTATTAATACAATGGCTGTTGTTACTTTGATTACTATTATTCAATTGTTGTGATATTGTACATGACGTCCTCCGTACCCGAACATTTTCGTCGTTCCAGTTTGGGGGTGTGAAATTGAGCATGAACAACACACATGATGGAGCATCATGATCCATAGTGGGAAATCATGATGCAAGAGTGGGGCATCAATATCACTATGGCATATCAAGCATCATGGTGACGCATCAAGAAATAATACTTGAGCATCTTCCCCTTCTGAGCTTCCTTTGAATACTCTTGAGCATCATAGGGGACTTCATATCATACGACTCATCAAGGGATACCTTAGAATATAAAGGAACCAAGTGCCACATCCTTGCATCAACATGGTGCATCAGAAAAATGAATTGCACATCCTCTACAAGGTTGGCACATCCTCTTCCTAGTTGGCATATCTAGACTCCAAGTTGGCATATGTTCTCCACAATGGTGCATCTACCTCATGAATGGCATATCACGCCACTAGGTGGCATATGTTGTCACTTGGTGGCATATCCTGTCACTTGATGACATATCAATGTACTTGGTGGCATATCAAGTCACTTGGTGGCATACCAAGATCCATCAGTGGTGCACCTTGAATTCTAAGTGGCGTATCCTAGCATGGGATAGCGCATCTTGATCACAGATGACACATCCATGCACCAGGATGCTCCATTCCACTTCCAAGTGCCCCATACCCCCTTTTAAAAGATATGTTCTTTTGTCACTTGATCCTCTCCTTTGTCAATAGATCCATCCCTTTCTCAGATGATTTGTTCCTTTGTCACATGCTCCATGAACCCAAGTGCTCCATTGAGTTCCAAGTGCTCCATCGAACTCAAACGCTCCATAAGAATGCTCCAAATGCTAAAGTCACATTTAACAACTAGCTTTTATATATATACTTTGTCATTCGGAATTCTAAAAAAATCGAATACAATCATAGATAAAAAATTTCCGAAGATCAACCCAAACGATATAGTCACGATCTTCGCTTATCTCAAAGACAATCAAGAAAGTGATACAAGCATTGGAGCCTGTTGTACAACATTAAACTTTACGAAAGATTTCATTGCTAGATTTGGTCGCTCGTATTTTGAATATGCTTCCCTATTCCAGATTGAGAAGCTCCTTACTCTTTTTGACATTGAATTGGAAGAGATTGATCTACTAAATGAAGTCCTATTTCGGAACCAGAACTTGGATGCACTTAAAAGAGGAAGAACTTAGACAATAAGGAATTTCACAGAGCTGGACAAAAGCACTTGGTTCACACCAGTGTGCTTTAGAAAATCATTGCTGATACTGCCAAGTTCGAGGCTTTCGAACAAATCAAGGAGCATTTGATCAAACAACACAAGTGGTGGGTCGAAGTATGAAACTGGTTTCAAAATGCTTATCTGTTTGCTTTTGGAGATCAAGTGTAAAAGCTTAATGATTGCCACACTCACTTAGGGGGGATATTGTTACTTCAAAACAAGTGATCCCTTGGTAATCCGAAAGTCCAATCCGAGCTAATTGCAATTTATGATGAAATGATGAAGTGAAATTTTTCGAGATTGATATGGTGTCCAATGTTGTGGTGTTTCCAATGTAATAGAATTACATGTGTTAACGGACAAGTACTCTTTTGTTTTATGTTTGTTGTCTGTTAGTATAGTACAACCAACAAGATCAATAGCAACGGCTATGTCAGGTTGTTGATCTGCAGTCCATGCGCCTTTTTGTATTTTTCTTTTCTTCCTCATTATGCTATATAAGGAGTATCAACCTTAATCAAATGTAGTAGTTGTAACTTCACTCTAATCAATCAAGAAATAATCAATCAATCATTTCTCTAACATTCTTCTTATTCTTGTTCATTGTTCATACTTTATTTTATTTATCTTGAGCACTTTTTTGAGTTATCATCTTCAAGGCTTGACTGGTTTATCCAGACTTGATTGGACTTATTAGTAGCAACCATTATCATTGTTTAACTCAAGGTTTGAGTTTTCAAACCTTGTCTGTGCAATCCTTGTTTTCTTAATATGACATGGCATGTATCATGCTATATCGATCCCACGTGTATACCCACTACCCTAAGTGGTGAAACACATTTGATATTTTGCCCTAAATACGAAAAATACTCATGCTAAGGTTCTCTAACTAATTTCTTGACATTAACATTGTAGATTTAACAATCTGAAGTGATTTAGTTTGAGCTCAAGTTGAACCATCTCAAACACCTCCTACTTGAAATCCTTATTCTCTTTGATAAGTTCATTCCGGGTGTTTGGTTGCTTAATGTGAGAGAAGGATTGCTGAAGCAGAGAGGGTGGAAGGAGAAACCTGTGACTGAAAAGCCAAATGGAAAAAGAGTTTGATGCGAACATGGATTATTTTTACTTTTTAATTCGTATAAAATAAACCTAGATTATATGTAACATGTGAAACCAAGACTAAATGAAAAAAAATGCTTATCTTTTTTAACATGTTATTTACTAGTTTAACGACTTAGAAATCACAAAAAAAAAAAAAATTCAATGACCATTTGAAACAAAAACCATATATTCGTTGTGCTTAACAGATGTTTCTACAGATTATTATATTAAAGAAAGCACAATATCACATTGGGTAGCCTTGAGAGAGAAACTGAGAAAGGGAAATCCTAGTAAAAATCTATTTTTTTAGAATGGTGACATTATATAAAGTAGCAAAAGCTAGAACAAAAGAACATTAAGTAATTACATACAAAAGATTTTGCACCTAATATATCCATTTAACACTAAGCTTAGAACACTTAGAACTAAACCAAAATAAAGATTGAGTTTGAATGAAATCCGAGAGCTCTGCCTTCACCAATTTAGCCTTCCCAAACAACAACCGGTTACGAAAAGACAAATCACCCAAAAAATTAAGATGTATTAGTTTTTATCCTCACGTGGAAGATGTACAAATTACGGCTTGTGTTGATTTCAAAGTAAGGTATGATTTCTATAATTTCACAGAAAGAAAAAGATGCAAACGAATGCGTTTGGATAATTATTTCTATTAATTATAATCAACTAGGTGTGAGACCCATATATTATACGGGTTGATTTAAAAATTGATTAAACTTAAAATATAAAAATGAAATATTTTTTAATGTACAACTTTAAAATAAAAAAGAAAAAAACGTATTTATTACAATTTAATAGCATATCATATATATGATATTTAATACTTTACATATATAAGTATATGACTTTAATTAAAATTTAAAATAACAAAAAATTGACAAGTGGATAATATTTATTTTAAAATTACCACAAAATGACAAGTGTTAAAATTCATGAGAGATTGACAAGTGGTAAAAAAAACTTCTTTTATTAAGAAAGATGTTCGTAGATGAATATATACCTATTTATTTATGGATTCTTGTTGGAATAATATGTATCTAAAACTAGTATTATTCATACGGATATCGATGATTTTTATTTTACCTTTGTATAATGGTGTATAAATTCTTAAGTTGAGGTTGATTTATTTATTTTGAATTTTTATTTCTTAGTTCCAATATTTTACATTCATACATATTAACTTATGAACATGTAATGCTCATCTATAAATATATATGCATCCATGAACACACACACACATATATATATATATATATATATATATATATATATATATATATATATATATATATATATATATATATATATATATATATATATATATATATATATATATATATACATGTTTAGTAGTTTATAACACATTTATTCATATCCGAATCACTATTCATAACATCATAGATTTTCAGTGATTAACATTAATGAATGTTCATATACTTTCCAATGTACATCTACGAAAAGTAATCTCCAATGCTCATATATGAATACTAATCGTAATAAAAAAAATATTAATGTTTGATTTTGTTCATTCATGGGATAATGATTTTTTTGATTGATTGTGGAAGTTTTATTCCTATTTTATTGGATTTATTCAAATAAATGTTGTCATTATGAGATATAATTAATAAGTTATTATTTACTTTTTAAAATAAAATTGATATTTTACAATCATATCTTTTTTTTCATAAATTGATCTCATGATCAAGAATATGATTCTATGGTTTTATGATTAAATTTGGTTCTATATTGAACCCACTTTTATATCGTTGAGCTAATAAATCATGACAATGAAAATGTAATAATCTACTTTTATTACTTTGTTTATTCCATTAAGTTTCTCATTTCTTTCCTTCACGATTGCATTGTATCATAACAAATAGACCCTTACGGTTTATTTGGTTTCATTTTCAAGATATATGCCTGTGAAGAACCCCATATTAACTCTCCAAAAAAGTTGTGGAGATAAAGATGACTCCAATATATATATATATATATATATATATATATATATATATATATATATATATATATATATATATATATATATATATATATATATATATATAACCATGTCCCATTAATATAGGATACACTAATACTCTCATCAGAGTCGTAGGCTCGATGAGAATAGACATGGATGTGCTGAGCCACAGGGGTGCGAGATTCCGACTCTGATACCATGTAAATAGATTTATTGATACTCAAAAGACAATTACATAAGAATATATAGAGAATATCTAAACCCTAATGGCTTAAACCCTAAAGTGTGTGGGCATAAGCTCTAACCACTAACATCCCCCCCTCCCGGCACAGTTTGATCGGGAGAAGACGATTAAACTGAAAAAAAAAAAACAAAACAAAAAAACTAGATGAAGATATTGGCAACAGAGGTGGTAGAGCTCTAACGATGTTAGATAACATCAACTGCTCATTGAAAAAGAAGAGAGAAGTAACGACATCTAGAGGTGATTTCGTTGTATAAGAAGAGAAGAGCGGCAACGATGACTGTAACGCCTGTGTTTCTAGGCTAAGCATTAGAACGATGATGTAATAGTTAGGGTTAACAATTGTAACCTAATTTAAAGTAATAAAGAGGAATTACTTGAATATTATGTGAATTAGTGATTTTTATGTGTATTATTACTTATTTATAAGATATAATAAATTAAGAAACGAAAATAAGCGTCAAAATTAAAATAATAGATAAACCCAGTATCTATGAAGAAAGTTGTAGTGGTCGTGACAAGGATTCCGGAGATATAAAGAATGCCGAAATCCGTGTTATAACGAATAAACCTATGATCTGCCGAAGTTTCACGACAAAACCGGCACGACGCCGTATGACGTAAAATGTGAGTTTACGATAATGTAATTTTTAGCTTTAGTGATCTAAATGAAAGTCGCAGTATACATTAAACCGAGAGCGTGCATAAAAAGAATATCCAAATTTAACTTCGTATGAGGAGGTTATGATTTTTCTAAGATTTAGCATAACAGTGCACAACCCGTAAATCGAATTTTTAGATCGGTTAACTTTTAGCCAAAATGATCTAAATGAGAACTGAATATCTCATTAATAGGAGTTAAATGATAAAAAGACAGTCGAGAATTAGCCAATGGGGTAAAAGGAAAGTTATAGATCTTATCAATACTTATGTGTGGATATAAAGAACGTCAAAAACAAAGCTTGTATGCGAAAGTTATGAATTTTGTAAGATTGATTGTTCTGCGTCCAACGCCACGTATCAGCACCAGGCGAAGCCTTGGTGCCCACGCAAGTTCACAATGTGAATATAATTTTCACGATTTGAATCGCCCCTAGACAACCTATAAATAAAGGCGTAAATCATCAATTTTTAACTACTTGGGGTACGGGAAATCTGGTTTGAAGGGCTGCATAGGGTTGTTCGATTTCAAAAGTATTATAATGCCAAAATGGTCCTGCTCTCCGATGTTTCATGTCTGGCCCTCGTCTGCACATAGTGTTTGAAAAGTATTGTTGAACACTTATAAACAAATAGCGCTCGTAAATAGTGGCGATCATCAATAGATTAATTTCTAGTGGTAATAATAATAGGTTTTGTCGAAGGGAAATAGAATTGTTAGATGTGAGGTGTTGTTCGAGTTGGAATCACCACTATAACAAGTGAGTGCATAGTTACTTTCATCTTACACATAGATATGAAGTATTTAATATAAATTACATGATATGTGTGCATATTATCTGTGTTCTTGATATCTATGTTGGATGAACGATTTATACATGTTTTAAATGATTTACAATGTATATGTATTTTATATCTACGAAAATGTTGGGTAAAACATGGGCAGATGAAATAGTTGATGCTTTATAAAATGATGAAAGGCATCGATGTTGATGATGATCCAGTCATGTAGCAGAGTATAGATGACGAACACAGACTATTCTAGACAGTGTAGTGGAATGCTGGCAGGCTCGCAACCTGTAGGTGTTTATGAACGATGTGTTCACTGGTGTACTCCATCCCCCTCATGGTTGCATTACGGATAATTATTGATGAGGAACCCCCTTAGCAGTAGTATCCATCTCGATGAAAAACCTTAGGATAGGACCATTATAATAGACGCTTTCGTGACATAAAGTGAGGATAATGACAACGGGTAATCGGGTTGATTGATTTGATGAAACTAATAAACTATTTATATTGGTTTGAAAACCCTATGTGCTCACCAGGCTACCAATCCTGACCCACTTAGTTTCTTGTATTACAGGTAGTGGCACAAGAGCATAGTTGAGATGATCGGATGAGGGATTATGGGTTATAGGCTAGTAGAAATAAATAAATCTTGTAAGGCCTATTTGGTTTCTGTTTATGCTTTTGATATGTACTGACAATGACCTTCCCAGGTTTTTAATATAACGAAAAACATTTCTTCGAAAATAATTTGATAAAATCTTTATAATATTTTTGGGAACAAATTTCGCAACACTTTTCATTAAAAGGATACTCTGATTTTAAAATAAAGTATAAACAAATCGGTCTTTTCTGACCGTGAAAATGGGGATGTCACAGTTGGTATCAGATTATTAGTTTAAGCGAACTAGGAATTCATAGGATTTCTAGACTTAAACTTAGAATACTAAACAATGATTGTGAGATGAGTGTCTGTTATATTTTAGACACGAGCACTAGCTTATTTTAAGAAAGATTCCTAAATTGCTTTTATATGCTAAATGATTTATGTTATAGCTATAAAGATGCCTTATATGCTATTATTTGATCGGATCTATGGTCTGTTTCCGAACGGATCTAGAAACCTTATGTGTTCAGATTTCTAAATGTTCGACTACGATATTAGAACTGGCATGTAACTTTTAAGAGTGATAAGGAAGGATTAAATGCTTATCGTAAATAAGGATCTACATTCACCTACTATGGTGTATAGATCGACATGGTGAGAACTCGAAGCGGAAACGCTAATGGAAATGCTAATCATCGGTCTGTGATTGAGCGCACCGAAAGTAGTAGTTGCACCCCAACCAATCACTGTAGTAGGAGTACAAGAAATGATTCAAATGATGTTGGATCGCCAGATGGAAGAGACAAGGCATCTACTTCAACAGAATTGGGATGAACCTACTGTGCCTGTTAAACAGCTTGAACTGAATAAGGGTCAGCCAGAAGAAGGAAACTACAACAGAACCATTGGCCAAGCTGAACCATCACTAGTTGGGAGAAATAACCAAGATGGAGGGAATGATAGGGATAGGCGTATGTATAAGAACTTCTTGGGTGCTAAACCATTGAGTCTTTCCGGAAGCCCAAAACCAGTAGAGATTATGGACTGGATCTCCGAGATGGAGATGGTATTTGAAAGCTGCAACTATAGCGACAAACAGAAGATCGTCTTTGCAGTTAGACAACTGAAGACTGGGGTTTTGAGTTGGTGGAAGTTATTGGCAGATACGATGCCACGAGGAGAATCCTTGAGGATGTATTGGGAAGCCGTCATGGAGCAGTTGAAAGTGTAGTACTGATCGGGAGTAGATCTTATAGACCTAAACAATGAGTTTCAGAAACTAAAGAAGGGGAAAATAAGCATTGATGACTATGCCACTGCATTCACCGAGAGGATGAAGTTATTCCCCTACTTGGTGCCTACAGAACTCGCCAAGATAGAGAAGTTTGCTAAGGGATTGCCATCAGACTTTGGCCCAATGGTAAAAATGGAAACTACCTTGAAAGTAGATGTTCGAGCAGCTAAGAATGTTAAGACCCAGTTAAGGGAATTGGGTCTGGACTAAGCTGAGATTGGTGAGAAAAGGAAGTTTGATGGATCTTCAAGTTCCAACAAGAAGAGAAAATTCTCGAAGTCTGGTTCAAGGAAAATTTAGAGGAGGATGAGGTGAAGCGAAGTGGTGCGAGAAGTGCAAATAGAAACACTTTGGGAAGTGTGGCGAGGAGGTGACATCTTTTAAGTATGGAAAGACTGAGCACAATGACAATCAGCGCACATTCAACAAGAAGGTCTATTATGGGTGCAATGAAGAAGGTCGTAATTTGAGGGATTGTTCGAAAAAAGAAGGAGGAAGCAAGGCCTAATATTCAACCAAAGATGAAGGCGAGAGCTTTCCAGATGACCCTGGAAGCCGCAAAGGATGCATCAGATGTCGCTTCAGGTACCTTTCATGTAAATGGATTGCATGATAATGTATTGTTTGATTCGGGAGCAAACTAGTCCTTTGTATCGCACAAATTTGGTGGAAGACTAACATTGCCTATAGATAAACTTGATAGTGATCTAGTTATAGAATTTGCCTGTGGCAAATTCATAATTGTTAGCGATTGCATTAAAAACATCATCATTGATTTGAATGGGAATAAATTCCATGAGGAGTTGTTGCCCATTGAGTTGAACAGTTTCGACATCATGCTGGGAATGGATTGGCTTAGTGCAAACTGTTGGGTTTTATGTACTCTAACATTCCTATGGTGCACATACAACAGTAATGCTTTGGATCTAAGTTTTCACTAATTGTACATGCAACATTGGTTTCCAAAGCATGAAGCCTAAACTGGCATACAAAATTTAACATATGAATCATAAAATAAGTTAGAAAGTTACATCTTGATGTAGATAGTAAGACTTTGGCCTTTAGAGAACTTAGCACCCCAAGTGTTGTGCCTCAAACAAGTCACAAACACCGAATAAACAACTAGCTGGATATGAGAGAGGCTAAGGAGACTAAAAACTAATTTCTCTTCTTGGAATGCAAGTAATGGTAGATTTTAGGGCTTAGTACAACATATATATATATATATATATATATATATATATATATATATATATATATATATATATATGTGTGTGTGTGTGTGTGTGTGTGTGTGTAGAATATCAAAGGTCATGTGTAACCCTAATCCATACACATTAGCCCATGATCAATCCATTTGATTTGGATAAATACTTCATGGATTAACCCATCAGCCCATCACAAATCAAACCATGGATCATTAGCCCAACTCATATGTATCAATTTAATAAGTTTCTTTTGATCACTAAATTAATTCTTAATTAATTCTTGATCAATAATAATTAAATAACATGATTCCTCAATTAATATATTATACTTATAATATATCAATAAATCATAAATAACCTCTTTCTCAAATATCCATCTATCAAATTGTTCTAGTGAAGGCAACCCAAAATGGACCATGCTACTATCGGGTCAAGTACATACAAATTATAGTTATGGGCTTAGAAACCTAATCCAATAGTCTCCCACTTGGATAAGTCTAATAATTATAATTTCCATTGCAACTTAAAATCCGATTAGCAATCGTATCTCTCAAAAAGCCGCTGTCAAACTTTGACACGTCCATTAGATAAGTGATCATATAATCCTCTGTTCTACAAGATATCACGTGCACAAAAACATGGAACATAGTCATACTTATTGTCCTACAGTTTGTTTCCCGATTTCCGATTTGTCTGACATAGAACATAATTTAACACATCAATTTAGTTCTGACTGAGCCCGACACATAAGTCAAAAAAATCATCGAGGGGCCCAATATATCGCTTTTAATCCTCTTAGGATAAAAGGAACAGATAAAATTCGACTTATATGCTTGTAATAACTATTCGTTGAATCATACACAACAACAACAACATGTTTTATAACATCGAGCTACCAATGCGTTTTCGTACTATCAATGTACAACCAACGAATAATTTCTAACTCATATATCTTGGTTTGAAGATTATACGATATTATCGTTTCACAATCACCTGTGATAAATTCCATGAAATGATATGTGAGCGTGAGTTTAGTCCAATACTCAAATCTTATTTCAAGAGCACTCATGAATGTTTGTAGCAATATTTTGCTATGTCTAACACATTAGACAATCATACAAAAACCCATTCATGACAATCTTCTTTCATAACCTACTTCCAAAGTATGATCGATTGTGGATATTTTGGTTAATCTTATTATTCTGGAATTCAAAATATGCAAAATGAAACAATAGTAAATAATTGACATAGGACAATAACATTACTTATAAATAAAAACACCTTTTATTAAATCATCAAATGTCAGTTACTTTTAACTATTACAAGTTTCTAAAATTCTATTTAATCATTAAAACTAATATCGTCCTTCAGCCCGATTCTCCCAGCATGCTGCAAGTGCTTGAACCTACTCAATCCCTTCGTAAGGGGATCTGTTGGGTTCTCCTCTGACGATAACCCAATCATTATGAGGAGTCCTTATATTTGATGTCTTATGAAGTGATATTTTCTGTCAATGTTTATGGATCTGCCATGATCCCTTGGTTCCTTGGCTAAGGCTACCGCACCCTCATTATCACAGAAAATCTCCATAGGCTCCTTTATAGTTGGTACAACTCCAAGGTCTCTGATGAAGTTCTTTAGCCATATCACCTCCTTTGATGCTTCACTTGCTGCTATATACTCTGATTCACACATTGAATCAGCTACAGTCTCCTGTTTGGAACTTTTCCAAGTTACTGCTCCACCGGTTAGGGTAAATATCCAGCCTAACTTAGAGTGGAAAGTATCTCTGTCAGTCTGAAAGCTGGCGTCACTATACCCTGTCACTCTTAAGTCATCACTCTCATCGAGGGTAAGGACATAGTCCTTAGTCCTCCGTAGATACTTTAGAAAGTTTTTTACCGTAGTCTAGTGAGCTTTACCAGGATTCCCTAGATATCTACTAACCATGCTCACAGCAAAGGCTATATCAGGGCGATTACATGTCATAGCATACATGATCGAACCAACAACATAATCATATGGTATACAACTCATTTCTACTATCTCAACATCTGTACTTAGACTCTGAGTCTTACTTAGTTTGGTATTGCTTTAGAAAGGTAAGTCTCCTTTCTTGGACTCCTCCATGCTGAAACGTTTCAACACCTTTTCCAAGTAGGTAGTTTGACTAAGTCCTATTAGTCTTTTACTCCTGTTTCTCAATATCCTTATCCCTAGAATATAAGCAGCTTCTCCAAGGTCCTTCATAGCGAAACACTTCCCAAGCCAGGACTTAACCTCCTGCAAGGCTTGGATGTCATTTCCTATGAGTAGTATTTCATCCACATACAATACCAGAAATCTAACTATACTCCCACTAGCTTTGATATATATACACATGACCCATCTTCACTTCTTGAGAAACCAAAATCTTTGACTTTCTCATCAAAATAAAGATTCCATCTACGAGATGCTTGCTTTAATCCATAAATGGATTTCTCAAGCTTACACACTCTATTAAGGTACTCTGCATTGACAAAACCCTCTGTCTAATTCTTATAAACATCTTCATCCAAATTCCCATTAAGGAAGGTGGTTTTGACATCCATTTTCCATATATCATAATCATGAAATGTAGCTATGGCTAGCATAACCCTTATAGATTTAATCTTAGCCACTGGTAAGAAGGTCTCATCATAATCAACTTCAGGAGTTTGAGTAAAGCCCTTCACAACCAATCATGCCTTATAAGTGTGCACTTTCCCATCCATGTCGATCTTCTTCTTGAAGATCCATTTGCACCCGACTGTCTTACGGCCTGCTACATTGTCAACCAAGTTTCAAACTTGATTGTCATACATGGACTAAATCTCACTGTCCATTGCCTCTTTCCATTTAGCAGACTCAAGGCCTGCCATAGCTTCCTTGTATTTGTTAGGTTCATCCAGATTTATCAGTGCGCTATCACTGATAAATGTATCACCTTCAGTAGTAATATGGAAACCATAAAACTCAGGTGCATTCCTAACTCTACCGGAGCGCCTCAGAGGTAAGGACTCGTCAATTGGTTCAACAAGAGTTTCCTCCTCAGGTTGAGTGCTAGTGTTTGAGATCCTTCATCACTTAACTCTTGAAGCTCTTCAAGGTCAATTTGCCTCGCACTATCCTCTTGGCATATGAGTTCTCTCTCGCGAAAGACTCCTCTCCTCATAACGAAGACAATATTGTCACTCGCTCTATAGAAGAGATATCCAAAAGATTTCTATGGGTAGCTGATGAAAATACATCGCTCACTACGAGGTTCAAGCTTGTCATGAGTCTCTCATCTTACAAAAGCCTCACAACCCCAAACCTTGATGTGGTCTAATGAAGGAACCTTCCCTATCCACATCTCATAAGGTGTTTTGGAAACCTTTTTAGTTGGGACTAGATTATGGATATGGGCGACAGTCTCTAAGGCATACCCCCAGAATGAGATAGGTAACGAAGCTCGACTCATCATGGAATGAACGATGTCTAGCAAGGTTCGATTGCACCTCTCAGCTACACCATTAAGTTGTGGTGTCCTAAGCGACGTCAATTTTGAAACAATTCCACATTACTTAAGATAGTCGTAGAACACGATACTAAGATACTCTCCTCATCGATAGGATCGAAGCATCTTTATCTTCCTGTCCAATTGATTCTCCACTTCTTGCTTAAACTCTTTGAAATTTTCAAAGGTTTCTAACTTATGATTGATTAAGTAGATATAGCCATATCTGTTGTAATCATCAATAAAAGTCACATATAAGTGGTTAGCATCCCTTGTGGCGGTTCTGAAGGGTCCACACATATCTGTGTGTATGAGATCCAATAGAACCTCACCCCTTGCACAAGTGCCAATGAAGGATGACTTTGTCATCTTTCCAAGTAAATAAGATTCACAAGTGTCATCAGACTTTAAGTCAAATGACTCCAACACTCCATCCTTTTGGAGTTGGGCTACGCGCTTCTTGTTAACATGTCCAAGAGGACAATGCCATAAGCATGCTTTATCCAAATCACTGGATGAATCAATATGAAACACATTATTTCCTAAGTTATCTACAACCATCACAGTTTCATATATGCCATTGCAAAGTAATGCTTCAAAATAAAATATACCATTAAAATAAGCATTTATTAAACCAAATTCCTTATTAAAAGAAAAGGTAAAACCTTGTTCATACAAACTATGAAAATAAATAATATTTCTCACTATATCAGACGAGTGGCAACAATTATTCAAATCTAATTTTAACCCACTACTAAGCAATAAAGAATAAACTCCAATCTTGGTGACAAGCAACTTTTTCCTATTCCCCATGATTTAGTTCATCTTCCCATGCTCCACATCCCTACTTCTTTTTAGACCCTGCAAATAAGAACAAATGTAAAAACCACATCCTATATCAAGGACCCAAGAATTAGCATGTTATGAGTTATTAGATAGAATAGTATAAATACCTGCAAAAGAGGGTTTGATCTTCCCATCCTTTATGTCCGGAAAGTATTTGGGGTAGCTTTTTCTCTAGTGCCCTTTTTCATGGAAATGGAAACACTGGGCTTCCTTTAGATTGGAAGGTGTGATAGAACCAACTTTGGTCCCACTAGAAGAGGATCCAACATGGGACTTTCCCTTATGACTCTTGGAAGGATTCTTCCTCTTCTTTCCCTTCCCATGCCCAATTGCCAAGACAGTGGCAGTTGCAGTAGGATTAGATACAATAGATTTTCCATTCAAACTGCTTTCAATGGTTCTCAAGAGACCTTGAAGCTTGCTTATAGTGACATCCTCCTTGTTCATATGATAAGTCATACGAAAATGATCACAACAAGGAAGTAAAGAGTGTAGAATAATATCTATGGCCAAATCTTCATCGAAGTTGACATTCAACTTCAGCAAGCGGTCCACAAACCTTTGCATCTTTTGCAAGTAGGTCATGATGGACTCTCCATCCTTCATTTTGGTCATAATCATGGAGGCAATGATCTCATACCTCTCTTGCTGAGCACTTTGATGGTACCTTTCCATAAAGTGCTGGTGCATTTCATAAGGCCAAAAGTCCTAATATGATTTTTGGAGCTCAACAGTCGTGGTAGCGATCATTATACACGAAACTTTGGTCATGTCCCTCTCATGAGTTTTGTACTCAACAATTTGTTCGGGAGTAGCAGTTGATTAATCAATCTCCTTAAGCTCTTTATCAATGACATATTATTTGTCCTCATAACAAATAACCATTCGGATGTTTCGAATCCAATCATTGAAATTCGATCCATTGAAGATGACCCTCCCACATAAGTGTTGGATTAGTGTCTAAGCCTGTAACCATATTTGGTAAGTAATTGACCCGGTTGTGCATGATCCTTTTGGGTTGCCTTCACCAAAGCAACTTGACTGGAGAAATAATAGAGAAAGAGGTTATTATGATTTATTAATATATTATAAGAATGATATATTAAAAGAGAAATCATATTTGTTTAATTAATATTGGTCAATAATGAATTAAGAGTTAATTTTGTGATCAAAAGTAATTAATTAAACTAGAGGGACTGAATTGTAATTATGTGATAGTTGCAAATTACGGCAATGGATGCCCTATGGATAGGGTGGACGAATTCAAGGGGATAAGGCCCTATAATTTATCCAAGGATAAGGCTTCTAGACTTATCTTATGGGCTACTTAGTGGGCAAACAACCAGATAAGGATAAGGACTGAAACCCTAATCTCCACCCTATTTAAGGACCCCTTGGCTAAGGGAACTCGGCCACTTGATCCCTAGAAGACCTAGAGCCGATTTTCTGCCTCTCCCTCCCCCCCCCCCCCCTTCTCTCTTTCTCTCTTGCCTCTCCATTTTCTCTTGGTGCTTGTGAGCCATTAGAGGTACTACACTTGTGGTACTTGCTTTCAAAGACAAGAAGATTGAAGATTTGAGTTGTTATTACAATATAACAACAAGAGGTATATAATCCTTCTACTATATAGATTTTGAAATACCTAAGAGCATGCTAGGGTTCTTCTTGTGTTCATAATGTTGTGTATCTAATAGTGAAAACATAGATCCAAAATCTAGGGTTGCATGCACACATAAGATTGTTTGTATAAAACCCATTAATAAGTTCACGAGGGAGAAAGACCCAGAAGGGATTGGGTTGGAAGCATTGTTTGAAGAAGACATCTGAAAAGAAAGACAAAGTTTAGATTAGATAATGAGCCTTAATATATCACCCAAATGAAATATTAAGGCTAGGATCCAACACAATATTCTACAATTCGAAAGAGGGATGTCGTAATCCAATTGTAAAATATTTGAAGGTAGGTAAATGACGATTTACCAATTTCCACCATGAAAAACAAAATTGAAGATTAGGTTTTAAATGAATTGAAATTCCAAGATTCCTTTGAGATTCATTGAACTTTTCAATGGCATGTTTAAATCTCGATGATGCCCTTCAAGTTTGTGATTGGGATACCGAGGATCACAAACAAGGTATACATAACCATGAAAATGTGCTAGGTAATCTTAATGTTACCTAGCACCCAATCAATGTTCCGGTTAACCACACAGACTCCATTGATCCAGGATTAACATCAAGCTACCCTTTGCCACTCAGTGTCATCCCTAAATTAGTGTGCCGGTTAACCACACATGCTCCACTAACGACTTAACAATGTGCAAAGTGAAATTTCATGGAATAGCACCATTTTCACATTTTTCCTAAAGTAACTAAGATTGGGAATTGATAAAAGTTTAGTTACTACAATAATCTTCATTATACTTATAAATGAGAATTAATGTCCTATCCTACCCTTTCAGCTAACAACCCTCTACCAGGTTAGGAAACGGTGGGTGAGAGTAGACACCCATTAAACCACCATTTTATAGGTAGTAACCTTATACCCCCTTATAGACCGACTTTGTGAATGAGGCCTACTAACGATAAGACCGAATTATCTTTATATATATATATATATATATATATATATATATATATATATATATATATATATATATATATATATATATATATATATATAAGTATTAAATTTTAATATTACAATAGTATAAGGGTTGAGTTTTAAACTTTTAAAATTTTACATTTATGTAACTTTTCAAGTTCCAAAACTTAAGGGCAAATTTTGTAACTTGTCAAAACTTTTTTACATTCATAACTTATGAACTTTTATGTTCCATAAATGAGACCTTTCAAATTCCAAACTTGTGTACAAGTTATGAAACCTTTCAATACCTTTTGTTTTCTATAACTTATATTAGTTAATGGTTTCATAAATAAAGACTTTTCATATTTCATAACTTGAGGACAAGTTAAGGAAATTTTGCAAGAACACACATAGATTAAATTAACTAATCCAATTTTGATAGGATGATATTTTACCAATTTGACCTAATTTAATTCATATTACATGATAACTTCAAATTATACAAATAACTAGTATTTCACAAAAATCAAGTAGTTATCTTAGAATTTGACAAACATCATGTTATTGGATGGGGATAAACATTACCATATCATTAAAATTGAAATTTATGAACCAAGATAGTTTGTGGTAATGTTCCTAATCCAAAACAGGCCAAAAACTCGAAAATTATGCCCACTAACAAACCAACTCGTCGAGTGCACATATGAAATCGACGAGTTCATCATCATCAGGCACCTACTCGTCGAGTTCATATATGGACTCGTCGAGTAGGCCCTGGCAGAATCCAATTTTGCAGTTTTTTTAGCTTTGAAAATTACACAGATGCATCAATACAATAGAAAACACCCATGTCTCCCATACCACTATTGGGATTTATGTACTCTAACGTTCTTATGGTGTACATACAACCCTAATGATTTGGATCTAAGTTTTCTCTAATTATACATGCAACATTGGTTTCCAAAGCATGAAGCCTAAACTAGCATACACAATTTAACATATGAATCATAAAATAAGTTAGAAAGTTACCTCATGATGTAGCTAGTAAGACTTTAGCCTTTAATGAACTTAGCACCCCAAGTGTTGTGCCTCAAACAAGTCACAAACACCAAATAAACAACTAGATGGATATGAGAGAGGCTAAGGAGACTAAAAACTGATTTCTCTTCTTGGAATGCAAGTGGTGGTCGATTTTAGGGCTTAGCACAACATATATATATATATATATATATATATATATATGTTTGTTTGTGTGTGTCTGTGTGTAGAATATCAATGGTCATGTGTAACCCTAATACATACACATTTGCCCATGATCCATCCATTTGATTTGGATAAATACTTCATGGATTAACCCATAAGCCTATCACAAATCAAACCATGGATCATTAGCCCAACTCATATGTATCAATTTAATTAGTCTCTTTTGATCACTAAATTAATTCTTGATTAATACTAATTAAATAATATGATTCCTCAATTAATATATTATACTTATAATATATTAATAAATCATAAATAACCTCTTACTCAAATATTCATTTATCAAATTGTTTTGGTGAAGGCAACCCAAAATTGACCATGCTACTATCGGGTCAAGTACATACCAATTATAGTTATGAGTTTAGACACCTAATCCAACACAAACGATGCAAATATACTAAGATAGAAGAAGATGGTGAGAGTAAAATTACCTGGAGGAAAGTCATTTATGGTGTACGGAGACAACTGTAGAGTGAATTCTGGAATCATTTCCCTGATGAAAACCAGAAAACGCATGTCTAAAGGATGCACATCATACTTGGCATTTTTGATTGATGCAAAGAAAGAGAAGAATGAAATACAAAGAATACCAGTGGTGTGTGACAATCCGGAAGCCTTTATCGAAGATCGTCTTGGATTTCCCTTTGATAGATAAATAGAGCTTCGGATAGATTTGTTTCCAAGATCGACACCAATAGTAAAAGCACCATACCGGTTAGAACCGAAGGAGATGATGGAGCTTATGATATAATTTCAGGAGTTGTTGGACAATGGTTTTATTAAAATTAGTTCATCACCTTGGGGAACTCCGATGTTATTCATAAAGAAGAAGGATGGAAGCCTGAGAATGTGCATAGACTATAGAGAGCTGCACAAGGAAACGATAAAGAACAGATACCCATTGACAAGGATCGATGACCTCTTCAATTAGCTGCAAGGTTCGAGCTATTTCTCAAAGATTGATCTCAGGTCAGGATATCATCAGCAGAAGGTGAGAGAAGAAGATATTGAGAAGACCACATTTAGAACAAGATACAGACACTATGAGTTTTGGGTTATGTCATTTGGACTAACCAATGCTCCAACAACATGTATGCATTTGATGAGCAGGGTTTGTAAACCATTCCTCGATAAATCTGTGATAATGTTCATATATGACATTCTGATTTACTCAAAGAGCCATCAGGAGCAGGTCAAGCACCTACAAGAAGTATTAGAAGTTATGAATAAGGAAAAGCGATATGAAAAGTTCTCTAAATGTGATTTATGGATTCGAGAAGTTCAATTCTTGGGTCATGTGGTTAACCAATAAGGGAGAATGGTTGATCCAGCAAAGATTGAAGCTGTGATCAAGTGGGAACGACCAAAACGTCCCAATGGGATTCGAAGATTTTTGGGATTAGTAGGATATTACCGAAGGTTTATCTAAGGCTTCTCTTTGATAGATGCTCCATTGACAAATTTAACCCATAAACGATCTACGTATACATGGAGTGAGAAACATGAAGAATCATTTGAGAAACTAAAGAAGAAGTTGTTTGAAGAACTGATTATTTCTTTACCTAACGGAGTTGCAGACTTCGCAATCTATAGCGATGCATCTGGAGTTAGGTTAGGTTGCGTTCTGACCCAAAGAGATAAGGTGATAGCATATGCATCTCGACAATTTAAAGATCACAAAAGAATTACCCCACTAATGATCTGGATTTGGCAACGATGGTCTTCGCTTTAAAGATATGGAGGCGTTATCTTTACGGCATAAAGTACAAACTTTTCACCAAACATAAGAGTCTCTGGTATCTCTTTGATCAAAAGGAATTGAAACATGAGACAACGAAGCTGGCTAGAATTGCTCAATGATTATGACTGTGAGATACTTTACCACCCTGGTAAAGCAAATGTTGTGGCTGATGCCCTAAGTCGAAAGGTAAACCTTGAAAGAAAAAGGCCAAGAGCGTTAAAAATAGAAGTTCTCTCGATGATTGTGGAAAGCATCAAGGAAGCTCAGGAAGAAGCTTTAGAGAAAAATGCACAAAAGGAAGAACGTTTAGGCAAAACGTTGGTGTTCGGTACGAATAATCTAGGATTGAATGTATTCAAAGATAGGATTTGGGTGCCTAAGAAGGGAGGAATAAAATATCTTCTGATAGAAGAAGCTCACAAGATAGGGGTGGAAATTGATGACACGACACGACAAAAACACACAAAACGAAACGAAATTGAGACGAAATTGAAATTCGAATTCGTGTTCGTGTCAGGTGTAAAAAACACGACGTCGTGTCGTGTCGTGTTCGTGTTCAAAATCTGACACAAAATTGACATGATTTAACATTTTTTGTCGTGTTTTTCGTGTTATGTATGAATAAATATTAATTAAATACATTAATTTTTATTTCATGTTATCTTTGTCGTGTCGTGTCGTGTTTGTCGTTTTTTATTTGGTTCGTTTTCATGTTGGTTAAAAAAACACGAGATCGTGTCGTGTCGTGTTCGTGTTATATAAAACCTTGCCGTATCGTGTCGTGTCAGAAAAAAACACGACACGATGGGTATGAAATTATGTTTAAGTGCAACCTACCTTCCATAGACTGATGGTCAAAGTGAAAGAACGATTCAAACGTTGGAAGACATGCTAAGAGCCTATACCCTAGAATTTCAAGGTAACTGGGATGAACACTTACCCCTGGTAGAGTTTTCCTATAACAATAGTTACCATTTGAGCATCAAGATGGCACCTTATTAAGCCTTGTACAGACAGAAGTGTCGTACGTTGTCTTGTTGTCTTGAGGTTGGAGAAAAGTTGTTTATAGGCCCCTAGATAGTCCATCAGATTGCTGAAAAGTTGAAAGTGATTAGAGAAAGAATGTTGGCAGCTCAAGATCGCCAAAAGAGCTATGTTGATAAGAATCAACGACGGATGACATTCAAAGTTAGAGATTCGGTATTTCTCAGAGTCTCACCATGGAAGTGACTTATAAGATTTGTAAAGAGAGGAAAGTTAAGTCCAAGGTTTATTGGACCATTCAAAGTTCTTCAGAGGATTAGGTACCAAGCTTACAAGTTGGAATTACCGGAAGAACTAGATGGTGTTCATAACACCTTCCATCTGTGTTATTTGAGGAAGTTCACGGGAGAGGTTCTCGATATAATTCCACTTACGGAGTAAGGATGATGAAAATAAGAGGCAAATCGAAGAGTGTCGAGGCAATTATTGACCGTAAGATTAAGAAGTTGCGACGCAAGATGGTCGACTTAGGGCTTGTATGATGGAAACATATGAATTGGCCGAACCTCACCTAGGAAACAGAGAGTGACATGATGAGTCGCTATCCACATATGTTTGCTAATGCATGATTCCGGGACGGAAACATCTTAAGGAGGAAAGAATTGTAACGCCCGTGTTTCTAGGCTAAGCACTAGTATGATGATGTAATAGTTAGGGTCAACAATTGTAACCTAATTTGAAGTAATAAAGAGGAATTACTTGAATATTATGTGAATTATGTGATTTTTATGTTTATATTACTTATTTATAAGATAAAATAAATTAAGAATGAAAATAAGTGTAAAAAACAAAATAATAGATAAACCCAATATCTATGAAGAAAGTTGTAGTGGTCATGACAAGGATTCCGGAGATATAAAGAACGACGAAATCCGAGTTATAACGAAGAAGTTATGACATGTCGAAGTTTCGCAACAAAACCGGCCCGACGCCGTGTGACGTAAAAAGTGAGTTTACGATAAAGCAATTTTTAGCCTTAGCGATATAAACAAAAGTTGTAGTGTACATTAAACAAGTGCAGTGCATACAAAGAAAATCCAAATCTGATTCGTATGAGAAAGTTGTGATTTTTGTAAGATTTAACATAACAGTGCACAACCCGGAAATCAAATTTTAGATCGGTCAATTTTTAGCTAAAATGATCTAAATTAGAATTTAATATCTCATTAATAGGAGTTAAGCAATAAAAAGACAATCGAAAACGGAGTCCGTATGTAGTAGTTATGAGTTTTACACGTTCGTTAACAGTGTAATCTTCTTAGACTGTTAAATTTAAAATCAGTCAAGAACTGGCGAATAGGGTCAAAAGGAAAGTTATAGATCTTGTCAATACCTACACGTGGATATAAAGAATGTCAAAAATGGAGCTCGTATGTAAAAGTTATGAATTTTTAGGATTGGTTGTTTTATCTGCATCCAGTGCCACGTGTTAGCACCAGGCGAAGCCTTGGTGTCCACACAACTTTAAGACGTGAATATAAGTTTTATGACATGAATCATCCATAGAAAGCCAATAAATAGAGGCACAAATAATCAATTTTCTTCACACCTTCACACCTTCACCCTTCTTTCTCTCTCAACACTCCTAATATATCCTCCCCCTTCCCTAGTACTTCCTAAGTGCTAGAGGCGAGTCCCGGAGCACTAGAATTCTATGAGAAGAAAAGCTTTCAGCTAAGAATTATGCCCCCGCAAAGCCAGGTTCCTAGCCAAACCTCCCGGTAAGTGAGTTATGCTTACCTACTTTAAGTATAGCTTAGGTTTAAATTTATTATCTTTATTAAGAACTTATAAACAATATATATATATATATATATATATATATATATATATATATAATAAAGTGTTATTATAATATATTTTAACTATTCTCGGTACCAGGAACTTAGTTTGAAGTGCCACATAAGGTTGTTTAACACTTATAGAACAATATCGCTCATAAATAGTCACGATGAATATTAGACTAAAATATAGTGGTAATAATACTAGGTTTCGTCAAAGGGAAATAGAATTGTTAGAAGTGAAGCGTTGTTCGAGTTGGAATCACGAATTTAACAAGTGAATGCATATTTAATTTCATCTTATACATAGTGAAGTATTTAATATAAATTACATGCTATGTGTGCATGTTATCTGTGCTCTTTTTTTTTTTGGAAAGGGAACTTCCCTAACGAGGGTTTTCGGGCCAGCTTTGGCGCACCGACTAATCCCCCGCTGCATATTATCTGTGCTCTTGATATCTATGCTGGATGAACGATTTATACATGTTTTAAATGATTTACACTGTATATGTATTTTATATCTACGAAAATGTTGGGTAAAACATGGGTAGATGAAATAGTTGATGCGTGATAAAATGATGATATGCCTCGATGTCGACGATGATCTAGTCATCTGGCGGAGTAAAGATGATGACCACAGACTATTCTAGATAGTCTAGTGGAACGCTGGCAAGTTCGCAACCTGTAGGTGTTTTTGAACGATGTTTTCACCGGTGTACTTCATCCCCCTCATGGTTGCCTTATGGAAAATTATTGCTAAGGATCCCCCTTAGCAATAGTGTCCATCTCAATGAAAATCCTCAGGATAAGTCCCTTATAATAAATGCTTTAGGGACGTAAAGTGAGGATAACGGGAACATGTAATCGGGTTGACTAATTTAATGAACTAATAAACTATTTATTGTGGGTTGAAAACTCTATGTGCTCACCAGTCTCCCAAGCCAGGTTCCTAGCCAAACCTCCCGGTAAGTGAGTTATGCTTACCTACTTTAAGTATAGCTTAGGTTTAAATTTATTATCTTTATTAAGAACTTATAAACAATATATATATATATATATATATATATATATATATATATATATATAATAAAGTGTTATTATAATATATTTTAACTATTCTCGGTACCAGGAACTTAGTTTGAAGTGCCACATAAGGTTGTTTAACACTTATAGAACAATATCGCTCGTAAATAGTCACGATGAATATTAGACTAAAATATAGTGGTAATAATACTAGGTTTCGTCAAAGGGAAATAGAATTGTTAGAAGTGAAGCGTTGTTCGAGTTGGAATCACGAATTTAACAAGTGAATGCATATTTAATTTCATCTTATACATAGTGAAGTATTTAATATAAATTACATGCTATGTGTGCATATTATCTGTGCTCTTTTTTTTTTGGAAAGGGAACTTCCCTAACGAGGGTTTCCGGGCCAGCTTTGGCGCACCGACTAATCCCCCGCTGCATATTATCTGTGCTCTTGATATCTATGCTGGATGAACGATTTATACATGTTTTAAATGATTTACACTGTATATGTATTTTATATCTACGAAAATGTTGGGTAAAACATGGGTAGATGAAATAGTTGATGCGTGATAAAATGATGATAGGCCTCGATGTCGACGATGATCTAGTCATCTGGCGGAGTAAAGATGATGACCACAGACTATTCTAGATAGTCTAGTGGAACGCTGGCAAGTTCGCAACCTGTAGGTGTTTTTGAACGATGTTTTCACCGGTGTACTCCATCCCCCTCATGGTTGCCTTATGGAAAATTATTGCTAAGGATCCCCCTTAGCAGTAGTGTCCATCTCAATGAAAATCCTCAGGATAAGTCCCTTATAATAAATGCTTTAGGGACGTAAAGTGAGGATAACGGGAACATGTAATCGGGTTGACTAATTTAATGAACTAATAAACTATTTATTGTGGGTTGAAAACTCTATGTGCTCACCAGTCTCCCAAGTCTAACCCACTCAGTTTCTTGTATTATAGGTAGTGGCACAAGAGCATAAATGAGATAATCGGATGAGGGATTATGTATTATAGGCCAGTAGAAATAAATAAATGTTGTAAGGCCTATGTTGTTTTTGCTTATGCTTTTGATCTGTATTGACAATGACATCCCGAGGTTTTTAATATAATGAAATACATTTCTTCAAAAATGTTTTGATAAAAGCTTTATCATATTTTTAGGAACAAATTCCGCAAAACTTTTGTTTAAAAGGATACTCTGATTTTATCATAAAGCATAAGCAAATCGATCTTTCTGGCTGTGAAAATGGGGATGTCATAGCGACGATCATGCAACTGGTGGCAGAGGAGACCAAAGAAAGGCATTAAGAAAGAAAGGGGGATCGATTTGCAGTGAACAAAGCCAATTCCGGTGAGTTCGGTGACTGTAATGTTAATAGAGGAAGAGATGATTGCAGATCATAGGTTGTTTGACGGTGAACGAGCCATCGGATGGAGAAAGCAATAACATTAGAAGGGGCTGAATCAGAAAAGAAATCAGCTATATGAGGAGGAGGTAAAAGGCTTAGACACATGGGTCTATGAGGAGGAAGGAAAAGTAGACGATGCAGTAGAAGAAGCTGATGAAAGAATTATGGTTTGGTGCCGGCGGTTGATTTATTATTTAGGTGAAGAAGAGAAGAAAATATGGAACAGAATGAACGCACCTACAACGACTATTAGAGAATGTCACTGGAGATGGAGGGTGGCGGTTGCAAGTTATGGTTAGAAGTATGGTTTTAATCTAAAGCTCTGATACTATGTTAGATATATGTAGAGCCTTAATGGGTGTGTTTGGTGAAAAACTTTTAAAATCTTTTTGAAGCTTTTAACTTTTAGGTTTTTTTATAAAAATCAAATTTAAAAAGTAGTTTTGTTTTGAAGTATGAGCTTAAAATTTTGTATTTTATAACATAAAGCTAATTATTCAAAAGTTATTTCAAGTAGTTATTGAGAGTTTTAAAAGTTTTTATGTTTTATATAAAATATACATAAAAAGAAGCTACACATTCAAAAGCTTAAAATATACATAAACAAAAACTACAACTTTTAGCTAACGAAAATCAATTGAGTATTATTAAATTTTGCCAAGCATAACCTAAGCAAATAGATTTTAACAATGTTATGTAGACTAGCTGAAAACTTAAATCCTAACTAATAAAAAATAGGTCTTGAAATGTAACAAATTTGGATATTTTATAAATTAAATTTTCATGGATTTGGTGGGTTAAGATTATATATGGTTATAAAATTAAATATATAATTGAAGTATGGTTATAAAATTAAATATATAATTGAAGTGTTAAATACTGTAGTGGCACATTTTCCTCATATTCATTTAGGGTTAATCTTTGAGAGTAGCTAGGATTTATCAAGCAAAACTTAATGAAGTTATATGTTTTTCATATTCAATTTCTCTAGTCTAATTCATTAACCTTTTAGAAAATTCATCTAGTTTAATATTGTATTCTACCAATCTAGTAAAATTTTAAGTTTGCCTTTATTGAATGATAACAATTTTGTGTTCAATAAACACATAACATCTCTTCCATAACAAACAAGCAAATAAATAAATAAATAAAATGATGAAGATCTTTGAAAGTAAACAAGTTGCAACAATTTTATGATCTAAAATACAATGCTACAAATACAGATATAAAACGTAGAACATAAACAAATTGCAACAACATTACATGTTTATGGTGTTATGGTATATATAACTAGTCCAACATTAATTAAATCTTATAAGGTGAAAGTTTCTCTACACATACCCACAATCCATAATTCTCTTACCCTTTCTCTACACATACCCACAATCCGTAATTCTCTTACCCTTTCATCCATATATATTTTACACTTATAAAATTTCCACGAAGACCAAAAATCAGTTTAAATGAAGAGTATGAAATAAGTCACTTACATCTCACTCATATATATACAAACAGGTTGTGTGAATAAAGAACAACAAAATGTTAAAAAATATTTTCAAATAACTTATGTGCATTTAACTTGTTATAGACATTTTAACAAAATACACCTTGAGTGCTTCATCAAAGTTGTGATTCAAACTGAATTTAACCCATAAATTTCTAGATTTTTTTTTGTTAAAACAAAATTTCAAATATTAAAACATGGACATCTATTTGTGTGACATTGAACAACCCATGGTTCCACATGACGTTTTAACTATTTCCTAAATTATAAAATTTGGTCTAAATAACATTGTTTGCTACTAAATTTTAGTATGAATCAACTTTCTTGCGAAAAAATTGAAAAAACAATGTTTTTCATACATGAATTATTCAAATTATTTAAAGATTTTTTGAAATACAACCTCCTTATTACCCTAAATCTAAAAACAAAGTCGTATATGGAGATTTGTGTTTTAAATCATGTTGTTGATACGTATTGGTTTTGAAAAACTATGAATCTAACTTTAAATCGAAGTTGTTATTGAAAATTGAAAAAAAATATATCGTTTACGTACATGAATTCACCATGATTTGAAGAATTGATTACATAAAAAGATGAAGACCATGAATAATAAAAATTTGTTTTTGTTTTCGAATCTAACTTGATTTGCATGATTTGAAGTAGGTATTGGAGCTTTTAGTAGAAACGATCGCAATTTCAGTGGATTTGCATTGTCTTCGATATTGCTTTATAAATGAACGAAAAAGATTAACATTGAACGTTGCTCAAGTAGAATGACTCATTTTCAGCCCAATCCTCTTTAAGTATAAGCCAAATCATTTATAGGTTTAGCGAAGACCAATTTGTTCCAGCCTAGTTCATTAGTTGTTTGCAACCCAATTCATTATTTGTTTGACGAGAGCGCCCTTAATGAGCACGATTAGTCGAGAAATGGCCTCGTAATACTGACCATTTTTCAAGTTCTTATCGGATCCATACTATGTATGTGTGTGTCTATATATATATATATATATATATATATATATATATATATATATATATATATATATATAAAGAGAGAGAGAGTTAAGTTCATGTATAAACCTTATTTATTGTGTGAATGTATCACCAATTATAGACCAGTCATTTAATAAAAGTAATTTTATAATTTTATTAATTAAATTGATTATTACCAAATATTAATTTCCTAGAATTATAGTAACTTATTATTGCCCATAATTAAGGGCTCCAAAATCACATGCCGGCCAAACTCTTCCTTCACTCATCGTCGTACATCATAGAGAGAACGAGAAGGAAAACGAGGATCAAGATCTCACCATCACCGCCATATTCATATTTTCCATCCACAGAAACCTACATCCTACACCATGGGTTTTCATCATCTCGGTCGCAACCATCATCATCTTCATCAGCTATAATCACCAACATGATCATCGGAACCATTACAATCCACTCCAACACCATCTTTATTCCATACTTATACCTCCATCTCTAACAACCCCTACGTCTCCTTCAACCATCAAGCGTCGCACTGGATCACACGCAAGGAATCTTAGGGGTGATTTCGAATTTTGAATTTTTTTTTCTGATGTGCGGCCTCACTGGAGTTTCTTTTTCCTGTTACTTAATTAGGTTTCATTCTTGTGCTAGTTGACCAGACATATTTGTTGATTGAATGCTGCTATTAAGACACCTTGTTGACACTCTTGGACACCCAATTTAAAAGTCAAAAGCTTTTTTGTATTGGAGATATGGATTTTTGTATTGAGATTTACTGACCACCTAAGATTCAACAAAGAAACATATTTGGATAATTTACAGTTTAGTTCCATATAAAAAAACAAAATGATAACTTTAGCTATTAAATCTTTTAAATCAAACTCACATCTCTAATAGACATATTGTTAATAATTTTATACATTCTAACTTTTTTTTTTCTTTTGACGTAAATTGTTTTTATACATTTCAATTTTTTTTTCTTTTGGCATAAATTGTTGTTTTACTAGTCATAAAGAATTAAAATTATGACCACTAACCAGATTTTCTTTTGGCATAAATTGTTGTTTTACTGGTCATAAATTTCAGTTGAGCAACCACACTAACCAGATTTTGAAGAATATGTCATTAAAAATTAAATTTATTATATTGAAACTTGTTCATAATAACCACTAACCACTTATTTAAAAAAAAAAATTCTTAATTTATAAGCCCGGTTACACAAATTAACATTGAACAAACCAAAATCTAGGTAAATAATCTATTCTAAATTTGAAATCAAAATTTGAATTATTTATCATAATGCCGCCACCTTCACCGCCAACGGTAGTCCGACGGTGGTATACCGACGAATGTAGAATAGAGTGTTCCGGAGTTGAAAGTGAGAGTGAAGAGTGGAGAATTATGTCGAGAATCGAGGTTCCATCATCATGGTCAATACCTTGGTTCTTGTCAAGACTATATACGATGGCAGCAACCATGAGTTCGTTGAAGTATTCCGTAGACGGGAGCACAGGTGGTGGTGCATCTTTTCTGCTGGTGTGGTGCCTGTTCCAACTCCCATGTCGAGTTTCGATCGGGAAGCCGGTGTTTTAAGATACAAAGAAAAGAGGAAGAACATGAGGTTGATTCCTCTGAAAGAGTGGAGAGACGAAGAGAAACAAAAGAGACTATGGATTTTAAGTGGTGGCTAATAAATTCTAAGGTTTTGGTTTTATTTATATGGAGAATATTGAGGCTTAAGATGGGCTAATAGGTGGCCTCACACATTTTTAATTTTTAATGAAATGGGCATATGGACTATCACGTTTTCTACACTATGAAATGTTTTAATAAAACATATTTATTTTTAAATTAGTATTTATTAATATTTTTATAAAACATATTTATTTTTAAATTAGTATTTCATATATAATTTTATTTTTTATAAATCTTTATTTTTTCTACAGTGTTTAACAAAAAATGTGGAAACCGAATGGAAATATTTCAAATGAAGGCGTTGAGAACATGACGATGATATCATCGTTTTCTACCACGCGGGTATTATATTTATCATGATATTAACATTTTTTATCATTGTGTTACAATTTGTTACCAAAGTTTTTTTATTGGGTATTTGACTCCCGTGATGAGTTGATGGAATGAGTGCAAAACATTGCATTCTCTCTAGGTTATGTCATCGTGATGAGAAGATCAAATGCCCAAAATGGTGTAGTGTCTTATATCACACTTATTTGTGATCGTGGTCGTGAATACGAAAGCAAAGCAACAATTAAAAATTCTGGAACCAAAAAAATCAATTGTAACTTTCAATTGGTAGGTTCGTATATTAAAAAATATGACGGTTGGACCCTCAAGGTGATATGTGATCAACATAATCACTCACCTGCACAATATATGGAGGGACATGCTTTTTCTAGGCGGTTGAAAGAACACGAGAAACAATTGGTGGCTGACTTGACAAATCAGAATGTTACACCACATGACATATTCTCAATAATAAAGGAGCGCGATGAGAATAATGTTTCTACACTAAAAACCATATACAATGAGCATCTCAAGCTTCGCTCGCCCCAGAATTACGGAAAAACTCCAATGCAGGTTAGTATATCCAACAAGTAGTATTTTAAATTTAATTTATATATTAATTTTTTTTATTAATTAATAGTATTTAAATATAGGTTCTAATGGAAATTTTGAATGAGAAACATTTTGTCACGGATTTCTCGGTAAATAGTATTTCAAATGAATTGGAAAATCTATTCTTCATTCATCCACGGTCATTGAATATATGGAAGGCATTTCCACACGTTTTGATTATAGATGCAACATACAAGACCAACAAATATGGTATGCCTTTTGTTTAGATTGTTGACACAAGTTCAACCAACAAAACATTTAGCATAGCTTTTGCATTTATCGTTAATGAAAAGGAGGAGAACTATAATTAGGTGTTAACATGTCTAAAGTCTACACTTTATAAGTGCATGCACCCACGCGTTATAGCCACATATAAGGAATTGGCACTGATGAACGCATGTCAACAAGTTTTCCCCAGTGCCACTCGGTTACTTTGTAGATGGCACATTACTGAAAATATTAGAAAACGTTGGAGGAAAAGATTCAAGATAGACGATGAGTGGAAAGCCTTTTGTATAATGTGGACTGTACTTGTAGACTCTCCAACATGGATAATGTACAATGAAAACTACAAAACACTCCAATCGATGTTGAGAAAATATCAAGGTACAAATCTTATTATTTTCTAACTAGTTATTTATGATTTTAGACTCTTTTCATAGATAAATAACATTTATATAATTGCAGATGTTTTAAATTATCTGGATGAAGTTTGGTTAAACAAATATAAGGAAATGTTTGTCTCAGTCTGGATCGATCAACATCCCAACTTTGGACAACAAACTACAAATAGAGTTGAAAGCGCACATTCAAATCTAAAGAAATACTTGGATGGCACAAATTCTTCTCTTGATAAATTTATCGGTTGTCTTGATCAATTTGTGAGGTCTCAACTTCCATCGATACATGATAGTCTTGAAAAGAGTAAAATTGTTCGTAAATGGGAACACGACTTGCCATGTTTTAGATTATTGTGGGGTTCAGTGTCACATGAAGCTCTCGATAAACTAGTTGGGGAACTTTATCGGTTGAGTGAAAATCAAATTGACTCATCAAACTGTGGTTGTAAACTACAACATAGTTCTGGCTTACCATGTGCTTGCATGTTATCAGTTTACTTGAACTCAGATGAGTATATTCAACAAGTATTTTTTAAAATTTAATTAATATATTGAATTTTTATATAATAATGGTATTTCAATACAAGTGAGTATATTCCATTAGATTCGATAGATATATTATGGAGAAAACTTGATTTATCAGAGTCAATTTCTGTAGCAAATGAGGATATTAGTTGTGAGGATGATTTAGAAATGATTAAACAAAACTTCTATCAGCGCTCAAAAGCAGGAAAAAAAGTATGATAAGAAAGCTAAGAGATATTTTCCTACCAAGTAAAACACGCATTAAGGAACCCGTAATTCAAAAAAGTACCCGTGGACGACCAAATTTGAAGAGACAACAACAAAAATGAGTTGATTCTACAAATCAAGCTCCCAAAAGACGTTACTATTCAACCACATCAAAATATGATGGATTGACTTTAACATGGATGAACAAGGAACCGGCAAGACATAGTGGATATGTTACCACAATTCCAGACATGAATGAAGCAATTCTAGAATTCGATGAAGCAATTCCAGACATGAATGAAGCAATTCCAGACTTGAATGAAGCAATTCCAAGCTTAAATGAATTTATGGATTTGAACCAAGAGCCTCAGTCATGCTACATTCATCCATTAATGGATGAAATTCCACTCGTGTTTCATCTATACATCTCACGTATACAAAATGTTAAGGGTGATGAACATTGTGGATTTTGATCAATATTTGTTTGTCTGGGGTATGGCGAAGATCAATGGCTCTACGTTCGAGAACAACTAGTAGACGAGTTACAGAGTGCATCCGATGTATATGGAACGGTTTTCATAGATGGAATCCATGAATTGTAGATTTTGTTGTATTTCTTCGAACCGAGTGCACCTACGGAACATTGGATGCTTATGCCTGAAATAGGTATTTTGATTGCTAACAGGTTTGGTGTGGTCCTTACTTTCTTAACCAATCATAGTTCCTTAACTTTCTTTCCTCTTTGGAAAGGTCCGGAAGAATTTTTGGACCATCAGATTACTACAATTTCAATTGTATATGGTAATCATTATGTTATGGTACCATTAAAAGAAGATTTTCCGATGCCTACCATTTCGGCTTATTGGATCCGCCATAGAGCTCCGTGTGCAGCTGGATGGGAAACGATGTTTATGTCACGTCTGCAAAGTTATAGACAACTGAAACCTTGTAAGCATGATTTTATAACTATAGAGGATTGTTGAAGAGTATTATTTATGTCTTGTATTTGAAGATGATTTTATTAAATTAGATTATTGTTGTTGAATCAATTTTCATTTATTAATAAAATATTTATGATATTCATTATAATAACTTTTTGTTTAAAAAATAAAAAATAATAAGTAATCATCATATGCATTTTGAACACTTATTGGTTTAAAACTTTATGTGGCCACAAACAATAAAAATATGTCCCCCTTATCAATTGTAATTCAAGAAAAACTTTAAAATATATAAATTTAAGAATAGATGTAGTGGGTAGACAAGTAAAAAAAATTATACAACAATAATACTTTAAAAAACTAAAAAAAAATGTATCCCCCTTATCAATTGTAAAACAAGATAAGGAAAAAGATTATAAAACAAGAAAAACTTTAAAAAACGATAAAAATGTATCCCCCTTATCAATTGTAAAACAAGAAAATTTTAAAATATATAGATTTAAGAATAGATTTAGTGGGTCGATAAGTAAAAAAATTATATAAATTTAAAAGTAGATTTAGTAAATGTACGAATATAAGTTCTAAAAAATAATATAAATTTTATCGATTATAATATTTTATAATTGTATTGCATGAACAAATTTATAAAAAAAAGGGTTCTAAATTGATACAATTAATTTTTAGGGATTAAATTTGACCCAATTAATTTTTAAGGATTAAATTTGTGAATAATAAAAGGCATGTTGAAAACTATGAGATAATCATAATTTAAAAATAATTATTATGTAATGATTGGTTGTAAGGTTATCTAGATAGGTAAATTTACCTGAGGTGTTTTTTAACCAACTCTCTTGTTGATTTAAAAAAAAAATCTTTTCTCGTTTCTCATAGAAGTTACAGATTGATTGGTGAGCCTACTCTACTTTCTTTTTTTTCTATTTCTTTAGCATTTTCAATAAATCAATGTTAGTGGTTTGAACTTCGAGAGATTCACAGGGCATTCATTTGAATAAGGTCATTAGAGATTATTTTTTCAAAGTTTCTTATTAATTTGTTTCCGTATAAAAACAATATTTGTGTGTTCGAAATTTGAGGAATGGATACATATTCAAACTTTATTTGCTAGTTATCTTATTAGAAAGTTTTAAAGATATTAATTTATCTACTGGTTGGTCGTTTATTTTAATTGGTGTGTAATTTCCATCTAATTTACGTTTAGCTTAATTGATATTGGTAATATAAATGGTTTTGTTTTGTATGAGAGAATCTAATTTGCGTCTAAATTAAGTCGATCTTAATTAATATGTGTAATACCAATGGGTTTGTATTGCATCAGAGGTCCACTTTAGAAACAGGGAAAAGTTCATTATGATCCTTTATTTTTTTTTACAATATGTAAATCTTGGAAGCTGGGTGTTGAATGGCGATGAAAACCGCTTGTATGCTTTTGTTCATATATTATATGGGATTATGGGGGTATTTTTTATGTTTCCGTCAACAATAGTGAAAAGAAGAAGAACAACAAAAACATAAACAAGAAGGCGAAGATAATCATGGCTTGATTTCACAACTTATGTATTTTTAGATTACATGTTAAATTTCAAATCGTGTTTCTTATTAGTTATGAAAGTGACACACACCATTCCTTTTTTCCTAATAAAATTTGTGAATTTATTTGTAGCTTTGTTTTTCCAAATATGAATTTGACAATGACCATTGTTTAAGAAATACGATATGAGGATGGAGAAATTATTTTTTTTTAGAAATTCTCATATATATATATATATATATATATATATATATATATATATATATATATATATATATATATATATATATATATATATATAATAATAATAATAATAATAATAATAATAATAATAAGGACATAACTAACACTTTACACAATATATATCATTCACATTTAATCCTAACATATATATATATATATATATATATATATATATATATATATATATATATATATATATATATATATAATCTTAGGTTATTTTATTCTAAATAATTATTGTGCGGACATATAAACAATGCTATTATTTGAGAATGATAAAGAAAATATGTTGTTTGATAATATAAATACGTTCAATCTTATATAACTATTGTCATTAACACATATTCTCACTAATTAAATTGTCTATAAGGTTATTATACACTTATTATTATTATTCTCATTTCTGTCAGAATGTTTATTGAGTCGTATTATGTCAGAATGAAAATGAGTGAAAAACGATGTTTGAGAACAAAAATAAATAATAATTAGTGAGAATGAATGAAAATGACGATATTTTTGTAAGGTTGAACGTATTCGCATTGCTAAATAATTTATTCGCTTAGTAATTCTCATAGAGTAACATTGTCCTCATCTGCACAATAATTAGTTAGAATACTTGAACCTAGCTCTCTCTCTCTCTCTCTCTCTCTATATATATATATATATATATATATATATATATATATATATATATATACACACACACACACACACACACACACACACATACACACACACACACACACACACACATATATATATATATATATATGTATGTATTACTACTAGAAAACAAGGGGTTTACGTACGACACAATCCATAGGTATTCGATAGGTATAAGGTGATACCTACAGAATTACTACGGAAAAAGACTTGTATCATAAACGCCCGTGGATAATTTTGACCTATAGATTTACGACGAATTAGCTACAGAATATCTACAGCTTTTTCTGTAGATACAATACCTGCAAAATAGCTACGGAAATAAATAGCTATGGATTACCGATGGGGCCCAATTTAACTGACATTGACTTTATCACCTACAATTTTCATACGACCCAATTTACCTACAAACAACAAAAAATTATAAATGTTTTATTTTTTTTCTGTTCAAAATATTGAAAAACCTCATTACATTAAACTTATAATAATACTGAAATTTAACCATAAAACTAATAACTGTACAATAAAAGTAATAAACATCATCTATGACAATAAAAAAGTATCACATACAAATATTACTAATGAACATTGTCTAAAACTATATTAAATGTAACTAATAATACACATTAAAGTGTCAACTACAAATGTTTAACTAAGCGTTTACAAACATAAAACTGAGAATAATTTGGTGGATTACTTGACAAATTATCGGGTAAGTTGAATCGATAAAGGCCGACAAGTGTTCTTCAATTTGAGTTTTGAATCAAAGGTCGCCACTTGTTCTTGTTTCAACCTACCATAACCAATGATCACAAAAAATATAGCTATCTAGTTTCATTTATTTCTTTATTATACCCATAACTGGATACATTTTTGAAAGTACAACGCTATAAGTATGACAAAATGAAAGTAGGATGTTATAATTAGAATGTATATCTTGTATTTAACTAGCTCAAAAATTAAAATACATTTCCTTCTAATAATCATGTTGTTGAATCACTATAATAATTGACTCATTCAAAACTCGTTTATAAGCTATGAAGCTTATTTCCCAAAAGGTTTATAAGCTAATAAGACATCCACGTGGCCAGGTAGTTTGTGGGAAATGAAAACTGATATGAATATGGTAAAGCTCAAGCATCTTAAGAATTTCATTCAAAAACTAAAAGAGGCATCCACCTTCACACTGTTACAAAATTAAACACACATACACCTTGAAATGGTTCCACTTATCATATAAGCATCTTAAGAATAACATCTAGGTTCAACTGAAATTGAAGCACAAACACATGTCAAGCAAACTGTTACAGAAAAGGAAAATTGAAGTTTGTAATCCTTCAAACTCACATTATGCACAATTCATTAGAAAAACTATTAGAAAATATAACTCCTTGGCATTTCATTCAAAATAAATTCACAAATTCACATTCAAAGGTAAACTCCTTTTTATTTTACAACTCTTTTATGAGTTTGTTTTTATTTTTATTTTTATTTTTTTTGAACGGCCAAATTGTATAGAAAAAAGAGATACCCAATAGGTAGCTACAATCAAAATACAGATTTTTGAAAAAAAAAATAAACAAAGATCAAGAAATCATACATCATCAACAAAATAACCCCCCCCCCCCCCCCCCACTAATTAAGAACTAGTCAAATGACTTCGACCAATAACTTATTCCCACCTACAGTAACCAAATCACACACATATCTAAAGGGGAAGAAATACGCACAAAACTTTCGCTTACCATCAAGAGGGTACATAACCAGAACCAAAACTTCTCTAAACATGAGTTTGTTATGAAACAATTGAAAGAACCAACTAAATAATCTAACAGAAACGAGGAGCAATAAGGATGAATGAAAGCTAGGAAAATAAATCGACATTAGGGTAGGGCTTGACAGTAGGAGAAAAAAATTAACAACTGAAAAAATTGAACCAAACTGAACCTTAGGTGTTAGGTATGATGGTCTCTGGTCGAAGGATTCACCAGGGATGAGATGACTAATGGTGGTGGCTTTGTTGGAGAAAGAAAAAAAGTATATATAAGGTTTACCTTTGGAGAAGAAATCAATCAAGATGGGTAATGAAGAGATGAGATGCGAAGGGGAGATGCGACAGGCATGGAGGACCGATGGTCAGAAAAATGTAGAAGAAGAAGGAGGCGTTCATAGGTTCTTCGGAGGATTTGTACGGGTTTTTTTTTGTACAGCTGAATTCGTATATGTATCCCTAACTTTTTATTTAAAATGCTACCAACTGATTAGCAAGAGGCAAACAAATCATTTAAAAGGCTACAGATTAGCTATGAACAAACAAAAAAAGGTAAAAACATTTAGGGGATTCGAATTCAAGTCTCGACTTGGAATAAACAATGAACTAACCAAATAGCCAGGAATGCCACATCTATACATATTTTTCTTACTATTAGTTTTATACACTTATTATTATTATTATTATTATTATTATTATTATTATTATTATTATAACTGCCATCATCATCATCATCATCATCATATGTCTAAGAGATGTCATCATTGCATGTCGACTTATAGGCAAAAGCCACATAATAATGCGAACCATAGCATGAAAAAGTACATGGATAAATCTATATACCAAAAATGTTTCAAGTCCTATCAGTGAACTTTGCTAAATGAAGAACCATTTTCCTACGTATGAAATTTATGCATATAATATGAAGTTGCAGTAAAAAATGGTGATTTCTCTATTTTCTCCTACACGGGCCTTAATCACATAGACATACATGTATACAGATACATAAAATAATATATGTCTATATTTATATTTATGAATATATGTAAGTATATATTTACGTGTATGTGTATGTATATATGTGTAAGTGTATACATACATACATACATACATACATACATAAATAGATACATATACATACACATACAAATATACATATTTCCCCTAATTATCTTATATATTAAACGTAGATTATTATACCTTATTGATGTGGTAAACATAGTTTTTTTTTGTTTTTTTATTTGTTTGTGAGTTAAAAACATTCGTTACCATTATTATATATTATCATTATGTTTATAAATATTAATATTATTAGTACTATTAGTATTATTTTTAATTGTTTGTGCTTTAAATATGTAAAGAAAACCAATTAAAAAAAAATTAGACTCAAATATTAAAAAATAGTAATAAAAAGGAATTGTAATGATGATGATGATGATGATGATGATGATGATGATGATGATAATAATAATAATAATAATGGAAATTATAATTCGTAGCTATTATGTCGGTAAGCTCTTTTGTCGGTAGTCCATAGCTATTCCATAGCTAATTATCTAAGGAATACCTATAGATTAACTTTTGTAACATCCTGTTTATTTAATAAACAAATAGATAAAAATTGATGAACGAATTGTCGCCCTAAATCTGTATTATATAGCGGGGTGTTAGTTTTCGAGAGTCGAATGTTATAAATTGGATTATTCGGGGGTTAAAGAGTAATTTTAGGATTTATTTTCAAAAGGATTTTAGAAGTCAGGGGGTGATTGGTAATTATTGGACTTAGAGTGAAAGGGTTTTTGGAATGTGAGGGTTAAATGGTAACTTCTAGGACTAGGATTGTAAGGAATTGTTAAAGATAGGGGCCATTTAGTAAATATTGTACTTAGTTTGAAAGAAGAAAGGGAAGGGAGGGACCAAAGATGGTATTATGGAATGAAGTTTGTGATGGGGGTATATAACCCGTCACCACTCGTTAAATCCTAACCCTAAAGCTTATACAGCTGCACCACCCTTATACCTCCCACCTTCCAGTCGTCATCCTCTCAACCCTCATCACCGGCCGCCGCTTCCTTACATGCTGAAGCTGGAGTACCCTACGTCGCCACCATTATCAGAGTCATGAAGCCACCATGAGTTCCTGCTGTCGGTGACGACGAGAGCCATCAGGAAAATGCCAATGAAGACCGTCAGCGAAGCTTCAAGCGTCTGCCGCAACCTTTCTTCTTCTCTTTCAGCTGCCATATTCTTCTTCTTCTTCCGATGCTGTCGTGGTTGTTGTTTTCGGTGATGGGTTGCCACCGTTTCCCCACCAAAAATGCCCCTCTATCTCCGTTTTCAGTTATACATGTTGTATTACCGCCGCTGCTGCTGTCGTTTTATGCCATCATCGTCGTTTTGCGCCACCAGGTGGGGTGGCTAGGCTCGTTTAAGATCAGAAGTGCATTTGTGTGTTTTGATATTAGTGTTTTCGGTGTCTATGTGTTTTATGTGGCTGGAAAACCAAGGGAGTCACCACCACCACCGTGATGTGGTGGCTGCCACCACCTACCACCCACCTACCAGCATTAGGGTGGTTGTATGTGTGTGATTATTCTGAGTGTGTGTGTGTGTTTATTTTGGGTTATTTCATTGTAAAGTTTGTAATAGTAGCTAGAATAATAAAATGAAACTCAAAACCATAATGGTAGGGTTGTGGCTACCGCCTCCTGCCACCACCAGCCGTCGTGTTGGGTGGTGGTGTGCTTGTTGTGTTTGATTCGTTAGGATGCTTGGGCAAATGGACTAAAACCAGAATGGGCCCAATAAAACCCTAATGGGCCTAATAAACCCTAATTGATCTAAGGACTTGGTTTTGGGCTATGAATAGGTTAGAAAACCCTAATTTTGGATAGGTTAGAAAACCCTAATTTTGGATATATGGGCCTTCTACTTAACGGGACCCACATTTGGGCCATTGAAATGGAATTTTAAATTACACCCAATCACACCATATGGCTTATCTAGTAGAATGATGGACTTAATGGATTAAGTCCTTAATGGGTTAAGTGAGAAACACCTAACCCTAATTGTCATTTTATGTGAAACCCTAATCTTGCTTGGGCCTTAAGTTGGGTCTTTCTATTGGGCTTTGGTAATTGGGTTATTAATGGGCCATCTAAGAATAATAATATGGACTAGAATATGTTGATGGACTTTATGGTAAGGCCCATATGAGGGTTTGGGCTCAATTTGTAAAATTAGGCCATAGATTGGCCATAGTTTGTGCCTTTATGATTATGAGATATCGAGCCATTAGAAATGTCAAATGTTTGGACTGGACTAAATGGTTGGGCCTTTGAATAAGAACATGTAAAGGTTTCGGCCCAATTTAGAAAATTAGGTCATATGTTGGGCTTTGATTCCTAGTTTAACTTTTGGGCCTTTGGATTGGTCCTTGGGCTTGAATCAAGCCAAGATGGGGTAATGTAGCATGTTACTCCAAGAACTTATGTTTATGTGTTAGGACCCAATTATTAATTGGGTGATGTTTTGATATTGATAGTTCAGGAATTTGTCATCCAACAGCTGGGATTGTGTCTACGGGACTTCAGCAGTGTGAGGTGAGTTACCTTCCAGTAGAAGTGGGTCAAAGGCACCAAGGCCGACCTACTAGTAAGAGTTATAGTAGAGATAACTGTCTTTGTGATAATTAGATGGTATGTTGCTATCTGTTATGATTATGTGCTAGTATGCTATGATGTTATGTGATATGTGATAGGAAGGGTAGGTTAGACCTTAGTACTATTCGAAAGGACCGAAGGGGTAGTTAGTACCCAGTTATGTTAGACAATTTATGACATATGTGTTATGGTATTATGTGGTGGTGGTAGGGGTGATATAGTCCCCGGATACCGGTCGAAAGGACTGAAGGGGTAGGCCAGCACCTTGATATGTTAGGCAAGGTTACCGGTCGAAAGGACCGAAGGGGAGGCCAGCACCCTGATATGCTAGGCAAGATACCGATCGATAGGACTGAAGGGGAGGCCATGCACCCTGCTATGCTAGGCAAGGTACCAGTAGCCATTTTTGGTTTCAGGTACTTCATTTTCAGAGCAAAGGAGCCGGTGATCGCAACGTATCACACTATATTTCCACACATGAGGACTTGGGGATTACACTCTGATATTGTTTTATGATAACATGTTTTGATTATTTCTACTTGGTTTTGACATGGGATGTTATTATAGATGTCTCTATACTAATGCCAACTACTAGCCTCTGCTGTAGTACAACCTGTTGGATTAATGTCTAAGTCCATAACTATAATTGGTAAGACTTGACCCGACCCGGCATGGTCCATTTGGGTTGCATACCATCATGCACTTGGATAGACTATAATGAGAGAAATAAGACACTTATGGTTATTAATATATTATAAGTTCTAGTATATTAATAATAAGAATAATAAGATTATTTAATTAGTATTGATCAAGATTTAATCTAGGATTAATTAAGTGATCAAAAGAAGACTAATTAAATATATGGATTGATTGTGTAAATCATCCATACTTATATAGTGGGCTAATGCTCCATGGATAATCAAGTTGGGCTAAAACCCATAGGATGGTCCATGGATGCTCCATGGTGTATTTGAACCCATGGATCCAAGGAAATGGAAAGCCATGACAATTAAGAATTTACCCTAATTGTAACACTATATAAAGATCTTATTCTTGACAAAAATCGGCCACTAGAATCACATTAGAAAGTGAAGAAGAGGGCTAGCCGATTTCATGAAGTGTAGAACTCTCTCAAGTTATTCTAAGTGTTTTGATGATTGTGATTCCATTTGAGGCTTCCACACTATTGGGGCTAGGCACTCAAGCTTCATGAAGACTTTCTACATCAAAGAGGTATGTATTCTATCTTGTTGCACTCATTATTTTGTATGCTAGATTAGGATAATACCTTGGATGTTCTTATTTGCATGTATAATAGAGAAAACATAGATCCAAGGTATTTAGGGTTGCATGTACACTTAGGAGTGTTAGAATGCTCAAAACCCAACAGTGGTATCAGAGCCTAGGCTTGTTTTCTTGTTATACCTGCAATAGATGCTTAAAAAATCGAAAGTGTTGCTGTTTGATCATCAGACTCGGCGAGTCCATCAATGGACTCAGTGAGTCCATGCCTAAAAATTGATCAATTCGATCCAACTCGCCGAGTTGGTTCATGCACTCGACGAGTTGGACCCCTCTTTTACCCCTACTTCTCACGTAGATAACATGGTTGGATTCCATCATCACGATGACCCGTACTTTCCACCCCACGACAATGCTAGATGGCTTGAAGAAGAGCCCGAAGATGAGCATCCAATCCCTTTGGATGACCACCTCAAAGAAGGCTTCTCGGATGGATATGACTCCGAGCTCGAAGTCGACAACCTACCCCAAGTAGGTCAAGCCCCAAATAACAACCCCGACTCGCGTTTCAAGGTCCCACACCCTTGTGGGTAACAAACTTGAATCGTTGGAGCGATGAAAAAGGTCAACCCTTACCCTACAATGGGGATCGAAGCTTTTACAACATAAGCGAGGGTGGCTCGGTTGACCGAGCCCTAATTATCATGGTCTGCAGGATTGCTCGGAATGCTGAACAAGGTTGAGCAGCCATCGTGTAACACCACGAGATTCAGGTACATTTCTTTCATCCTTGTTCTTTGTGGAATGGTCATGTTTAGTCCTTAAGTGGAGTTTTTCTTTAGCAAGTGAGTACGTTGGGCGTACCAGAGGGGTACGCTACGCGTACTCATGCACTTAAATTGGATGCAGTGTCGCCAAGGTACGCTGGGCATACCTAGAGTTACGCCGGGCGTACCCGGCCCAGGTGCAAAACCCTAATCCATCTTGTACACTATTTAAAGGGTGCTAAGGCTCATTTCTCAGCCTCCATATAAGTGAGTGAAACCCTAAAAGAGAGCTTCCCACCGTCCTTAGTGTGTGTGAGTGTTATTGGAGCTAATTGTGCTTTGGTGACTTAGTGAAGAAGAAGGAAAGGAGTTCTTGGAAGCTAAAGCTTGAGGTGCCATTTTGGATCTGACATCTACAAAGCAAGGGACTACACTTAGAGGTATAAAGTTCAAAACTTTCCTCTTCTTCTGATTTGTTGTTGCATGTGCTATTGCTAGGGCTAAAAACCCCAAAGGTGGAGACGTTATGAGTGTATAGTGCTCCATGGTCCGAGATCTATCCCCATTCAGTGCTATTAGTGATTTAGAGCCATAAAGTTTCCATCTTTAGTGTTAGTTTGAGGTCATGCTTGAGTAATAAGCCTTCTAGGGTTAGAGGATGGAGTATTATGGGAGTTGGTGGCTTGTTCAACCATGCAAAGGCATAAAGTCATCAAATTTATGGATTAAGAGGCTTAGATGTGGTCAGATCTAGAAATTGGACATGAATCTTAACTGTTTAAGACCTCAAGAGCTAAGGGGCTGAAGCTGGGGAGTACGCTGGGCGTAATCCCAGTACGTGCTGCGTACTGGGTGGCGTTCCCCGATCCTGAGATCCAGCCGGGTACGGTCATCATACACATTTGGTACGCGCAGCGTAACCCAGGAAGTTGACTTTTGGGTTGACTTTTAGGGTATGGTCTGTTGTGGGCCTTTTGAGTTGTGAGAGGGGTAAAATGGTCTTTTAACCTTCTGAGAGTGTCATAAGAGGACATAGTCTAGCCTTTGAGAGTTATAATAATTAGGGTATTTATTTTATATGATTAGGCGGAGGTTAGACTAGCGTTACCGAGTCAGAGATTACCGAGATACCCGAGGTGAGTCTTCTCACTATACTTTACCTAGTGTGGTAACAGAGTTATGTGATAGAGTATTTTAGAGTTATATGCCAGTGTAATTACATGTTATTTATGTGCTATGATTTATTGTGATATGTGCTATGCATGATTCAGAGTTACAGAGTTAGGACCTTCGGGTCCACAGAGTTAGGGCCAGAGGGCCCATAGAGAGTTGGGGCTGGAGGGCCCCACTGAGACACATAGACCTGAGGGTCAACAGAGTTACAGCCTCGAGTGGCTATTATGTGTTAGAGTGGTATTTTGGGGAACTCACTAAGCATTTATGCTTACAGTGTTATGTGTTATGTGTTTCAGGTACCAGTGATGATTGCGGGAAGGCGCCGACATGATTCATACACACGCGCACCGTAGTTTATGTATTCTGATCTTGGGTTTTGTACTGATACAATGTTGACAGAATATTTTTATTTATGATTACAAATGATATCTTATGGTTTTCAAAAGTGAAAAAAATCATTCAAATTTGTACGGTGTTACAATTTGGTATCAGAGCCTTGGTTTGAGGGATTCGGGTGCGCCTTCAGGCGTATCTAAACTCAAACCGAGGATTTGAGGAAAATTTGATAATAAAACAAGTTTTCAAAAGAAGAACTTACGAGACAAACAAAACAGAGTCATGTGTACGAACAGCCAGCGCCTGAACGGTGATTTCCTAAAATACCATTACTATAAGTGTTATAAGATATGATGTGATATGTTATATGATGAGCTATGCATGCTAGAGTAGAATAGGTATTCTTATTAGGACTAGAGTGGCCTGATATGTGATGCCTGAGTCTAGGAGTCTTGCTGCTAGGAATACTTTAGAGTGTTTAGGTAGCAGCTAGGAGGTTGTAAGAGAATTGCTTGCTAGTATCATATGATTAGAGAGAGTAAAGTGCTTGGGACTTGGGACTCTGGGAGGAGGACTTGGGACTCTTGCTAGTATCATGTGATTAGAGTGTGGACGGTAGTATTGGGCCCGTACTACTGAAGACACCGGGTCAGTGCACAGTCGAAGTAAGAATCTTCGGAGTACCAAGGGACAAGTAGGGTGGAGTAAGCGAGTGTGAGCATACTCGAGTGAGTCCCTGATATTTATTCTTGTGTTGTATTTCAAAGAGAGGGAGATCATGGTTGGGACACGCCACACACCAGGGACCAGTTGTTCGAGTGATGAGGAGATCCGTAGGATCATCCAGGAGGAGGTGGCTGCGGCCATCAGGGCAGAGATACCAGAGATGTTCAGGTCTATCAAGACCATGCTGATAGAGACATTTGATGAGAAGTAAACTGCTCTTTCCGAGGCTACTGTTGCTATAGCCACTGCAGCTATAGCTACTACTAGGCCGCAGGGTGGTGATGCGTTGCTGTTCCGAGAGTTTAGCAACACAAAACCACCAGAGTTTGACGGGACCCAGCACCCGATCGCGACGATGAGATGGATTTTAGACATAGAGGGGGTGTTTCTTTACTTGCTCATCTGCAGAGCATTTGAGAGTCTAGTTCGCGCAGAACCAGCTTCGCTTGGGAGCGAAGGCCTGGTGGAAGTTTGTGATTACGCACTTTACGTCTGCTGAGCTTGCTGCGGTGACCTGGGTGAGGTTCACCGCTATGTTCTGAGATGAGTACATTCCCCAGGTGGAGACGGAGCGTTTGGCCCTGGAGTTTCTGACCCTCAAGCAGGGTACTGAGTCTGTTACGGTGATTACAAGGATGTTCCATGAGCGGGCGATGTTCTGCCCAGAGCACGTGTCCTCCGAGCAGGCACGTATGAGCCGATATTTAAGCATTCTAAGGAGTGATATATGTGAGTTCGTGGCGAACTCGATGTACCGGACATTTGCCAAGGTTCAAGAAAATGCCCGGAAGAGGGAGATAGAGCTGGAGACCCAAGCTAGGGAGGAGGCTGAGTCTCAGGGAAAGCATCGGCGGCCGACTCAGTCTCAGCCAGCAGCCAAGCAGGCCAAACCCGCTGATTCGAGATCTGGGAACCATAAGGGCCGCACTTGTGGCAAGTGCGGTAAGAGCCACGATGGAATATGCAGAGCAGGGTCTTGCTACATGTGTGGCAAGGAGGGGTACATGGGCAAGGATTGCCCCAAGAGATTTTCAGTCGGTTTTCATTGAAAGCAGACTGGACACCGGAAGGCAGAGTGTCCATAGTTGTGGGGGTCAGTGCAGGGAGCATTTCTGGGATCAACCCCTACTGCGATGAGAGCTTCGAATGTTCAGCTTGCAAAGGTCGAGGCATCGAAGGCATGCGGGAGATCCTTCCAGTTGACTGCGGAGGAGATCCGCACAGCGCCCGATGTCGTGGCCGGTATGTACTCTTTCATGTATTCTTTTGTATTTTGTGATTTTGTGCTTATATTATGTTATGCGTAGGTACTTTCCTTGTGGATTCTGTACCTGCTCTAGTGTTATTTGTCTCAGGTGCGAGTCGATCTTTTGTATCGTTGGCCTTTAGCCGACACATCAATATTAGTCGAGAGGTGTTGAGTCGACCTCTGAGAGTTTCCATAGCAGATGAGAGAGCGGTGTATGCCACCGAGGTGATTCGTGGTTGTGTACTTGAGATTTTCGGGGTTGATTTTCCGATAGATTTGGTCCCTATTGCGATGGGGGATGTATGTGTCATCGTGGGCATGGACTGGTTGAGCAGATTTGGAGCGATCATCGACTGCGACCGACATCTGGTGACCATGAGAGACCCTAATGGGGGAGTTCTTACATTGTACGGTGAGGGTACACGTTCCGGTTCAGCATTTTGCTCAGCCGCCAGGGCGAGGCAGAGTCTTCAGCAGGGATGTAAGGGATTCATAGCGTATGTGATGGACGCGAGGGTTGAGATGGAGAGACGGAGGTCTGTGGGAGAGGTTCCGATAGTGCGTGAGTGCTCGGATGTATTTACGGAGGAGTTGCCGGACGTACCTCCTGTGAGGCAGGTGGAGTTCAGTATCGATTTGGTTCCGGGGGCCGCACCTATCGCCAAGGCACCCTATCGCCTTCCGCCTCCAGAGATGCAGGAGTTATCCTCGCAGCTTCAGGAGCTGCTGGGAAAGGGGTTTATTCGGCTGAGTAGTTCGCCGTGGGGAGCTCCTATCCTTTTTTGTGAAGAAAAAGGATGGTTCACACCAGATGTGCATTGATTACCGAGCTAAGGGGAGATCTAGAAATTGGACGTGAATCTTAACTGTTTAAGACCTCAAGAGCTAAGGGGCTGAAGCTGGGGAGTACGCCGGGCATAATCCAAGTACGTGCCGCGTACTGGGTAGTGTTCCCTGATCTTGAGATGCAGCCGGGTACGCTCAGCGTACACATCTGGTACGCGCAACGTAACCAGGAAAGTTGACTTTTGGGTTGACTTTTAGGGTATGGTCTATTGTGGGGCCTTTTGAGTTGTGAGAGGGGTAAAATGGTCTTTTACCCTTCTGAGAGTGTCATAAGAGGACATATTCTAGCCTTTGAGAGTTATTATAATTAGGTTATTTATTTTATATGATTAGGCGGAGGTTAGACAAGCATTATCGAATCAGAGATTACCGAGATACCCGAGGTGAATCTTCTCACTATACTTTACCTAATGTGGTAACAAAGTTATGTGATAGAGTATTTTAGAGTTATATGCCAGTGTAATTGCATGTTATTTATGTGCTATGATTTATTGTGATATGTGCTATGCATGATTAAGAGTTACAGAGTTAGGACCTTCAGGTCCACAGAGTTAGGGCTAGAGGGCCCATAGAGAGTTGGGCCTGGAGGGCCCCACTAAGACACATAGACGTGAGGGTCAACAAAGTTACAACCTCGAGAGGCTATTATGTGTTAGAGTGGTATTTTGGGGAACTCACTAAGCATTTATGCTTACAGTGTTATGTGTTATGTGTTTCAGGTACCAGTGATGATCGGGGGAAGGCACTGGCATGATTCGTACACACGCACACCAGAGTTTATGTATTTTGATCTTGGGTTTTGTACTGATACAATGTTGACACAATGTTTTTATTTATGATTACAAATGATATCTTATGGTTTTCAAAAGTGAAAAAAAATTGTTCAAATTTTTACGGTGTTACAATTTGGTATTAGAGCCTTGGTTTGAGGGATTCGAGTGCACCTTCGGGCGTATCTGAACTCAAACCGAGGATTTTAGGAAATTTTGATAATAAAACAAGTTTTCAAAAGAAGAACTTATGAGACAAACAGAGCAGAGTCATGTGTACGAACAGCCAGCGCCCGAACGGTGATTTCCTAAAATACCATTACTATAAGTGTTATAAGATATGATATGATATGTTATATGATGGGCTATGCATGCTAGAGTAGACTAGGTATTCTTATTAGCACTAGAGTGACCTGATATGTGATGCCTGAGTCTAGGAGTCTTGCTGCTAGGAATACTTTAGAGTGTTTAGGTAGCAGCTAGGAGGTTGTGAGAGATCTGCTTGCTAGTGTCATATGATTAGAGAGAGTAGAGTGCTTGGGACTTGGGACTCTGGGAGGAGGACTTGGGACTCTTGCTAGTATCATATGATTAGAGTGTGGACAATAGTATTGGTCCCGTACTACTGAAGACACCGGGTCAGTGCACAGTCCATGTAAGAATCTTCGAAGTACCAAGGGACAAGTAGGGTGGAGTAATCGAGTGTAAGCATACTCGAGTGAGTCCCTGATGTTTATTCTTGTGCTGTATTTCCAAGAGAGGGAGATCATGGTTGGGACGCGCCACACACCAAGGAGTAACAGTTCAAGTGATGAGGAGATCCGTAGGATCCTCCAGGAGGAGGTGGCTGCGGCCATCTAGGCAGAGATACCAGAGATGTTCAGGTCTATCAAGACCACGCTAATAGAAACATTTGATGAGAAGTACACTGCTCTTTCTTAGGCTACTGTTTCTGTGGCCACTGCAGCTATAGCTGCGTCTAGGCCGCAGGGTGGTGATGCGTTGCTGTTCCGAGAGTTCAGCAACACAAAACCACCGGAGTTTGACGGGACCCAGGACCCGATCGCGGTGATGAGATGGATTTCAGATATAGGGGGGTGTTTCCTTACTTGCTCATCTCCAGAGCATTTGAGAGTCTGGTTCGCGCTGAACCAGCTTCGCTTGGGAGCGAAGGACTGGTGGAAGTTTGTGACTGCGCTCTTTACGTCTGCTGAGCCTGCTGCGGTGACCTGGGAGAGGCTCACCGCTATGTTTCGAGATGAGTACGTTCCCCAGGTGGAGAGGGAGCGTTTGGCCCAGGAGTTTCTCACCCTCAAGCAGGGTACTGAGTCTGTTATGGTGATTACGAGGATGTTCCATGAGCGGGCGATTTTCTGCCCAGAGCACATGTCCTCCGAGCAGGCACGTATGAGCTAATGTTTGAGCATTCTAAGGAGGGATATACGTGAGTTCGTGGCGAAGTCGATGTACCGGACATTTTCCGAGGTTTAGGCAAATGCATGGAAGAGGGAGATAGAGTTGGAGACCCAAGCCAGGGAGGAGGCTGAGTCTCAGGGTAAGGATCGGCGGTTGGCTCGGTCTCAGCTGGCAGCCAAGCAAGCCAAACTCACTAATTCGAGATCTGAGAACCAGAAGGGCCGCACTTGTGGCATGTGCGGAAAGAGACACGATGGGATATGCAGAGCAGGGTCTTGCTACAAGTGTGGCAAGGAGGGGTACATGGGCAAGGATTGCCCCAAGAGTTTTTCAGTCTGTTTTCATTGCAACCAGACTGGACACCGGAAGGCAGAGTGTCCACAGTTGCGGGGGTCAGCGTAGGGAGCATTTCCAGGATCAGCCCCTGCTGCGATGAGAGCTGCGAATGTTCAGCTTGCAAAGGTCGAGGCACCGAAGGCACGCGGGAGAGCCTTCCAGTTGACTGCGGAGGAGGTCCACGCAACACCCGATGTCGTGGCCGGTATGTACTCTTTCATGTATTCTTTTGTATTTTGTGATTTTGTGCTTATACTATGTTATGCGTAGATACTTTCCTTGTGAATTCTATACCTGCTCTAGTGTTATTTGACTCGGGTGCGAGTCGATCTTTTGTATCATTGGCCTTTAACCGACGCATCAGTATTAGTCGAGAAGCGTTGAGTCGACCTCTGAGAGTTTTCATAGCGGATGAGAGAGCAGTGTATGCCACCGAGGTGATTCGTGGTTGTGTACTTGAGATTTTTGAGGTTGAGTTTCCGATAGATTTGGTCCCTATTGCGATGGGGGATGTATGTGTCATCGTGGGCATGGACTGGTTGAGCAGATTTGGAGCGATCATCGACTGCGAGCGACAGCTGGTGACCATGCGAGACCCTAGTGGGGAGTTCTTACGGTGTACGGCCAGGGCGAGGCAAAGTCTTCAGCAGGGATGTAAGGGATTCATAGCGTATGTGATGGACGCGAGGGTTGAGACGGAGAAACCGAGGTCTATGGGAGAGGTTCCGATAGTGCGTGAGTTCCCGGATGTATTTACAGAGGAGTTGCCGGACGTACCTCTTGTGAGGCAGGTGGAGTTCAGTATTGATTTGGTTCCGGGGGCCGCGCCTATCGGCAAGGCGCCCTATCGCCTTGCACCTCCAGAGATGCAGGAGTTATCCTTGCAGCTTCAGGAGTTGCTGGGAAAGGGGTTTATTCGGCTGAGTAGTTTGCCGTGAGGAGCTCCTATCCTTTTTATCAAGAAAAAGGATGGTTCACACCGGATGTGCATTGATTACCGAGCTAAGGGGAGATCTAAAAATTGGATGTGAATCTTAACTGTTTAAGACCTTAAGAGCTTAGGGGTTGAAGTTGGAGAGTATGTCGGGCGTAATCCCAGTATGTGCCGCGTACTGGGTGGCGTTCCCCGATCCTGAGATGCAGCCGGGTACGCTCAGCGTACACATCTGGTACGCACAGCGTAACCCGGAAAGTTAACTTTTGGGTTGACTTTTAGGGTATGGTCTATTGTGGGGCCTTTTGAGTTGTGAGAGGGGTAAAATGGCCTTTTACCCTTCTGAGAGTGTCATAAGAGGACATAGTCTAGCCTTTGAGAGTTATAATAATTAAGGTATTTATTTTATATGATTAGGCAGAGGTTAGACCAGCGTTACCGAGTTAGAGATTACCGAGATACCCGAGGTGAGTCTTGTCACTATACTTTACCTAGTGTGGTAACAGAGTTATGTGATATAGTATTTTAGAGTTATATGCCAGTGTAATTACATGTTATTTATGTGCTATGATTTATTGTGATATGTGTTATGCATGATTCAGAGTTACAGAGTAAGGACCTTCGGGTCCACAGAGTTAGGGCTAGAGGGCCCATAGAGAGTTGGGGCTGGAGGGCCCCACTGAGACACATAGACCTGAGGGTTAACAGAGTTATAGCCTCGAGTGGCTATTATGTGTTAGAGTGGTATTTTGGGGAACTCACTAAGCATTTATGCTTATAGTGTTATGTGTTATGTGTTTCAGGTACTAGTGATGATCGCGGGAAGGCGTCAACATGATTCGTACACACGCACACCGGAGTTTATGTATTTTGATCTTGGGTTTTGTACTGATACAATGTTGACACAATGTTTTTATTTATTGGCTACAAATGATATCTTATGGTTTTCAAAAGTGAAAAAAATTGTACAAATTTTTATGGTGTTACACATCGGCTGAATAGCGAAGATTGATGCCAACTATGGTGTCAACATGGTCCGCATTGGCCATCTCGAAGAAGCAATGGAGAGAACCAGGAGGACCAATGAGACTCTGCAACAACAACTAGCTGCCTCCTGAGCTGAAGTCATAGAACTTCGAGTTCGCTAGAGGGCTCATGAACGACACCTTCAAGAAGTGGTTCATCAGATGGAAGACCTTAGGGTTCGCCCGAGGAATTCCCATCGCCGTTAGAAGATGTATAGCACATATTTTTTTTTGATTAAGGAATAGCCTTTCCTATCCATGCTCTATGAAGAATTTTTCTGTAAAATATTCCTGTCTTTCAAGTACTTTATTAGACTTCTAAAACAGCCAATATTTTCCCCTATGGTATGATGTAAGACCTCTAGTTTGGTCATTTTACCGAACGTATTTACAACATTAATACTAGTAATTTTGGCATGCTATCCAATCTATTCAGAAACTCATACCATCACCTGTTGTTGAACTATGGCGATTTAGTTCATGAGACACATTCATTTTCTATACTATTGAATTCTTAACATTGTTTTTATCTTTTCAACTTATAGTTGAAACATGCTGCCTCGTAGAAATCCCAGGCGTAACAATGGTGAGGAAGCATCAACACCACCACCACCGCCTCCACCTCCTCAGTTTGATGCTGCTATGTTCCAAGCGGCTGTAATTGCGGTAGTAGCGGCTGCCATGTCACAAATCAATACTCCTATCCCTAGTGGATCAAGAATTGGAACACCTCTTTCTAACCATGGCGAGAGTCATGGGCACCCCAGGGAGTGCAACTACAAGGATTTTACAAATGCCAAACCCCAAAATTTCAATGGAACAGGAGGGGTGATGGTTTTGAGGCAGTGGATAGAAAAGACCGAAGCAGTCTTTGAAATCTGTGCCTGCCCGGAGAACAATAAAGTCATGTTTGCTACTTGCACCTTTTCTGACAGGGCCTTAACTTGGTGGAATGGCCACGTTAAGTCACTGACTCTGGTTGTGGCAAACTCGATAAGATGGGAGAACCTGAAAGCCATGCTGATGAGAGAGTACTATCCTCGAGGGGAAGTTCAAAAGCTTGAGCAGGAACTTCGGGGTCTTAAAATGGTTGATATTGATGTATCAGCCTATGCCAATAGATTCTGTGATCTGGAAATTCTTTGCCAGATATGTTTGCTCCTGAGAGCAAGAAGATAGAACGATTTATTTGGGGTCTGTCGCCTCAGATACAAGCAAGTGTGCTAGCTTCAAGTCCTGTTACTTTTGACAGTGCCAAAGAACTGGCACAATCTATTATCGATCATGGAAACTATTATAACACAACAACTGCTTCACCTGATCAACAAAATGGAATCAACACCAGCAGGAGGAAAGGTTGGAACAAAAGGAAAGGGGGGTCTTCACAAGAATCCTCAAAGAAACAACAACTAGTTACAGTAAATGCTGTTGTTATACATACTGCTGTTCCTACTAACCCCTACCCAGCAAAGCCTTATGTGGGTAACCTCCCGAAGTGCAACAAATACAACTTCCACCACACCGAACCTTACTGGGAAATGCATTTCTCCAACTACAATAGAAAGGGTTATACTGCCCATTTCTGCAAAGCTCCCGCAAAGCCAAGCACTCAAGTTCCAAATGCTAGTGTGGGCCAAACTTGCTACGGTTGTGACGAGGTGGGTCACTTCAAAAGGAACTACCCAAAGGCAGAAAATAACGGAGGAGTGGGACGAGTTCTGGCTATGGGTCACGAGGAAGTCATAGTTGATCCTATGATAGTTACTGGTACGTTTCTCCTCAATAATTCATATGCATGCATACTATTCGATAGCGGAGTGGAGAGAAGCTTCGTAAGTCAGAAATTTATTCACTTGCTTAAACAAAAACCACGTACATTAGAAGAATCATTCACTATAGAAATGGAAAACGGGAAAACGGAAAGTACAGACTGCATCTACGTAGGTTGTACTCTAACTTTAGATGGTCATTCTTTCCAAATAGACCTCATGCCGGTCTCAATTAAAAGTTTCGACGTCATAATCGGTATGGATTGGTTAAGTCGTCTTCGCGCCGACATCATGTTCTTTGAGAAAGAAGTTCGTCTTAACCTCCCTAACAACGAAACCTTAGTTATCTACGACGAAAAATCTAGTACGAACCTTCGCATCATTTCGAGTATTCAAGATCGAAAGTGCTTGTGAAAGGAAAATCATGCGTTCCTTGCAAACATAGTAGATACGAGTCAAGAAGTGAAGGAAATTCAAAACATTCTAGAAGTACGTGACTATCCCGACATCTTTCCAGAAGAACTACCGGGACTACCACCGCAACGCCAAGTCGAGTTTAGAATCGACTTAGTGCCAGGGGATACGCCAATAGCCAAATCCCCTTATCGTTTGGCACCAGCAAAGATGCAAGAACTTTCCTGTCAGCTTAACGAACTTGTCAAGAAGGGATTCATTAGGCCAAGCTTCTCACCATAGGGAGCACCAGTCTTGTTCGTCAAGAAGAAAGACAGATCGTTTCGTATGTGCATCAACTACAGGAAACTCTACAAACTTACCGTTAAAAATCATTATCCTCTACCGCAAATTGACGACTTATTTGATCAACTGCAAGGAGCAGATTACTTCTCGAAGATAGATCTATGATCCGGGTATCACCAATTGCGAGTGATAGAAGTGGATGTCCCCAAGACAACCTTCCGAACTCGCTATGGACACTACGAGTTTGTAGTGATGCTATTCGGATTAACCAACGTACCAGCTGTATTCATGGACCTGATGAATAGGGTGTGTTGTCCTTACTTGGATCAGCTCATTATTGTCTTCATCGATGACATACTTATCTACTCCCGAAGTAAGGAGGAGCATAGTCAACACCTACGAAAAGTTTTAGAAACATTACGATCGGAGAAGCTCTACGCAAAGTTCTCCAAGTGCAAGTTTTGGATTCGAAGAGTTGAATTCTTGGGCCACGTCGTTAGCGAAAAGGTAATACAAGTGGACCCTTCCAAAATTAAAGCTATTGAGAACTGGTCAGCACCGAAGACACCTACAAAAATTCATCTTTTTCTTGGTCTCGCTGGCTACTACCGCAGGTTCATACAAAACTTCTCTAGCATCGCGAAACCACTTACCATATTGAACCAGAAAGGCGTGGCCTATGACTGGCAAGAGAAACAAAAGAAGGCGTTCCAAACACTGAAACGAGCCTTATGCACCACACCAATACTATCCATCCCAGAAGGAATAGAAGACTTCATGGTCTATTGCGATGCATCCAACCAAGGGCTCAGATGTATTCTGATGCAACGAGGAAAGGTCATAGTCTATGCCTCGAGACAGATGAAGGCACACGAGGTCAATTACACCACACACGATCTTGAGTTAGGAGCAGTTGTGTTTGCTCTGAAGATCTGGAGACATTATCGGTACGGTACGAAAAGTACTATCTTCACAGACCACAAAAGCCTCCAACACATCTTCGACCAGAAGGAGCTCAACATGAGACAATGACGGTGGGTCGAGCTACTCAATGACTACGAATGCGAAATTCGTTATCATCTCGAAAAAGCCAAACCTTGGAAGATATGCTGAGAGCCTGTGAGATCGACTTTGGGAAGGCATGGGATACTCGCTTACCCCTTATTGAATTTTCCTACAACAACAGCTATCACACAAGCATAAAGGCTGCTCCCAGTTAGCTGGAGGACAAGTGCAGATCCCCTCTATGTTGGGTTGAAGTGGGTGACACCCAGTTAGCTGGAGGACAAGTTTCTGAAAGCACTCTTACAGGTCCGGAAATCATACGGGAAACGACAGAGAAGATCGTTCAGATTTGTGAACGATTGAAAGCCTCTAGAGACCGTCAGAAGAGCTACGCAGACAAACGAAGAAAACCTTTGGAATTCTAGGTGGGAGATCGAGTCCTTTTGAAAGTCTCACCCTGGAAGGGCTTGATACGCTTCGGTAAGCATGGAAATCTAATTCCAAGATACATAGGGCCTTTCGAGATTCTCGCTAGAATCGGCCCTGTAGCTTACAAACTCAATCTACCGCGTGAACTCAGTAATGTACATTCTACTTTCCACGTGTCAAACATGAAAAAGTGTCTGTCCAATGAGACTCTTGTAATCCCACTCGATGAGATCGAGATCAACGAGAGCCTCAACTTCGTGGAAGAACCTGTAGAGATCATGGACCGAGAGGTCAAACAAACAAAACAAAGCCGTATCCCGATTGTGAAGGTTCGATGGAACGCCAAGCGAGGACCGGAATTCACATGGGATCACGAGGATCAAATGAAAGTAAAATATCCTCATCTATTCGCATATTTATTTGTAACTACCTTATTTGCTTAAACTCTAATTTCGGGACGAAATTCCCTTTAACGAGGGGATGATGTGACAACCCAAAATTTTTATTCGTACAAACTCTAAAGTCAATCACTTCAATTAAAAGTTAATTACATTTCTGCTAATTTTTAGCCGGTTTAAAGTCTGTATGAGCTGTTTTATTAATTATTCATGAATCGAATGGAAAAAAGGAAATGATTTCTGGAATATCGGGATAGCAATGGAATAACCAACACCTTAGCTAGGTGTTCACGGCCAAACAAAGGGAGTTTGGGCCATGAAATCTATCTTGGCCATGAACTCATGTCTTAGACATGAGTTTACTCCCCAATTGGTTCATTTCCCACTTCCACCCTCTAGTTTACTCACTATTCTCTCTCAACTAGCATACCGTTCTTCATCCGATCTTCCGAAAACGTAAGTGTTTCTCGACTTAATTTGTTGTTATAACCTAACATCTAGTTTTTATACATCATTTCGTCCATTCATATTTGATTTTCACTAGATCTTCAAGTGTTCTTCAAAACACCAAGAACACACACTACTGTTCTACGACCTTAAACACCCAAAAAAGCTTCTATCTTATAATTACACTTACCCTAGCTTCTTGTGTGCTTAATATGAACTTGATAACACTTGAAAATCATCAAGAATCATAAAAAGAAAGGAGTTTATGGCCAAGGATGTTATTGGGCCGTAAACCCTTCTTAAGGTGGTTAAATGGACCTTAAACCCTTCCTAAGCCTTGGATGCCAACCTTGATCCTTCCTAGAAGTGTTTAAGACCTTAAACAACAATCAAAACTAGTACCCATGAAATTTTACGGCTGTGAAAACATAAGGATATGGTCCTTTGGCTGTAAACTCCACAAGATGGTCTTAATGTGCCCCTAATGCTTTCCTAAGGCTTGGACTTGATCATTGGATGTGCAATCATGACTTATAAGACCTCAAAACACAAAATGGGACTTAGTACCATGAGTTTATGGCCATAAAATCATGAGGAAATGGTCATGGGCCGTAAACTCCATAAGGAGTGGTCCTTGGGCCATAAAATCCAATGCCATGCCATACAACCCTTAGATGCAACCCGTTGGTACCTATAACACTTGAATCAAAGTGTTTCCATGTCCTAGGGTGTTTTAACTTGATTAATTAGTTGTTAGTTGACTAATTAGATACACATATATCTTATTATATGTTAAATAGGATCATTGAGTGCCCAAGTCCTCACTTGACACTTAGCATCCTTTACCGATCCAACTATCGCATCACTCATTTCAGGTGAGTTCAGACCCCTTAAACAACCTTTTAAATGCTCTTACATGCTTTTAAATACTTTTATGGGGGGGGGGGGGGGAGTACAAGTTGAATATCGTAGTTATTATATCAATCACATGTGATTAATAACTACCAAACATATGGATTTACTATACTTTCAAAACTTTTTATCAAACAAACTACTTTTGAATCGTTTTATAAACTGACATCAAGTCATGATTATTTATTGTTTCAAACCTTTTAAATGTATTACAAAAACTTCTTTTCCACTTATGTGTTCTTAATTACCATATCAATACACTTATGTAGTAAGTACATGTATATAAGTATTAGATAAGGTGGCTGTGACTTCAGCTCCAACACCTTGTATAGCAAAGGTGTATAAACTTACATGGACACTTCAAACAACATTACTAGCAAACTATAATAGGTATAGTTTGGGAATTGCTACCTACTATTCTCAGTACAAATGGAACATACATGAGTCAGTTCATTCATGAGTCTATACAATTGTATTACATACTGTATGAAGACATACAATTACATACTATATGAAAACATACAATTACGTACTATAGGAAGAGATACGATTACATACGATATGATGAGTTACTATTACATGCTATATGAGTAGATACTGTTATATAAGTACGAGACTAACCATTCTACACCCAACTGTTAGCTACACAGGGAAAATGCACATCGACGGATATCTACAGTTAATACTATTCGGCAAGTTACTCTGCTGTGTTTATCCTAGTACCAAAGGATAATACTTACATGTTTATATAATGTTTCCCTTTTACTTTTACTTTGTGACACATTCACATAAACGATGAAGTAGACTATATTTTGATAATAATAGTTACACATGGGAAAATTACACACTTTTACCAGAAACAAACATACAATATAGTCGGGTCTTGGTAGAAGACTACATTTTACACTAGTAGGAAATATAGGATTTCCTATGGTTTTCACACTTATATGAACTGTATCAACAAACATTTACAAGTCTTTTTCTTATGGTTTTACAAATCAAAGGCATTAAAATACTCATGAATTCACCAGCTTAAATGCTGATCTATGCTTTCAAAATACTTGTATTCTCAGGTCATTAGTAGACAGATACCGATGAAAGGTTTTTAAGAAGACGGAGCACATAACAGACTCGTCTTTTATCATTCATTTTTGGTGTCTATTACATTACACAGAACACACATGTATTAAAATTATATATTTATTGCAATGGATGATGTTTGTTTGCTTATTTACTATTACTATGTTGTGATACTATACATGACGTCCTCCGCCCCAGAACGTTTCCGCCATTCTCGGTTTTGGGGTGTGACAAATATGGAGGTTAGGGAAGCTCACAACACACATTATTAATCAAAATCAAAGATCCAATTGAAGCAATTGAACCCAAGAAGTTGATTAGCCGTAAGAATAAAGAAATCCCCAATTCCTAGAGGATGTCAATGCTTACACATCCATAAAGGATTTATGATTCATAAACTAGAGATGATTTTTACCATCATAAAGCTCTTTTTCTAAGTAAATTCAATGATTCAATGCTAAACCAAAGAAATAAACCAACAATTACTTATTAAAGTACCAAGCTCAAGATCAAAGCACTAAACAAACATAAAAAATATGAACTAGAACCATAGACATAAGATAAATGATAAATAAGCATAAATCCTTCAAAAACCCACAAACATTCAGAGGTTTTAGCCAAGTTCTACCAAAATAGAGAGTTTAGCCACTCATGGCAATAGAAAAACAATCACAAAAGTCTAATTGCATAAAGAAATTACCAACATCTTGGAAAGATGAGAAGAAATTAGTCTTTAAGCTCGAAAATCGCCTCCTATAGGTCTCTAATGGTGTAAAATCAAGAATGTGGCTGATAAATATGATCCCCCAAGGTTATGGTGTGCCAAATGACCAAAATACCCAAACTGGGCAGTTGCGCAAGTACCCGTGCGACGGAGATTCTACTCGCGTAAGTGTTGCTATAATGTTATTGGCTCCTCATTCCTCCACTCCACCCTTCCGCTACCAAAGATTCCTTTGGTCCCCTCCATATCCATGTGATTCAAATTAACCAATCATCTTTTAGCTTCAAATGTGGATGCTCCAAGCCCAAAATAAAAGTCCAAGATCCATCTTCACAAGCCTACTTCATCCAAGACTTTAGCTTTTTAAGCCCAATTCTTCTTTGGTGGATCTGCCAAGCCCAATAATGCATCGGAAAGCCCACTAAGTCCAACTCTAGTCAAACCGCAACCGCAATGAGCTCCAAAACCCTGCAAAATTCCTCATGCAAAATAAAAAGTCCCCGAAATGATCCATAATAAAGAAAATAAATAAAATACAATGCAATACTAATTAAAAGAGATAAAAATACCAAAATAAACTAATAAAAATAAGGAAATAAAATAAGCTATCACTAGCCAAGATAGAGGTCGTGCTGCAGTAGGAGATTCCGAGGTCTCCAACTGAGATTTAGAGTTTCCTGGGTCTAGCGGGTTATTACCGGAGATTTATACGGGACTTCTCCGAGATTCCGGTTCCTTTGACCTGACTGACCAAGAAGTCAGTAGCCTTTTGCTGGGGGCTTGAGCAGCAGGCAGCCTTTGAGACTCTCAGACAACAGGTTCCGCGAACCAGGTTAGAGCTCCAGTTAGGACTCAAGTTTAGTTGTGTGTTAGGTCGAGTGCATGTTCGACCGGTAAGGAAAGTGTTATGAGACTACGGGGCTAGCTGTAGCATTCATTAGCAGTCAGTTAGCATGGAAAGTGTTGTAAGACTACGGGGGTAGCCGTAGCATTCACTAGCAGTCAGATAGTATGGAAAGTGTTGTAAGACTACGAGGGTAGCTGTAGCATTCACTATTATTTAGTTAGAATGGAAAGTGTTGTAAAACTATTGGGGTAGTCGTAGCATTCACTAGCAGTCAGATAGTATGGAAAGTGTTGTAAGGCTAAAGGGGTAGCCATAACATTCACTAGTAGTCAGATAGTATGGAAATCGTTGTAAGACTACGGGGGTAGCCATAACATTCACTAGCAGTCAGTTATCATGGAAAGTGTTGCAAGATTACGGGGGTAGCCGTAGCATTCACTAATGATTAGTTGGGATGAAAGTGTTGTAAGACTATGGGGGAGTCGTAACATTCACTAATGGTTAGTAGGGTGAAAGTGTTGTAAGACTACGGGGGAGACGTAACATTCACTAGTAGTCAGATAGTGTGGAAAGTGTTATAAGACTACTGGGGAGCCATAGCATTCATTAGTAGTCATATATTGCGGTAAGTGCGGAAAGACTGTAGGGTAGCTGTGGCATTCACAGATTCGTTCAGATAACTTAGACCAGGGTGGCCCAGTTCGCAAGGTCGTGAGTAGGTCACAACATACTTGGAATCAGGGAACGGTAGGTCGAAGGAGACCGATTATGACATAAGACTACAGTTATTCTGGTAGCATTCACCTTTTTTGCATCGGATTCAGTAGCGATAGGTTGTCAGCCTATCATGATTGGATGGATCAAAGGATTAAAGGAGCCATGAGGAGCGGTATAGATAGGGAAGTCATTGTCAGACAAAGCATCCTTCGGAGGTCATGTGGGATTGATGTGCATGTGTTTCTGGCCCAACAGTTGGATAGATGTCTGGTGTTCTGGACAGTTGGAAGACAAGTTAGGACTAGGGAGGTCCCAATTTTTCTTTAGGAAAGCAACTATGGGGCAACAAGATGATTTGGAGTGATTTTAATGGCTTGAGATCCGTGTGTGGAGTTGCTTGTCACTCGGGGCATATGCCAAGTCGTTTACAGTGCGACTAAATAATATCAGAGGTCGAGTAGTTAGCTGGGAAATAAGCGCGGTAAACTCGACAATGATTCAGTGTGGGCGGTCTGTTAAGGAGACAAACCATCTTGAGACTTCAGGTTTCAGATGGAGTAAATGCAACCATGTTGCAAGAAATTCATTCATCATTGGGTTTAGAACCCTGCGGGGGATGGTTTTGGTTGCCCTAGGAAGGCTAGGGTATGCTTATGGTTTTGGGACCATGTCGTCCAAGTTGTCGAGCGGGTAAGGGATGGTAAGGAATGATTTCGAGGACAAAATCTAATTTAAGTGGGGAAGAGTTGTAACATCCTGTTTATTTAATAAACAAACAGATAAAAATTGATGAACGAATTATCGCCCTAAATCTATATTATATAGTGAGGTGTTAGTTTTAGGGAGTCGAATGTTATAAATTGGATTATTCGGGGGTTAAAGAGTAATCTTGGGGTTTATTTTGAAAATGATTTTAAAAGTCAGGTGGTGATTGGTAATTATTAGACTTAGAATGAAAGGGTTTTTGGAATGTGAGGGTTAAATGGTAACTTCTGGGACTAGGATTGTAAGGAATTTTTAAAGATAGGGGCCATTTAGTAAATATTGTACTTAGTTTGAAAGAAGAAAGGGAAGGGAGGGACCAAAGATGGTATTATGGAATGAAGTTTGTGACGGGGGTATACAGCCGCACCACCCTTATACCTCCCACCTTCCAGCCGCCATCCTCTCAAGCCTCATCACCGACCACCGCTTCCTTACTTGCTGAAGTCGGAGCACCCTACATTGCTACCATTGTCAGAGTCGTGAAGCCACCATGAGTTCCTGATGTCGGTGACGATGAGAGCCATCGGGCCAGAGCTAATGAAGACCGTTGGCGAAGCTTCAAGCATCCGCCGCCACCCTTATTCTCCTCTTTCAGCTGCCATATTCTTCTTCTTCTTCTTCCGCTGCTGTCGTGGTTGTTGTTTATGGTGATGGATTGCCATCCTTTCCCCACCGAAAACCCCCCTCTATCTCCGTTTTCGGTTATACATGTTGCATTAACGTCGCTGTTGCTGTCGTTTTATAGCATCATCGCCGTTTTGCGCCAACAGGAGGGGTGGCTGGGTTCGTTTACGATCAGAAGTGCGTGTGTGTGTTCTGATATTAGTGTTTTCAGTGTATCTGTGTTTTGTGTGGTGGAAACCAAGGGAGTCACCACCACCACTGTGAGGTGGTGACTGCCACCCCCTACCACCACCGACTACCACATGGGTAGTTGTGTGTGTGTCATTATTTTGAGTGTGTGTGTTTATTTTGGGTTATTTCATTGTAAAACTTGTAATAGTAGCTAGAATAATAAAATGAAACTCAAAACCACCACCATAGGGTGGTGGCTGCCGCCTCCTGCCGCCACAAGCCGATGTGTTGGGTGGCGGTGTGATTGTTGTGTTTGATTCGTTGGGATGCTTGGACAAATCGACTAAAACCCTAATGGGCCTAATAAACCCTAATTGATCTAAGGACTTGGTTTTGGGCCTATTAGGCTATGAATGGGTTAGAAAACCCTAATTTTGGATATATTAGCCTTAGACTTATCGGGACCTACATTTGGGTCATTGAAACGGAATTTTGAATTACACCTAATCACACCATATGACTTATCTAGTAGAATGATGGACTTAATGGATTAAGTCCTTAATGGGTTAAGTGAGAAATACCTAACCCTAATTGTCATTTTATGTGAAACCCTAATCTTGCTTAGGCCTTAAGTTGGGCCTTTCTATTGGGCTTTGGTAATTGGTTTATTAATGGGCCATCCAAGAATAATCATATGGACTAGAATATGTTGATGGGCTTCAGGATAAGGCCTATATGAGGGTTTGGGCCCAATTTAGAAAATTAGACCATAGATGGGCCATAGTTTGGGCCTTTATGATTATGAGATATTGGGCCATTAATAATGCCAAATGTTTCGACTGGACTAAATTGTTGGGCCCTTGAATAAGATTATGTAAAGGTTTGGTCCCAATTTAGAAAATTGGGCTATATGTTGGGCTTTGATTCCTAGTTTGACTTTTGGGACTTTGGATTGGGCCTTGGGCTTGAATCAAGCCAATATGGGGTAATGTAGCCTGTTATTCTAAGAACTTATGGTTATGTGTTGGGACCAAATTATTACTTGGGTGATGTTTTAATATTGATAGTTCGGGAATCAGTCATCCAATAGTTGGGATTATGTCTACGGGACTTCAGCAGTGTGAAGTGAGTTACCTTCCAGTAGAAGTGGGTCGAAGGCACCAAAGCCGACCAACTAGTATGAGTTATAGTAGAGATAATTGTCTTTGTGATAATTATTTGGTATGTTGTTATCTGTTATGATTATGTGTTAGTATGTTATGATGTTATATGATATGTGATAGGAGCGGTATGTTAGACCCTGGTACCGGTCGAAAGGACCGAAGGGGTGGTTAGTACCCAGTTATGTTAGACAGTTTATGACATAAGTGTTATGTTATTATATGGTAGTGGTAGGGGTGAAATAATCCTCAGATACCGGTCGAAATGATAGAAGGGGTAGGCCAACACCATGATATGCTAGACAAGGTTACCGGTCGAAAGGACCAAAGGGGAGGCCAACACCCTGATATGTTAGGAAAGATACCGGTTGATAGGACCGAAGGGAAGGCCAGCACCCTGATATGCTAGACAAGGTACCAGTCGACGGGACTGAATGGGTAGTTAGTACCCAATTATGTTTTGCATTATGTGTTATGTATGATATGTGGTATGATGGGGGAAATCACTAAGCTTCGTGCTTACAATTTCTAATTTTGGTTTCGGGTAATTCATTTTCAAAGGAAAGGAGCCGGCGATCGCAGTACATCACACTATATTTCTGCACATGAGGTCTTGGGGATTACACTCTGATATTGTTTTATGATAACATGTTTTGATTATTTCTACTTTGGTTTTGACATGGGATGTTATTATGGATGTCTCTATACTAATTGATTTTATAATAATTTAATTAAAAACAAAATTTTTGGTCTTGAATTTTGGGATGTTACAATTTTCGTCGCTATTCCATAACTAATTACTGACGGAATACCTACGAATTTCCTTTCATTGCTATTCCGTTACTAGATTAGGGTATCCCATTCCGTAATAGTAAGAACATTTAAATAAGTTTGATTCTTGATCAGATCATAAAAACCCACTTTCCGAAGGAACCTTCCTTCTCTTCAGGATCGAACATCAATTGCAATGATTCGATAGACGGCTCATCAGGATAGATGTGGATGAAAAAGCACACCCCCCGAACCGTATAGGAAGTTTTGTCCTTGTACGGCTCGAGAAAAAATTTGATTTGAAGTTTTGTCTATGGATAAAATTATAATAAATAGTAAACGAATCCGTAAAAGAAATTAGCCTATAATTTAACTCATAATCATTTTTATTTAATTTACTTCCTGAAAACTAAAAAATCATTTACTAAAATTTTCCACACACACACACATCACTACAAGAATAGCAGGCAATAGCGGCGACACCTTTAGCAGCGACTAGTCACTTTTAGCAGCGACATCAAACAAATGCGTTTTTTGTCGCCGCTAAAAGTGTCCGTCGTCGCTAAAGGTGTCGCCGCTAAAGGCTTATGTTGGCGATCCGCGTCATTTCAACCTTAACCGTTGATTTAGATGATGATCCAACGACTAGGAGGACATAGAAAACCTCGCGTTATTTTCCCTCCGGTGTGTCGCCGCTAAAGGCTACCCGTCGCCGCTAAAGGCGTCGCCGTTATTGCCTGTTCTGGCGATCCGCGTCATTTCAACCTCATCCGTCGATTTAAGCAATGATCCAACGATGTAGGAAACCCCAGATAGTTTTCCCTCCGATGTGTCGCTGCTAAAGGTCGCCCTTCGCCGCTAAAGGCGTCGCCGCTAAAGAGCATCGACAATAAAATCAGCTTCGTCTTCACTTTCTTCCCTGATCTACTTCTGTGTTTTCCCTCTTCCTCTCCATTTCCCATCTTCTTGCCGGAGTATACCGCCACCACCACTGTTCATGACGAAAATTTGATATTTTAAATGTGTATTTGTATGTGTATTTTGTTTGTAGATGTGGATATGTATTTGTATTTGCATTTGTATGTATATGTGTATTTTGAGTGTATTTATATATATATATATATATATATATATATATATATATATGTGTGTGTGTGTTTTTGTATGATCATTTATATGTATATGTGTATTTTGTATGTAAATTATGTATGTGTATGTGTATGTGTATGTATTTTTGTATGTATATGGGTATTTTGTATGTGTATTATGTATGTATGTGTATTTGTATGTATACAAATACATATAAATAGCGGCGACACCTTTAGTGGCGACAGATAATATTAGCAGCGACGCGTCTTTAGTGGCGACAGAAGGCAATAGCGGCGACCAAAGAAGTATTAGCGACGAAGCAATAGCAACGACCCTTTAGCGGCGACGTGTCGCCGCTAAAGGTATTAGCGGCGACATTTTCGACCTTTAGCGGCGACGCCCGTCGCTGGTAATACTCTAATTTCTTGTAGTGCATATATATATATATATATATATATATATATATATATATATATATATATATATATATATATATATATATATATATATATATATATATATATATATATATATATATATATATATGCCCTACAAAAATAAAAGTTGAATTAGGGTTTTTATTTTCTTAAATTGTGAATTAGGGTTGCATTTAATTCCAACATTATTCATCATATGTGACAAATTACCTAACTTATGATGGATACCAAATTGTTATAGAGCGCACAAATTCAGTTTCCTTATTATGCAATCAAAGTTGGCAATAATTTCGTATTTTACTTTTACCCTTTCAAGAATTTGTTTTAATGTCAAAAAAGTAAAGAGGTAAAAAAAAAAATTTCTCGTCCTTGATGTGTCATGTATGGGGTCCATTGATTTCATTAGAATGGTCGAGTTGTAACAATCATTATAACATTTGCCACAAACATTAAAATGAATATAACAACACTTCTTTTAACAAATTGAAGAAAAACCCTAATTTCAATTTGGCTTTGTCCTAGCTAGATTAGTTAACCTAGTCTAAGATTTATAAACACACCGATCAATGATTTGTAACTAACTTGTCTTCTTTAACTGACTTAGACAAAACAGATTACATTTTCATGTTTATATATAACTCGATACAATGTTTACCGACAATTACTATTTTATCACGGCTTCTGTCAATTCAATATGTGTTTTCTAGTTCGATCAAGTGTAACATCATGAAGACTATCTAATTAAATTCCGACGTTTTGCCAAATTAAATTAACTCGTGTGGCATGTTTAGACAATAGATCACATGTTGAGAGTCATGACGTAAATGAATTCTCGACCTATCAGGTTATATAATTGCCGGTCCTGGTGCATGGAGTAGGGCCCGCATGCACTAATTAATTTAACCAGATTTACCCGTTTGCTATAATGCCTTTGCGATGGGATCCTATCACTTCCTCTGTTACATCTTACTCGTTCTCTCTCTCTCTCTCTCTCTCTCTCTCTCTCTCTCTCTCTCTCTCTCTCTCTCTCTCTCTCTCTCTCTCTCTCATGTATAAACACATACTTAGTACATATATGTATGTCTTTGTTTACTCGATTATGATATTCTTCTCCTATAAATATATATAGATGGGATAAAATAGAACCTATATATACTGCTACAGACTCCAACTTCAAATACAAGCAAACACACAGCTGTGTGTGTGTGTGTGTGTGAGAGAGAGAGAGAGAGAGAGAGAGAGAGAGAGAGAGAGAGAGAGAGAGATGTCAAGCACAAGCTGCTGCATAGAAGTAGCAGCGTCATCTGAGCAGCTTTGTTACATTCCTTGCAACTTTTGCAATATTGTTCTTGCGGTATACAGTTTACTCTCTCTCTCTCTCTCTCTCTCTCTCTCTCTCTCTCTCTCCCTCTCTCTCTCTCTCTATATATATATATATATATATATATATATATATATATATATATATATATATATGTGTGTGTGTGTGTGTGTTCTTTTCTAAAGAGTGAAAGAAGTTTATGTTTTAAGATTTGTTAGATGATAAAAGCAGAAACTTAATATCGGGTTGGTCTTCATATCAGATTTTGGTGTTATTATGCTGGAATTAAAGAATAAATTTCCTTTCAAGTTTTTGAAACTTTTCTCTCACAACATACTCTCTTTTTCTCTCTCTACAAAACGCAGTAGATGACCTACTTTTTAAGCAGAAATTATAATCAATTGTACAACAAGATAAATTAATTAAGGCCATAACTAACACACTCAGGTTAACGCTAGCTAGGAGTATATTTGTCTGCAAACCAAAATCTAGGATTTTGTGGCTCATAATTATATGATCACATGATTGGGTGTAGAAAGTCATCCGTAAATTGGTCTAGTTGGGTGTCAAGGCCTTTTAAGGCCGCTTCCTTTATCTTGTTTATTTCCTAGCTATGTTCTTGTTAATTAGTTGAAGAAAATTATTGTCAAAAAAAAAAAAACAATATAACACTATGAAGAACACACAGATTAATTAAATTTCAGGGAAACCCCACTTAAGAAAAGCTATGATTAGATGAGGAATCTTCAGCTACACGATATTGATTTCAGTTTCACATCATCGATCTACGGTTAATCTTTATCATACGTACGATTCGTATCCTGAAACCCTAGTTGTTTTATAACTAACTTATATTCTATATAAACATTTTGAAAAGTTGCATGATGGATCCGTGTTTTAAATTGATTTTCTGAATGGATAATCTTGATCTTGAGTTGATCATTAATATTTAGAAGCTGGATTCAATTCAGGTGAGTGTACCATGCAGCAGCTTGTCCGATATAGTAACCGTGAGATGTGGACACTGCACAAATTTGTGGTCTGTGAATATGAACATGGTTTCTGTTCATCAGTCTCTCACCAATCCCACCTCTCAAACTTCTTCGTCTTCTCATCGCCATGGTGATCAGGTATTCTACTCTATATCTATATATACAACTTCAATCCATATATTCTTTTCTTGTCCTATTGAGATCGGTGGCCACTCATGTTTTTCTTTTGTACAATATATTGTTTTAACTTAAATAAAAACACGCTACCACTTAAACATTTAGGACAAAAGGATATCAATTATAATGGTTACATAACTAATATTTTTCCGACTGTTATCAATTATTAAGAATAGTACTTTTTATATTTACAATAATGTTGATTTTTTTCAACAAAAATCCAGTAGGTTTATTTAAAAAGATAATTAGTTTTTATTAGTTAAAAACAAGTCATTGTTTGGTAAAAATGTAAGAAGAAAAAATTTGTACATGTCTTTGCACAAGAAGGGTTAATAACTCGAGAGTGTAAACAACTATGCCATTAAAGTATATAAATTGTTCAATTAAACACCATTTTCACCCACATTGTAGTATGTCTAGCCGGATTCCAGTGACTTCTTCGGTTGCTTAATCACTTGATATGGTAATAAATTATGTTTTGTGTAACACGATCATTCTGTTGTTTTGAAAAAACACCATTTTAACAGCGTTATTCGTTGGACTTCGGTTTTAAAACGTGGGTTAAATAAGTCAAAACTAATTAAATTAAGATATAATCTAAATGATCTAAATTATAATTTGGTTGGATAGATATTTATCATTTGATTTTTAAAAGTCTAAGACCTTTGAAAGATAAATAGCTTTAACAATAAATCAACTAACTATTTGTCTGGCGCTCGAGCTTAGTTTCAAGTTAAAAAAAAACGAAATCAAGCCGGATGCACTTTTATATAATATAACTTTTATTTTTAATCTTATATATAGACTTTTAATTAAATAATTAAGTATCAAATATCAAATAATGATAAACTAATTTTTTTACAAGTATAAAAACACAAACAAACTTTATAATTACTATTAATAGATGCGAACTCGAACTGAGCTTAGACTTGTTTAGGTTTATGCGAAAAACAAGTCTAGCCCAAACAAAGCATTTTAAATCCTCTATAAATCAAACTTTAGCTTTGAAACCTCAGCTCAAAACAAACTGAGCGCGAGCTAGAGCTCAACCCCTATAAATTTTAAATGAGCCGAACCAAGACCACCCAAACTCGAGCTCGGCTCGACTCCATTACACTCATAAATACGAGCCATAGGACTAGAGATTTTGGGATTACGAAATGAATAACCAACTATTAGTTATCTATTAGACAAACATATGTAGCTTCAAGAGTTCTGTATCAACAACATTTCACCTCAACTTGAACTATAATAACATTTCTTGAAAAAATTCTAGTTCAAAATATATATTTATTGGTTCTTGTTATTATAAATTAAGTAATAATATTGACTTTTTTCATTTAAATGAGGAAACAAACATATAATAATATAATTTCCATGAAAAAAAAGGTAGTAAAAAATTAGGCTCAACTATTAGCCTTAGCAGTAAAGAGCGATCATCTCAAATGAGAGGTGATAGGTTCAAATCTTTTAGAAGATATATATGGTATTTAGAAGTAGGTTTAAATAGTTTGTTGTTTAAAAAAAAAGTAAAGTTTTTTTTATTTATATATACAAACAAATAAAAAAGTCAAAAGAACTTATTGATATTTTAGTTTATCTATTTTATGGATTTATTCTTTCGTAATTCAACAGGATCCTAACCAAAATCCTTCAAATTCTGAGGTTGGTTTGTGTTCATCTACAAGATATATGCCAGTGAAACTACCTCCTCCTCCAAACACCAATGATCAATCAATAATCAATGCTCGTACGTTCTCGATTTTGCATCAAATTTAATCATATATAATTGGGTCGTTACGTTAAGTGTGTGTTTGACAATGAGTTATTTAGGAATTATTTTTAATTTTTTATTATTAGGAAAACTCGAATTAGAAAAAAAAATCCTTTGAAAATATGAGTTTATAACTTTTATATTTTAACAAAAACTTATAATTCCAAAAAGCACTTTAGCTTTCAAGAGCTTTTAGAAATTTTAGTTTTCTTATAATTTTACGATTTAAAATTTTAAATATTTTTTTTATCAAACACTTTTATATAAATAAAAATTACATTCTGAATATGTAATTGTTGGCTTAGTTTCAGTAACACTCTTTTATATATAATAACTGAAAAATAGTTTATCAATAAAACTATCTCAAACTAATTTATAATATACTTTAATTTATAAACTAAACAAACTAGTTTTATGTTTGTATAAAATACACTAAATTATAATAAACAACTTTATTTTTATAAAACATAATCTAACTTTTTTATCAAACATCCTCTTTAATAAATAATTTTTTTTGCTACATGTAATACTTTTATTTATTTTGTCACGTGTCATTTTATAGTTACTTTCAATTATTTTTTTTTCACATGGTATTGTTTGGTTTTTTTTTTATTTTATTAATTTTCACATAATATTTAAATATAATAATTACAATAAATATAATAATAAATACATATCAATTTCATTAATTAAATGACTTTCTTCAAATTTCAAATTTTCTAAATTAAAGTTTTATTAGTTTCATTTGTTTATTTATCTAAATTATTTATTTAAATTAAAAAAAAATTTAATTTTAATAATTCAATATTTTTTTATTTTTTTCTTCTAAATTCAATTTTCTTAAATGTTTAGAATTTCACACTTTTTTTTTCTTTTAAAAAAACTCATATAATATATATATCTTAAACTTAATATCTAAATAAATAAATAAGTTTATTATATTATTGATCAAAGTAATTATTTTTACAGCACCGGAGAAAAGGACACGCGTTCCATCTGCATATAATCAATTCATCAAGTACAGATACTAAATTCCCCTGATATATATTGAATAAAGTTATTAGTAACTTATATTACTATTTTTTTTTAAAATATTTTTAAATATTAGACAAGAGATTCAAAGGATTAAGGCTACTAATTCCAATATCAGCCACAGGGAAGCTTTTAGTGCTGCTGCGAAAAATGTAAGTATACATGTATGGTAGCAATTTCGGATTTTTTTTTTATTTAAAATTATTTATTATTTATTTATAGATTATATCAATTTTATATATGGTTATATATAAAACTAAAAATATAATTGAAGTGTGATGTTATTACAGTGGGCACATTTGCCTCATATTCATGTTGGGTTAATGTTGGAGGGCAACAATCATCAACCAAAACTTGATCAGGTGAGTTTTTCATAATTAATTTCTCTAGTTTAGTTAAGTTACTTTTTTAGAACATCGATATTACTGTTTAATAAATTGATTAACTTCATCTACTTTAATATCGTATAATATTAGGTGTAAACACATATATTACATTGACTCAAGGTTGTCAAGATCGGGATCCTACCTAGGATCGTTTTTGGGTTTGCAAAATCGGAATCGTAAGATCGAGATCGAGATCCTAAGATCCCACAAAATAGAATATAATTTTAATTTATAATATTAATCATAAAAAATATTTTAAACATTTCATTTTTCGTTCAAAAGTTATAAAAACTTTAAAATATTAGTCATAAGTCACAATAAAAATGATAAATGGTAGATTGGTAAAGGGTAAAAGACATAAAATGGTAAAAAAATTTCATTTGAAAAAAAAAATTAAAGGAAGGTAGAATCGGATCGGATCTCGATCCTACGATCCTACCTACGATCTTACGATCCTACCTGCGATCCTACCCAAAATACGATCCTTTTACGATCCGGATCGTTTTTCATACATAGGATCGTAGGATCGTACGATCCTACGATCAGGATCGCGATTTTGATAACCATGCATTGACTAATTAAAAAATTTATGTCTAAATATTTAATAACTTTTGATTTATAAGAAAATAAAAAAATAATAAATTATTAAAATTGATTTTTTTATCTTTTAAAATTAAATAAATAAACAAAATAAACTAATAAACTTTAATTTGAGTATTTTGAAATAAAAAGGTAAGTCCATAAATGAAATTGATATTTATTTATTATTACATTTATTATAATTATTACATTAAAGTATTATTTACAATTTATTAAAATAGAAAATCCATAAAATAACATTTGGAAAAAAAATTGATTCAAAGAAATTAAAAAAAACATTTGACAAACTGAATAAGAATTATATGGCAAAAAAAAATATATTTATTAGATTCATTTATCAGAATACATAGATTCTTATAAATTATGGTTACATGATGTAATATCTTTTGATTAAATGCAGTTGAGTTACATGCAAGGATCTAAGAAGCGATTAAAGTCAACAAAAGAGTCAATTGACAAATAATTCAATAATTTTAATTATGTTTTAAGTTTTTATGATTTGAAATATTACTTTAAAAATAGTTTGACAATTGTATCATCATGTTATCCATGTATTTTTAGGTTTATCATTGTAGTATATACTTTGCTTTGCGAAATAATTTGGTCGGCTGTTTCTCTTCTTCCTTTGGACGTAAACTTTATTAAGAGTTATGCATGTAAATAAAACATGAAGAATGCGTACATCAATATCAGTTTATATCTATGGAAACAATTGTGTCAGTAGGTCGAAACAAATAATTGATATGATATCGGTATTAATTAAAACTCAAAACTAAAAAGTATCATTCATTAAGGATAAATATAAAAATTATTGATTATGATAAATATTACTATAATTAAATATTAAACATATTAATAATCTCAATAATAAATATTTAACAATTAATTATGATAATATTTTTTATGTTTAATATTTTTGATATATATTTGTAGGTCATATATTAAAAAATTCTTTTTATATATATATATATATATATATATATATATATATATATATATATATATATATATATATATATATATATATATATATATATATATATATATGAGAAAAATGAATATACCCTTAAGGGTATATAAGCTTAGGTACCCAAACTCATTATAATACGTCATTTTGTTTAATATATTCATTATAATGTTCTTAAGCTTTAACCTTTAACTTGATTTACTTTCAAAATTTTCGAAATTTTATTATTATCTTTCTTTTACGTCACATCTTTTTGCCGAACACCTACTAGACTATATATATTATAGTTGAAAATGAAAATTATGTAAGAGGAATATAAATGTGAAATTGATAAAAATCTTGGAAGTAATTAAGTTAGAAGTTGAATTATAAGAACATTGGATAATTACAATGTATATAAATGATACAAAACCATGTAGTATAGTGAGTTTGGGTACCTAAGCTTATATACCCTTAAAGGTATATTTACTTTTCCCTAATGTGTGTATATATATATATATATATATATATATATATATATATATATATATATATATATAGTCATGTGTTCCTAAAATCTATTATGTGCTTGTAACCATAAATGTTGACCAACGGATGAAATAAAATCAATGGTTTTGATCTGAGAGTTTACGATTTGAAAGTATTCAAAATTATTTCAATTGTTACAGTCGGACAAGTAATTTTACTTGCCCAATTGTCTTTTTAATCTCAATTATATATTTCGTATATATGAGTATAAAACATATTTAAATAAAACATTAACCTCTCTGTAACATGCCGAGGAAAGAGGTATTTTTATAAATATTTCATTACACACAGAATGTACATATAAACTATAATATGTATAGTTTATGAAACACACATACTACTTTACTAGTTTAAGGAACAATACAAGAATATACGTGATAAATTATAATAGATATAGTTTATGGCACAATTACACTATTTTACTAAGTTCAAAGATATAATACTAAAATAATTATTTAAGTATAATTATTTTAAACTATGAGTACACTAAAAAAAGGGGTATACATACATTTACAAGAACAAGAGAACATTTACACACTATACGTAAACAAGTTAATACATGATTGTGGGCCACTACTTCATCGTACCTCCTAGTGTACACGCTAAAGTCTTGAATTATAACTAGAGTCTTCTAGAAGGAGAGCGTGAATTTGTGTATAGATCTATACGGGATTGACAATCTCGCACCTAAGCTGTTAGCTACAATTACACCGATAGGTCTGGAGTGACAAATGTTATAACATTCTGATGTCTGAAGAACATCGTGCAGGCCACTAGTCACTTTAGCATGGTTATAAGATCACTCACAATAAGCATTAACTAAACATTTCGGTTTACGGGACAAACATAACTTCAAAGGTTTTATTTTAATAATAGAACTACATTACAATACACTACTTTACAGTATAGCTGGTGGATTCCAGGCACACTCATACAAATACAATACAGTACACTATTTTCCCAATACAATACACTATTTCTTACTACATTACAACATATATTTTTAGGAAACATTCATCTATATGGTTTTATTTATTAATAAGACTACATTTCATTTACAAAAGAAAATATTGGATTTTCTGGAGGAACAAACTAACATTTTCAAGGATCAAAGACAAATTTCTAAAACAAAAATGCTTATGAACTCACCAACTTAAATGTGGATACACTTTCAAAATCATTTGTATTCTTAGGGAACCAGTAGACATGTATACCTACAGGTTTTTGAGAAGACGGAACATTCATAGCGTCACATCTTATAGTTTTTTCTATACACTTTTAGGTTCATACAAACAATGTTACAAACTCAATGTAAACACTATATTATAAATAGAATGGTTGTTGCTTTGATTAGTATTATTCAATTGTTGTGATACTGTACACGATGTCATCCGCCCCCGAACGTTTCCGCCGTTTCGGTTTGGGGGAGTGACAATTTTCGATGAAATTACACATAAAATTTATGAAATTAAGGTTGCTAGTAAAAAAATTATTTTCTTACCTTGATTGTATTTCCACTCCAACAACTGAAATTATTTTGATGTTGAGAGCTTTAAAAATCAATAGAATTGAGAAGTAGTGTGGAGTTAACGCAAAAAAAAAAAAACAAAAAAACAAAAAAAAAAAAAACCAACATGAGTTGCCTAGTAGCCAATCGTGTTCTTCTGGACCGACGATGATAGATGCAGCATGATGGCCGATAGAATGATGGTCGCCTAAAGACTAGTGATAACAGATGAACAAGCACAAGAGGAGAAGATGAAAGAGTCACAAAATTTAGGGTCTTTGAGATGCATCGTATGACGATATACGAAAGACTAGGTCAAACATTTTTATTTTCATTATTTAATTACAAACAATCAATTAAATATTAATTAAAAGTATAAAAGGTCCAAATTACCCTTATTTGTTTAATAAATTATTTAATTATTTGCTAGTTTGTGATTGATGCATTCAAGAACACAATAGTTGTTAGAAACATTTGAACCTATCTCTTTTTTTCACACACTATCTCTCTCTCTCTCTCTCTATATATATATATATATATATATATATATATATATATATATATATATATATATATATATATATATATATATATATATATATTGAACTGGGAGCAAGAAAATATATTAGCAAAAAAAGAAAGACATAAGCCAGAGGCTCAAGTCAAGTTACAACAAAAGTTTAAAATAAGAGACATAAACTGATCCGACCAATCTAAAGTACAAAATTTAGGCATAAGCTTTATCCGATTAAAGGTGTTCATACAAATGTCATCCGTAAAAGTTATGACTGCTCGCTGTTCATTTTTAAAAACAACACTGTTATGCACCTTCCAAGTAAACCAAAGTGTGGTATAAACATGAGACAAAATAATATTATGAAGGTTTCTTCCCCCGTTAACAGAAAATATCATCTCTTACAAGTGCGGACAAGAAGATAGAGGAGCAGTGAAGACTGAAGAGCATTGCACAAACCATCGCTACAACTTAATAGCAAACCCACAAGAGAATAAATGATGCTTAATGCTTTCATCCATGGACTTGCAAAACATACATACAGTGGAAGAAATTCTAATTCCCTTTGACACCAAGTTATGCAAAATGAGAATTCTGTTTTGAAAGAGGCGCCAGAAGCAATAATTGATCTTGTGAAGAATCCATTTCATCCAATGAAATTGAGAAGACACCACCCCTTGATCTAGTAATTATATCACACACCACTTTTTACCAAAAATGACCCATTTGACTTTCTTATCCAAATCCAAGTATCACAACCAATAGAGAAGGGAAAATCTTTTCACAACTCAGTTAAGGCAGAAAATTAGAAGCTTTTTCTACCATGTATCAACCGTGTATACCACTCCTACCACCATTTTGAATCAAAATCCACACCATCATCTAAGTTTTGTAGCCTATCGATAATTAAGCAATCTTTTTTAGATTTAAGAGCATAAAGATTACGAAAAATCTCTTTAAAAAGAAGAACACCACACCACAAGTGTTTCCAAAATTTTTTTTATCACCATAACCCACTTTTCTCTTCGTTAAATTATTCAATAAGAGCCCTATCTTCTAATTCAATATCAACTTGAGAGATTTTATGTAACACCGTTAAATTTCAAACAAATTTTCATTTAAATTTTAATAAAAACATTTCATTTCCAAATTATTCCAAATCATATATCCAATATTTTCACAAAACACAATACATAATTCATATCCCAAGATCTCAAAAAAAACATATCATCTGCAAGTATGTACTAATCATGCCGACGCCTTCCCACGATCATCAATGGTACCTGAAACAGATAACACACAACGGTAAGCATAAATGCTTAGTGAGTTCCCCAAAATACCACATACAATACATACGCCTTTCCAGGCCATAACTCTACAGGATCTTCCGATCCAAGTATCTCAGGGGATTTCCATCCCATAACTCTGTTGACCTTCCGGCCCATACTCTGTTGACCTTTCGGTCCATGTCATCATACTCATATCATAACATATTGCATATATAACATGCATCACATAAACATCATACATATAAGACCTTTCGGTCACATTAATTACCCCATCGGGTATGGCATAGTGAGAAGACTCACCTCGCTTGATGTCGAATAATCACTCATGCTCGATTCCCCGACCTATCGTCCTCATATATCATAAGTACATTTCTAATTAATACTTTCCTGGCTTAGTTTGAATAAAACTATTAAGTCAATACTAGTCAACCCTGGTCAACGCTGGTCAACGGTCAACCTTTGACCCGACTCGTCGAGTCTTGCATAGACTCGTCGAGTCCATACGTGAACTTGAGTCCTTTGAATCCTATCTGACTCACCGAGTCACTCACCCAACTCGGTGAGTCATCCACTGATCTGATTCACGGGACAACCCGCTCCGACTCTTCGAGTCTGCTCATTGACTCGGCGAGTTCATTTCATGCACAACCTCAAACAACCTTCTGAGGCCAAATCTATTCCTCTAATCCTTAGATCTAACCTTCCTAAGCTCAATAATCACATAAAGTATCTATCTTGATGCACATGCAACATCTATATGACCATATATATGATGATTTAGTCCCTAATACCTTAACCGAAGGTCATAACTTCCATTGCTCTTCATAAAGCTTGATGATTAAGGTTCTCTGGAACTCTATGGATCCAGATCCAAAGCCTCATCACCAGAAAGGGACTATTTGGACATCAAATCAACCTAACAAAGGGCACAGGAAACCCTAAATCCATATATACTTCATAAAACAGAAGATGAGCCGAATTAATACCTCAAATACGATGATCTTAGCTTCAAATCCACAGAATAGCAACCTACTTTACTTCCTCTTGGCTAGGGCCTCCTTCTTCTTGCTAAACAACACCACAAAGGTCAAGAATGACTTCCTTTCTCTCTCAAAATGCTCAAGCACTCTAGGGTTTCTCTCTATGGACTGGTAGCTACAAATGATGGCTATAAGGGACTTTAAATAGGTCCCAAACCCGATAAATTAGGGTTTCTTTCATCAGCTCTGACTCGGCGAGTCGCTCCTAAGACTCGTCGAGTCCCCTCATTAATCACATCAGCCAGTCGCGACCAGACTCGATGAGTCTAAGCACTCGTCGAGTCACCTTACATAATTAAAGAAATACAACATAAATCAATATATCTGGGAAACTAGGTGTTAAAATTCTCCCCCACTTGAATCAGACTTCACCCTCGAAGTCTCGCTCAGCAAATAATTATGGATACTGCTCATGCATCTCTAACTCCGACTCCCAAGTCAGCTCGGACCTTTTCCGATGTTGCCACTGGACCTGAACCAATGACACCTCCTTGTTTCTCAAAACCTTGATCCTCATATCCCGAATTGTGATCGGCCTCTTAACATAGATCAAGCTCGCATCCACCTGAATGTCCTCTAATGGAACCACTGTTGACTAATCGGTGATACACTTCCTCAACTGAGACACGTGGAAGGTATCATGAATCTGACTCAACTCCGCAAGTAGCTCCAAACGATACGCTACCCTTCCTACCCTGGTGGTCACCCTGAAAGGACCAATATACCGAGGCCCCAACTTGCCTCTCTTCCTGAATCGAATCACACCTTTCCAAGGTGAGACTTTCAGGAGAACGAAATCACCCACCTCAAACTCGAGCTTTGACCGTCGTCTATCCGCATAACTCTTCTGATGGCTCTGGGCTATCATCAACCTCTGTCTGTCCCGCTGAATCTGCTCGGTGGTCTGTAGTACTATCTCTGTGCTACTCATCACCCGCTGCCCTACTTTTCCCCAGAAAATGGGAGTCTGACACCTCCTCCTATATAACAACTCAAAAGGACGCATACCGATGCTCGAATGATGGCTGTTGTTATAGGAGAACTCAACCAAAGGCAGATTCGTGTCCCAACTCCCTCCAAAATCCAATGCACGAAGCATATCCTCAAGAGTCTGAATAGTCTGTTCACTCTGACCATCGGTCTGAGGGTGATAGGTAGTGCTGAAATGAAATCTCGTATCCAACTCCTCATGAAACTTCTTCCAGAACCTTGAAGTAAAACGTACAACCCGGTCCGACACAATCGAAATCGGTACCCCATGCCGAGACACTATCTCCCTCACATACATCTCTGCCAACTTCTCCACAGAAGAGCTCTCACTGATAGAAAGAAAGTGGGCACTCTTCGTCAGTCGATTCACTATCACCCAAATCACATCGACACCCCTTGGGGTTCTGGGTAACTTGGTGATGAAATCCATAGAGATCTGTTCCCACTTCCACTTGGGAACCTCGAGTGGCTGCAATTTACCATGCAGATGATGGTCCCCAGCCTTAACCTGACGACAGGTCAAGCACCTCTCTACAACCCACGCTACATCCCTCTTCATGCATGGCCACCAATAATCTTTCTTCAGATCCAAGTACATCTTGGTAGCCCCAGGATAGATTGAGAACCTCGATCGATGCGCCTCCTCCATCAAGATGCTACGTGCCCCACCAATAAACAGCAGCCAAATACGACCCTTAAATGTCATAAGCCCTCGGCTATCAGTCACAAACTCAGATACCTTCTCAATAACCCGCTCTTTCTTATGGTTCTCCGGCCTCACAGCCTCGGTCTGGGCCTCTCGGATGACATCCAACACCGAAGTCATCACAATCATCCTCATACAAATACCTCGGATCGGGACACTCTCTACCCTCCGACTCAGGGCATCAGTTACCACATTCGCCTTGCCCGGGTGGTATAGGATCTCATAATCATAATCCTTTACCACATCCAACCATCTCCTCTGCCGCATGTTAAAGTTGGGCTGATCCATCAAATACTTCAAACTCTTGTGGTCCGTGAATATGGTACACTAAACCCCATACAAATAGTGGCACCAGATCTTAAGGGTGAACACTACTGCCCCCAACTCCAGATCATGAGTGGGATACCTCACCTCATGAGGCTTTAGCTGCCTCGATGCATACGCTATCACATGCCCCCTCTGCATAAGCACTGCGCCTAACCCAAATATTGATGCATCGTAGTAAACCACAAAATCATCAACTCCCTCTGGAAGGGATAACATCGGGGCTTCGCACAACTTCTGGCGAAGAGTCTCAAATGAGGTCTGCTGCTCTAGACCCCATTGGAATGAAGCAACCTTCCTGGTCAACCTAGTGAGTGGCACTGCAATCTAGGAGAAATCCTGAATGAATCTCCGATAATAACCGACCAACCCCAGAAAACTCCTGATCTCAGTAGCGGACTTTGGCACTTCCCAACTCATCACTACCTCAATATTGGTTGGATCAACCAATATCCCATCCTGATTAACGAGATGCCCTAGGAACTGGACCTCCCATAACCAGAAATCACACTTAGAGAATTTGGCATAAAGCCTCTCCGATCTCAACACCTCAAGAACCTCTCTCAAGTGCTCCTCATGCTGCTCCCCGGATCTAGAATACACCAGAATGTCATCAATGAACACGATCACCGATCAATCCAACATTAGCCTACATACTCTGTTCATGAGATCATGAATGTTGTTGGCGCATTGGTGAGCCCGAAAGGCATCACCACAAACCCATGATGGGTTTGAGCCATAAGAAATTTCCAATGTGTACATGCAAACCCTAATGCTTGGATCTAGGTTTCTCTAATTGAACATGCAATGTATCGAAGACTTTCATTCGTAGATTTAGTGTAAACAAACAAATCATAACATATGAAATTTGATATAGAAGAATACATTGAGTTGCTTGCTTGAAACTTCTTGTTCTTAGAGCTTAGAGTCACAATTGTCACTCCTCTAATGGCTTACAAACACAAACTAGCAAGAGGATGATTTGAAAGAGAGAGAGAGAGAGAGAGAGAGAGAGAGGTGAAAAATCAGCCCTAGGGTTTCCTCAATCATAGAGTGGCTGATTTCCCTCACCCAAGGGATCTATTTATACTATGAGCTCCTAGGATTTCACCCTAAACCCTAATTGGATAACTTAGCCTCAAATCAATCCAAAGATCCTTCTAGATAATTCTTTGGATGATTTCTAAGATATCTACATCCTTAAAATCGTCCCTTCCCATATCCATAAGGATTCATAGCCCAAAACACAACTATCATACATTTGACAGTTTATGACCCTTTATTCAATTAATCTCTTTAAGTCACCAACTTAATTCCTAATTAATTTATGACTTATATCAATCAAATAATATTATTATTTCTTTAACATATTATTCTTATAATACTTTAATAATAATAATTCTTCTCTCTATATAAATCACCCTATCAAGTTGCTATGGTGAAGGCACCCAAAAGGACCATGCACAAACGGGTCAAGTACTTACCAAATATAGTTATAGCCTTAGACACTAATCCAACAATCTCCCACTTGGATAAGTCTAGTAACTATAAAGTATAAACACAATCCGATTAGCAATCGTAGGTCTCAAAGATGCTGTCAACTCTGATCTTATTAGTATCCTGTCCTTTAGATTAGGGATGGTACAGTCCTCTGTTTTGATATCGTGTAGACAATCTCATGAAACATTGTCATACTTATTGTCTAGCAATTAGTTTCTCGATCTCAGATTTACTTGACATAGAACTTAATTGAACACATCAATTCAGTCTTGACCGGGCCCGACACATAAGTCAAATCAAATCATCGAGCGGTCGTGATATCGCTTTTACCCTCTTAGGATAAAAGTAACAGATAAACTTCGACTTATATGCATTTACTTATTCACTAATCAACTATACACAACAATGCATTTTATGACATCAATTTACTGATGCGGTTTCGCATTATCAATGCACAACCGATTAGTAAACAATAAACCATATATCTTGGTTTTAAGACCATATGATATTATCGTCTTGCGATCACTTGCGGTACATTCCATAAAGTGATTCTAGCAAGCACGGGTTTATTCCAATGCTCAAAACTTGTTCGTAAGCACTCATGAGCATTGTAGCAAGCCTTTGCTATGTCCAATACCATTTAGACAATCTACACACCAATTCATGACAATATTAATTCATACCTACTTCCAACATATGAATGATTGTGGATTGTTCGAATAATTCGATTATTCTTAATAAACTCAATTATTCTAGAAGTCAAAACATGAAAAGTGAAACAATATCATCAAATGTCAACTACATTTATCTATTATAAGTTTCCAAACTATCTAATCTAAACTAATATCATCCTTCAGCATAATGCTCCTAGCATACTGTAAGTGCTTAACCCTACTCAGTCCCTTCGTAAGCGGATCTCCTAGGTTATCTTCTGATGATATCCTCTTAACCACGAGGTGTCCTTCTTCTACTCAATTTCTAATAAAGTGATGCTTCCTGTCGATATGCCGGGATCTACCATGATCCCTCGGTTCCTTGGTCAAGGCAACCGCTCCTTCATTATCATAGAAAATTTCCATAGGCTCCTTTATGGTAGGCACAACTCTAAGGTAACCAATGAAGTTCTTTAACCATATTGCCTCCTTTGATGCTTCGCTCGCTGCAATGTACTCTAACTCGCACGTTGAATCAGCTACAGTTTCCTACTTGGAACTTTTCCAAGCCACTGCTCCTCCATTAAGGGTAAAGACCCAGCCCAACTGCGAACGGTAGTTGTCTCTGTCGGTCTGGAAGCTGGAATCACTATACCCTCGCACCTTTAAGTCATCACTCTCTCCGCGGACTAAAAACCATTCCTTGGTCCTCCAAAGGTACTTAAGGATATTCTTAACGGCAATCCAATGAGCTATGCCAGGGTTCCCTTGATATCTACTGACCATACTCAAAGCGAATGCCACATCAGGGCGAGTACAAGTCATAGTATACATGATCGATCCAACTGCGGAAGCGTAAGGTACTCGGCTCATCTCAGCTATCTCGACTTCAGTACTCGGACTTTGAGTCTTACTCAGCTTGGCATTACTTTGTATCGGAAGTTCTCCCTTCTTCGAGTTTTCCATACTAAAATGTTTTAGTACCTTATCTTAATAAGTATTCTGACTAAGTCCTATTAGTCTCTTACTTCGTTCTCTTACTATCCTTATTCCCAAAATATAGGAAGCCTCTCCGAGGTCCTTCATAGTGAAACACTTCCCGATCCAGGACTTAACTTCCTACAGAGTCGGAATGCCGTTTCCCATGAGTAGTATGTCATCGACATACAAAACGAGGAAGCTAACTATACTCCCACTGGCTTTGACATATACACATGATTCATCTTCGCTTCGTACAAATCAAAACTCTTTTACTTTCTCATCAAAGCAAAGATTCTGTCTGCGAGATGCTTCCTTAAGTCCATAAATGGACTTCTCAAGCTTGCACACTCTATTGAGATGCTTGGCATTGACAAACCCTCTGGCTGAGCCATGTAAACATCCTCAGCCAACTTCCCATTAAGGAAAGCGGTCTTGAAATCCATTTGCCATATCTCATAATCATGAAATGCAGCAATAGCTAACATCATCCTTATAGACTTTATTTTTGCAACTGGTGAGAAGGTCTCACCATAGTCAACTCCGGAAGTTTGAGTAAAGTCCTTCGCGACCAATCGCGCCTTATACGTGTGTACATTCCCATCCACATCGGTTTTCTTCTTGAAGATCCATTTGCACCCAACCGTCTTACGTCTGGGCACATTGTCAACCAAATTCCAAACTTGGTTGTCATACATGGACATAATCTCGCTGTCTATCGCATTTTTCCATTTAGCAGACTCCAGGCCTGCCATGGCTTCCTTATAGCTGTTAGGTTCTGTTGGATAAGGTGTCTAAGTCCATAACTTATTTGGTATATACTTGACCCGACCGGCATGGTCCATTTGGGTTGCATCTCATCCAAACTATTTATGGATAATTTTATGAGAGTTATACACATATGTTTATTAATATATTATAAGTTATAATATATTAATATGAAGTTATGTTATTTAATTAGTTTTAGTCCTAAATTAATTATAAATTAATTTAGAGATTAAAAGGAAGACTAATTAGATTATGGGCTATTGATTTTATATAGTGTGGGCTAATACTCATTTGTTAATGGGCTAGGCTTATATGGAAGTCCATGGATGATCCATGGAGCTTTTAACCCATGGATCCTTGGAAAGGAAAAGACATGGGTTATTAGGGTTTCACCCTAACCATGCACACTATATAAGCATGCTTATGAAGCATGAAAGGGAACTAGTGAACTAGTGTGTGTAAGCTTGTGTGTGGCCGAAATTATACAAGTGTGTATACTCTCTCAAAGTTTTCCAAGAGTTTGTGGTGTTTTGTGATTCCATTTGAGGCATTCACACTATTGGTGCTTGGCCCTCAAACTCCTTAGAACCAAACTCATCAAAAGGTATGTAATCTCTTCTAACTCTTTTATGTTGATATGTTCCCTATGCCATGTTAGATAGGTTATAAACCTTGGAAAATTTATTATTTTGCATGTATTTAGACAAACATAGATCCAAGGTTTATTAGGGTTGCATGCACACTTAGGAAGTGTTAGATTGCTCAAAACCCAACAGTGGTATCAGAGCCTAGGCTTGCTTGTTTGATACTTGATGCAAAATAGTGAAAAAAGTCGAAATCGTTGCTATTTGCATGATGGACTCGCCGAGTCCATGGGGGGACTCGATGAGTCCAAGGCAAACTTCAACCTACTCGCCGAGTAGGTTCATGCACTCGACGAGTAGGATCGACAGAGTGCATATTTTCGACTTTTGCTGCTGGAAATGGACTAGAAACATTACCCTAAACTGTTTTGGTGTTATAAAACTTATTTTAGTTGGTGTAATGGTTGTTCTAATCCATTTACAATAGCATATATCAAAATTCCATGATTTTATGTGTTCATATAATTCTTGAATTTTTGATGATCAGGTTCATGTTCTTATGAATTTAGAAAATGATAGGAATTATTTGCTGAATTGTTTAGGATTAATTCTTTATCATTTATGTGTTTTAATGGAGTCCATAATTTGTCCTCAAGTTATGGATTACCAAAGGTCACTTTCATTTAACACACACTTAAAACACATAAGTTACATGAAAATGATGAGTCTTCATTTTTATGAACCTTTAATTCATAAGTTATGAAATGAAGAGTTTTGCATAGTTACAAAACTTGCCCTCAAGTTTTGGAATTTGTAAAGTTTCACACACTTTAATAAACTTTAATTCCAACCCTTAGAGTTTTAATAGTTAAAATTCAACCCTTATACTATTTATAACATTAATGGTTAATTATTATTATTATTATTATTATTATTATTATTATTATTATTATTATTATTATTATTATTATTATTATTATTATTATTATTATATATATATATATGTATAAGAATAAGTCGTTTTACCGTTAGTAGGCCTCATTCACGAAGCCGGTCTATAAGGTGGGTATAAGGTTGTTGCCTATAAAATGGCGACTTAATGGGTGTCCATTCTCACCCACCGCTTGTTTGGTCGGTGGAGGGTCGTTAGCCGAACGGGTAGAACAATGACTTTAAATCCTCATTAAAAATATAATGATTATTATAAAGTAACTAAACTCCTTTTAATTCCCAATCTTAGTTACTTTAGGAAAAATGTGAACATGGTGCTAGTCCATGGAATTCACACTTTGTACCTTACCAAGTCGTTGGTGGAGCGTGTGTGGGTAACCAGCACACTAACTTGGACTAGTAAGGATCACGAAGGGTGACTTAATGTTTGTCATAGATCAATGGAGCGTGTGTGGTTAACCGGCACATTGATTAGGTGATAATATTAAGGGTACCAAGTGAATTAGCATGGTTATTCACACCTTGTTTTGTGATCCTCGGCATCCCAGTCACAAAACTTGAAGGGCACAATCGAGATTGAAACATGCCATTGAAAAGTTCAATGAATCTCAAAAGAATCTAGGAATTTCAAATCCAATTAAACCTAATAAATCATTTCGTTTTCGTGGTGGAAATTGGTGAATCGTCATTCACCTACCTTTCAAATATATTTTTACTTAGATTACGGCATCCCTCTTCTAAGTGTAATATATTGTGATTGGGTCCCAGCCTTAATATTACATTTGGGTGTCTTATTAAGGATTCTATATATCTAATCTAAACTTGCTTTCTTCTTTCAGATGTCTTCCAACACTAATGCTTCGGGCTCTAACCCAACTGGTTCTTTCTCTCTCATGAATCTTTGTGGGAGGGTCATCTTTGATGGTTCCAACTTCATGGATTGGATTAGGAACATCAGGATGGTTACTCGTTATGAGGACAAAGAATATGTCCTCGATAAGGAGTTAAAAGAGCTTGATGAGTCTACTGCTACTCCTGAGGAGATCGCTGAATTCAGGACTCATGAGAGAGATGCTACTAAGGTGGCATGTATCATGATGGCCACAATGATAGCCGAGCTCCAAAAGTCGTATGAAGATTTCTACCCTTTTGAGATGCACCAAGACCTGATGGAAAGGTACCATCAGAGTGCTCGTCAGGAGCGGTATGAAATAATCTCATCCATAATAACAACCCGCATGAAGGACGTTGAATCCATCACGGGCCACATGCAAAAGATGCAAAGGTATGTGGACCGTTTGCTGAAGCTCAATGTAAACATCCCTGAGGAGTTGGCAATTGACATCATTTTGCACTCCTTGCCTTCTTGTTATGACCATTTTCGTATGACATATCATATGAACAAGGAGGAAGTTACTCTCAGCAAGCTTCAAGGACTCTTGAAGACCGCAAAATCCGGTCTTAAGGGTAAGGCGGTTGTTACCTCTACTACTCCTACTCCAACATCTACCCCTGTTTTGGCTATCGGGCAAGGCAAAGGGAAGAAGAGGAAGCACCCTTCGAAGGGTACCAAGGGAAAGTCTCTTGAAGGCTCCTCATCGAAGACCAAGAGCGGTTCTGTCACTCCTTCTGCCATTCCCAAGGATGCTGAATGCTTTTATTGCCATGAAAGGGCACACTGGAAGCGAAACTGCCCTAAGTACTTGCAGGATCTAAAGGATGGGAAAGTGAAACCCACCCATGCAGGTATTTACACTATATTGTCTAATTACTCAACATATTCTAACTCTTGGGTGCTTGATACAGGATGTGGTATTCACATATGTTCTGATTTGCAGGGCCTAAGAAGAAGTGAGGATGTAGAGCACGGGAAGATAAACTTGATCATGGGGAATAGGAAGGCTTCACCTGTTTCCAAGATTGGAGTTTATACTTTGTTGCTTAATAATGGGTTAAAATTAGATTTGAATAAATGTGTGTACTCGTCTGATATGGCGAGGAATATTATTTCTTTTCATGCTTTGTACAAACAAGGTTTTACCTTTTCGTTTGATAATGAATGTGGTGGTATTAATGCTTTCTTTAATAATGTGTTTTATTTTAAAGCATTACCTTGTGATGGTGTGTATGAAACTGTGTCGATTGTAGACAACTTAGGAAATAATGTGTTGTATATTGATTCTTATACTAGCCTAGATAAAGCATCATTATGGCATTGTCGTCTTGGACATGTGAACAAGAAACGCATAGGCCAATTCTAAAAGAGTGGAGTCTTGGAATCATTTGACCTTAAATCAGATGATAGTTGTGAATCTTGTCTACTTGGAAAGATGACAAAATCACCCTTCACTGGAACTTGTGAGAGGGGTGAGGGTTTGTTGGACCTAATACATACTGATGTATGTGGGCCATTCAAAACCGCCACAAGGGATGCTAATCGGTATTATGTGACTTTTATTGATGATTTTAGTAGATATGGGTAGGTCTACTTAATCAAACATAAGTCAGAAACCTTTGAAAGGTTTAAGGAATTCAAGCAGGAAGTAGAAAATCAATTGGGCAGGAACATTAAGATGCTTCGATCCGATCGAGGTGGTGAGTATCTTAGTACCGAGTTCCTTGACTATCTTAAGGAGTGTGGGATTGTCTCACAATTGACTCCTCCCAGGACACCACAGCTGAATGGTGTAGCTGAGAGGCATAATCGAACCTTGTTGGACATGGTTCGCTCTATGATGAGTCAAGTTTCGTTACCAATCTCTTTTTGGGGGTATGCCTTAGAGACTGCTGCCCATATCCTTAATCTAGTCCCTACAAAGAAGGTTACCAAAACACCTCATGAGATGTGGACTGGGAAGGTTCCTAATTTGGACCACATCAAAATTTGGGGTTCCGAAGCTTTCGTGAGGCGTGAAACTCATGATAAGCTTGAACCCCGAAGCGAAAGGTGTATTTTCATCGGCTACCCACATAAATCCTTCGGTTACCTCTTCTACAGACCCAGTGAGAATGTGGTCTTTGTAGCACGAAGAGGGGTCTTTCGTGAGAGAGAATTTATAAGCCAAGGAGACAGTGGGAGGCAAATTGATCTTGAAGAAATTCAAGAATCAATTGGTGAAGGAACCTCAGACACTAGCAATCAACCTAAAGAGGAAACCCCTGTTGATCCAGCTGACGAGTCTGTACCTCCAAGGCGTTCTACACGGGTTAGAAACACACCTTCGTTTTATTATGGCTTTCATATTACTATGGAAGGTGATACGTTTATCAGTGATAGTACATTGGTAAATTTGGATGAACCTAGCAGTGTCAAGGAAGCCATGGCAGGCCCAGAGTCTGCTAAATGAAAGGAGGCTATGGACAGCGAGATGCAGTCTATGTATGACAATCAAGTTTGGAACTTGGTTGACAATGTACCAGGCCGTAAAAGAGTCGGGTGCAAATGGATCTTCAAGAATAAGATCGACATGGAAGGAAAAAGTGCATACTTATAAGGCTCGACTGGTTGCGAAGGGTTTTACTCAAACTCAAGGTATTGATTATGATGAAACCTTCTCGCCGGTGGCAAAGGTTAAGTCTATTAGGGTTATGTTAGCCATTGCCGCATTTCATGATTATGAAATATGGCAAATGGATGTCAAAACCGCTTTCCTTAATGGAAAGTTGGCTGAGGATGTGCACATGAATCAGCCAGAGGGTTTTGTCAGTGCAGAGTACCCAAATAGAGTATGCAAGCTTAAGAAGTCCATTTATGGGTTAAAATAAGCATCTCGTAGCTGGAATCTTTGTTTCGATGAGAAGGTCAAAGAGTTTGGTTTCTCGAGAAGTGAAGATGAGTCTTGCGTGTATGTCAAAGCTAGTGGGAGTATAGTTAGCTTCTTGGTATTGTATGTGGATGACATACTACTTATAGGAAATGACATCCCAACCTTGCAGGAGGTTAAGTCCTGGCTTGGAAAGTGCTTTGCTATGAAGGACCTAGGGGAGGCTGCCTATATCCTAGGGATAAGGATATTAAGAGAAAGGAGTAGAAGACTAATTGGACTTAGTCAGAGTACCTACTTGGATAAGGTGCTGAAAAGGTTCAACATGGAGAATTCCAAGAAAGGAGATTTACCGATCCAAAGCAATGCCAAACTGAGTAATACTCAGAGTCCGAGTACAGAGGCAGAGATAGCTGAGATGAGCCAATTATCGTATGCTTCCGCTGTTGGCTCGATCATGTATGCTATGACTTGTACCCGCCCTGACGTGGCATTTGCTTTGAGCATGGTCAGCAGGTATCAGGGGAACCCTGGCAAGGCTCATTGGACCGCAGTAAAGAACATTCTCAAGTACCTGCGGAGGACTAAGGATTGGATCCTTACCCTTGGTGGGAGTGATGACTTGAGAGTATTAGGGTATAGTGATGCTAGTTTTCAGACTGATAGGGATAACTTCTTCTCTCAGTCAGGCTGGATCTTTACCTTAAATGGAGGGGCAATTTCTTGGAAGAGTTCCAAGCAGGAGACGATGGCTGATTCGACTTGTGAATCAGAGTATATAGCAGCGAGTGAAGCAGCGAAGGAGGCGATATGGCTAAAGAACTTCATCGGAGACCTTGGAGTTGTACCAGCTATTAAGGAACCTATAGAGATTTTCTGTGACAACAATAGTGCAGTTGCCTTAGCCAAGGAACCAAGAGATCATGGCAGATCCCGACACATTGATAGAATATTTCACTTCATAAGACACAAGATTGAAGAAGGACTCCTCGTGGAAAGGAGGATATCGTCGGATGAGAATCCTGCAGATCCCCTTACGAAAGGACTGACGAGGGTTAAGCATTTTCAGCATGCGAGGCGCATCGGGCTGAGGGACGATATTAGTTTTACAGATTAGATAGTTTTCCTGAAACTTGTAAAATGTAATCGACGCTTGATGATGAATAAAATTTGTGATTTATTTATAAGTAAAGTGTTACTGACATTGTCAATTATTTACTGTTGTTTCAATTTTGCATGTTTTGACTTCCAGAATAATTAATTTATTCAAACCACCACAATCGATCATACGTCGGAAGTAGGTATGAATCAAGATTGTCATGAATTGGGTTTGTAGATGGCTAAAGGTGTTTAGACATGGCAATGGTTGCTGCAACATTCATGAGTACTTATAAGTTATTAGTATTGGTATAAACCCACGCTCACTTGTATCACTTCATGGAATTTATCTCGAGTGATCGTGAGATGATAATATCATATAAATCTTCAAACCTAGAGATATGAGTTGTTACCTATGAGTTGGTTGTGCATTGATTGCACGTAAACGCATCAGTAACTTGATGTTATAAAACGTGCCTTTGTGTGCAATTCAATAAGTAGTAGAACAAGCATATCAGTCGAAGTTTATTTGTTCCTTCTAGAAATAGAAGCGATATCTGGGCCCCTCGATGATTTTGTGTTGACCCATGTACCGGGCCCGGTCAGAACTAAACCGATGTGTTCAGTGAAGTTCTTCGTCAAAAAAATTGGAAAATCGAGAAACAACTGCTAGACAATAAGCAAGACATAGTTCCATGTGTTTGTCCGGCTGATATCATGAGAACAGAGGATTATGTGATCACTTGTATCAAAAATGGTGCTTCATAGTTCGACGGAGTTTTCGAGAGCTACGATTGTTGGTTGGTTCCTGAAGTTATATAGGCAAATACAGTTATTAGACTTATCCAAGTGGGAGTCTGTTGGATAAGGTGTCTAAGTCCATAACTTATTTGGTATATACTTGACCCGACCGGCATGGTCCATTTGGGTTGCATCTCATCCAAACTATTTATGGATAATTTTATGAGAGTTATACACATATGTTTATTAATATATTATAAGTTATAATATATTAATATGAAGTTATGTTATTTAATTAGTTTTAGTCCTAAATTAATTATAAATTAATTTAGAGATTAAAAGGAAGACTAATTAGATTATGGGCTATTGATTTTATATAGTGTGTGCTAATACTCATTTGTTGATGGGCTAGGCTTATATGGAAGTCCATGGATGATCCATGGAGCTTTTAACCCATGGATCCTTGGAAAGGAAAAGACATGGGTTATTAGGGTTTCACCCTAACCATGCACACTATATAAGCATGCTTATGAAGCGTGAAATGGAACTAGTGAACTAGTGTGTGTAAGCTTGTGTCTGGCCGAAATTATACAAGTGTGTATACTCTCTCAAAGTTTTCCAAGAGTTTGTGGTGTTTTGTGATTCCATTTGAGGCATTCACACTATTGGTGCTTGGCCCTCAAACTCCTTAGAAACAAACTCACCAAAAGGTATGTAATTTCTTCTAACTCTTTTATGTTGATATGTTCCCCATGCCATGTTAGATAGGTTATAAACCTTGGAAAATTTATTATTTTGCATGTATTTAGACAAACATAGATCCAAGGTTTATTAGGGTTGCATGCACACTTAGGAAGTGTTAGATTGCTCAAAACCCAACAGGTTCATCTAGATTTACTAGTGTACTGTCACTAATATACGTCTCCCTTACGGTAGTAATATGAAAACCATACAACTGGGGTTGAATTCTAACTCTTTCGGAACGTCTAATAGGTAAGGATTGGTCAATTGGTTCAACCAGAGTTTCCTCCTCGGGTTGAGCGCCAGCGGTAGAGGTTCCTTCATCATTCGACTCTTGAATCACTTCAAGATCGATTTGCCTCCCACTGTCTCCTTGGCTTATTAGTTCTCTCTCTCGGAAAACCCCTCTCCTCGCAACGAAGAAAACATTGTCACTCGGTCTATAGAAGAGATATCCAAAGGATCTATGTGGGTAACCGATGAAAATACATCGCTCACTATGACGTTCGAGCTTGTCGTGAGTTTCTCGTCTTACGAAAGCCTCGTAGCCCCAAACCTTGATATGTACCAATGAGGGAGCTTTCCCTATCCACATCTCGTGAGGTGTTTTGGAAACCTTCTTTGTAGGGACTCGGTTAAGAATATGGTCAACAGTCTCTAAGGCATACCCCCATAATGAGATAGGTAGTGAAGCACGACTCATCATAGAATGGACCATGTCTAACAGGGTTCGATTATGCCTTTCTGCCACAACATTCAATTGCGGTGTCCTAGGTGGCATCAATTGCAAAACTATTCCGCATTCCTTGAGATAGTCGTGGAATTCAAGACTTAGGTACTCTCCTCCTCGATCGGATCGAAGCATCTTGATTTTCCTGCCCAATTGATTCTCCACTTCATGCTTGAATTCTTTGAACTTTTATAACGTTTCTGACTTGTGCTTGATTAAGTAAATATACCCATATCTACTATAATCATCGGTAAAAGTCACATAGAAGCGGTTCGCATCCTTTGTGGTGGATCTTAAGGGCCCACATACATCGGTATGTATGAGATCCAATAAACGCTCACCCCTCTCACAAGTGCCAGTGAAGGGTGACTTGGTCATCTTTTCAAGTAAACAAGATTCGCACGTGTCATCTTCCCTAAGGTCGAATGACTCCAACACTCCATCCTTTTGGAGTTGGGCTAGGCGCTTCTTGTTGACGTGTCCAAGACGACAATGCCACAAACATGCTTTATCCATAGTATTGGAAGAATCCATACACAACACATCATTTCCTAGATTATCTACAACCATAACAGTTTCATAAATTTCATTACAAGGCATTGCTTCAAAGTATAAAACACCATTTAGATAAGCATAAATAGAACCATTCTCATTATTAAACGAATATCTAAATCCTTGTCTAAACAAACCATGAAACGAAATGATGTTTCTTGCCATATCTGGCGAGTAGCAACAATTATTTAAATCTAAACCTAATCCATTACTAAGCACTAAATAATACACTCCAATCTTGGTGACAGGCGACGATCTTCTGTTTCCCATGATTAGAATTATTCTTCCATGCTCCACATCCCTATTTCTTCTTAGTCCCTGCAAATCAGAACAAATGTGATAACCACATCCTATATCAAGAACCCAAGAAATAGCATGAGATGATTCATTAGATTTAATTGTGTAAATATCTGCGAAAGACGGCTTGATCTTCCCATCCTTGATGGCCTGCAGATATTTCGGGCAGCTTCTCTTCTAATTCCCTATTTTTTTTTGGCAATGGTGGCACTCTCCCTCCTTTGGGTTAGAGTTGGGCTTAACAGGGCCATCCTTGGTCCCACTAGAAGAGGAACCATCTTGGGACTTTCCCTTGTGGTGGTTCTTTGACGGAGCCTTCCTTTTCTTCCCCCTTCTTTGCCCAATAGCCAAAACAGGAGCAGCGGGTGGTGCGGGAGTTGTTGCAACAGACTTCTCCTTGAGGTTGCTCTGAGCAGTCCTTGAAGTTTGCTTAGGGTGACCTCTTCCTTGTTCATGTGGTAGGTCATCCTAAATTGGTTGTAGCATGAGGGCAAGGAGTGAAGAACAATGTCGATGGCCAAATCCTCCCCAAAGTTAACATTTAACTTGAGAAGACGATCAACATATCTTTGCATCTTTTGCAAGTGCACGGTTAACGAATCTCCACTTCCCATCTTAGATGTGATCATGTTTGTAATGATTTCATAGCGCTCTTGCCTCGCGCTTTAGTGGTACTTCTCCATTAATTCTTGATGCATTTCATAGGGATACATGTCCTCATAGGAATTTTGGAATTCTTGGTTCATTGTGGCTATCATGATGCAATGGACTTTCGTTGCATCACGTTCGTGGGTCTCAAAGACAACCATTTCTTCGAGAGTAGCGATTTCTGGGTTGACCTTCTCGAGCTTTTTGTCAAGGACATACTCTTTGTCCTCGTAGCGTGCAATCGTGAGAATGTATCTTATCCATTCGATAAAGTTCAATCCATCGAAAGTCAATTTTTGAAAAAGACTCATTAGCGTGAATGAGTTAGCAGCAGTGTTGTTCGTGTTCGACATCTACAAATAGAAAGGACAAAGTTTGATTAGAATTAAATCCCTAATTAAACACCCAAAATGAAAAATTAGGGCTAGGACCCAACAATATTATTTACATATTAGAAAAGAGATGTCGTAATCCAACATGCAAATAATTTGGAGGTAAGTGAATGACGATTCACTAATTCTTCACCATGAAAACATAACCTTAAGTTTTAAATGTATTGAGAATTCTAGACTTTCTTGGAGATTCATTGAACTTTTCAATGACATGTTTAAATCTCGATATGCCCCTCTCGTTTGTGACTGGGATGCCGAGGATCACAAAGTGGGTGTGAATAACCGTGAAAATCTACACGTTGCCTTCATTGTTACAATCACCTATTCGATGTGCCGGTAAACCACACACACTCCATCGAACTATGATAAACAATGAATCACCCTTTACCACCTTTGCTTAGAACCAATTAGTGTGCCAGTAAACCACACACGCTCCACCAACTTCTTAGCAAGGGTGCAAAATGTAATTTAATGGGATTGCATCAATTCACTTTTGCCTAAAGTAACTAGGATTGGGAATTTGAAAAGCATGTAGTTACTTTATATTTTAACATTATACTTTTTAATGAGGAGAGAGTTGCCCTATCCTACCCGTTTGGCTAACAATCCTCCACCAGTCAAGCAAGCGGTAGGTGTGAGTGTACACCCACTAAGCGCCATTTTATAGGAAGCAACCTTATACCCACCCTATAGACCGACTTCGTCAATGAGGCCTACTAACGGTAAGACTAGCATTTTAATTATACATATATATATATATATATATATATATATATATATATATATATATATATATATTCATTAGGCTTGTAATAATATAATAGTATAAGATTGAATTTTAAACTTGTAAAACTCTAAGGGTTGAAATTTAAATTCTTCAAAATTAAACTTTTAATCCCAAAATTCAAATTTCAAAACGTGAGGACAAATTTTGAACTTTTCAATACTAAAGGATCAAATAACAAATAATTTAAATCAAGCAATTAATCTCATAATTATTTATATTTGATTTATTTAATATTACTTGCAAGATAATTATCCAATTTAATCCAAATAATCAATCATTATCATATAAGGAAATTATTAATCATTCAAATGGTAATTATCCTTTGTTTTGTTAAGAATATACTCATATATATCATAATATTTGGATATTGATGACCCAAAATGGTTAAGGCAAGTTTCCTCAAGTAAAACAGCAAGAAATCCCGAGATAAGCTCTATCTGACCCTTGAAATCGCCGAGTACCACAATGGACTCGCCGAGTTGGTGCTACTCGCCAAGTCTACTATGGAACTCGCCGAGTTCACCAGTCAGATCCACAAAAAACTAATTTTTCAAGCAACAAACAATCAACCAATGCATCAATTCAATAGAAACCAATCAAGGCTCTGATACCACTGATGGGTTTGAGCCATAAGAACTTTCCTATGTGTACATGCAAACCCTAATGCTTGGATCTAGGTTTCTCTAATTGAACATGCAATGTATCCAAGACTTTCATTCATAGATCTAGTGTAAACAAACAATTCATAACATATGAAATTAGATCTAGAAGAATACCCTGAGTTGCGTGCTTGAAACTTCTTGTTCTTGGAGCTTAGAGTCACAATTGTCACTCCTCTAATGGCTTACAAACACCTACTAGCAAGAGGATGATTTGAGAGAGAGAGAGAGGTGAGAAATCGGCCCTAGGGTTTCCTAAATCATAGAGTGGCCGATTTCCCTCACCCAAGGGATCTATTTATACTATGAGCTCCTAGGATTTCACCCTAAACCCTAATTGGATAACTTAGCCTCAAAGCAATCCAAAGATCCTTCTAGATAATGCCTTGGACGATTTCTAAGATATATACATCCTTAAAATCGTCCCTTCCTATATCCATAAGGATTCATAGCCCAAAACACAACTATCACACATTTGACAGTTTATGACCCTTTATTCAATTAATCTCTTTAAGTCACCAAATTAATTCCTAATTAATTTATGACTTATATCAATCAAATAATATTATTATTCCTTTAACATATTATTCTTATAATACTTTAATAATAATATTTCTTCTCTCTATATATATCACCCTGTCAAGTTGCTATGGTGAAGGCAACCCAAAAGGACCATGCACAACCGGGTCAAGTACTTACCAAATATAGTTACAGCCTTTGACACTAATCCAACAACTCATAGTGCCCATAACGCGTCCTGAATGCCGTCTTCTGGATATCCTCATCACGCACCCTCATCTGATGATATCCGGACCTCAGATCAATCTTGGAGAACCAAGATGCCCCCTGTAGCTGATCAAATAAGTCATCAATCCTCGGCAACAGATAACGGTTCTTAACATTTAACTTGTTCAACTCCCGGTAATCAATACACATCCGGTGTGAACCATCCTTCTTCTTAATGAACATGATCGATGCTCCCCAAGGCGAGCTACTCGGACAAATAAACCTCTTCCCCAACAACTCCTGCAGCTGTGAGGATAACTCCTACATCTCTGACGGTGCTAGATGATAAGGCGCCTTAGCGATAGGCGCGGCCCCGTGAATCAAATCGTTGCGAAACTCCATCTGCCTCTCAGGAGGCACACCCGACAACTCCTCGGGAAATACGTCAGGGAACTCACGCACTATCGACGCAAACCGAACCCTCAGATGCACAGTCACAAACTTCCACCAATCCTTCGATCCTAAGCGAAGCTGGTTCAGCGCAAACTGAACCCTCAGATGCTCTGTACATGAAAAGGTGTGGACAATCTAAATATATGAAAATGTTTATAAACATGTATTAGAAACTTGAAAAGCAGGGGTCATGGCCCCATGGCCTCCCTGACCCCTAAAGGGATCCGCTCCTATTGGTTGCGGAGATTAGAGAGAGAAGAGTTGTGTGGTTTTGTTTTATTTTTAAAGTAACAACAACAAATTAAAAAGGACAATGGTATAAAATATGGCACGTCTTTCAATTTCTAGTAACATAACATATTAACATTCTTGTTTTACGTTGAAGTAATAAAGTTGCACTAAGATGAAACTCTGTGAAATCTTTCATAATGAAATCGGAGCTTCAACTAAAGATGTAATTTTTATTTTACCATATGAACCATATTTGTAATTGGTTCATTAATTATAACGATAACAATCATCAGACCAGATTTTGATATAATTTTTTTAACACGATTGTAATGCATGTGAAGTATACTTTATTAAAACTTATTAATGACAATATTCACATGCATGATGAGTATGGGGTCTTTTCAAAAGTACTTTCTTCATACAATCATGTTAATGGCTATTCTAAATGTAGTAAGTGGAGCCCTATGCATTTTCTTCCCTTCGTTTCATTCAAAACTGAAAACTTTGCCATTTGTTATGTATTTTTTTCACTAGGGAAAAGGTGAAAATAATAGTCTACAATATATTTTGTATTTAAGTGTATTCAACAAAGAAAATGACTATAATAAGATTATCCTTATACTTATCATATACCACACATGTGGTGGGTATCACATCAGCACCATATTTCTCTACCACTAACGTGAGATACCTATCACTAACACATCATTCCATTTTATTTATTTTTAATTTTTTTAAATTCAAAAATACAATAAAATCATTTTTAATACTAGTTTTCCATTAAATTAAAATACCAAATTACTTTAAATAAAAATTACATTAATTGAAATAAAATAAAATAAAAGTAACATTAAAAATAAAAATTATCTTACTTAAAATAATATATATATATATATATATATATATATATATATATATATATATATATATATATATATAATTAAAAAAACCTAAAAATATCAAGCATAAATAAAATAAACTACCCCATACGCCAATGTCGGGCTCGAACAGACTATTTCATCGCGAGAAAAAGCTCCATGTCCAGGTCGACCGATTTCATTTTCAATATTTTCATATCGGTTTTTGTTTGGATCGTCGTTTGTGCCTCTTGAAATGATGTTTGTGCTTTAATCATTTTTTGCTCCATCCGAATTATCATCTCGACCTTCATTTTTTGAAGTTGCACATATCGATCAAATTTATCGTCAAAAAGATCCATAACACTAGAGCTCAAAGATGTTGAAGCCGCTTTTTTTCTTTATTTCTTCCAACAGGCCGACGAAGAGGTTGCTCGTTTTCAAGATCTAGCGGATCATCGTTGATGTCGATGTGTGTTCGGTCCGTCCGATTGTTAGGAAGTTTCATCGGGGTTTTTCGAACGCTTTGAACCGGAAGATTGCGAAGTTCCTTCCGTTTGCTCTTTCCATTTTGGAGCATCATTCAATTTTAGTCACGGTTTCATATACTGAAAAACTTTGCGTGTTTGAGTTGTTTTTTCAAATTGCTCTATGGCCGCTTTGAAAACATCAAAATCGTTCGAGCCACTTTTACGTATGCTTAGGAGGTGGTTGTAGATTCCTCAAAGCTCTGTGCATTCTAGTCGAATATCACGTCATTTCGACGTAATTTGATCGGCATTTCGAGTTTCACTTTCCATTAACTCGTAGAAAATAACTTGAACTTTCTCCCAAAAACTTTCGTAAGGTTGATTATCTCCTACAATTGGGTCTTGGGAAACCAACACCCATGCCTCCGCTAACTTTTCTTCTTCGTCTTTTGTCCATGGGACCCTTTCTTGGGTGGTGGTTGTTCGGCCCAATTTTTTTCCTTTTTTCTTTTTTGGTTGAGGTGATGATGAAAGTTGCATTTCCGAAACAAAATCCAGCGAAAGTGGTGGTTGTGAAATTGGTGGTTGTTGTGGTCGTGACGCTTGTTGTTGTAGTTGTTGAAATTGTTGAAATTGTTGGTATTGTTGCTGGATTTGTTGCTATTGGAAGGTCGGAAAATGTTGATATTGTTGTTGGAAAAGTAGTATTTGTTGGATAGGGGAACCGATTTGAAGCAAATTTACAAAATCGTCTTGAGGTGATTCTATAGTCGGAAATTGACGATGGGTTGTATCTAATGCAAAAGCGTTATCAGGTTTGTGATTTCTATAGTTTGGAGGGGTATTTTAGTTGGGATCCATGGTTTTTAATTGTAAAGATGTAGTATGTAGTTTGTGTATAGAGAAAAAAAAAGAATGGTGTAAAAAATAAATGGTAAAAGTGTGATATTTATAGGTAACAAAATTGGTTAAATTTTTGTTTGATTTTTTTTTTAAATAAACTAGCCGTTGAACGGCTATAAACAATGGGTCAAAGTGGGTGCGATCTTATTGGCGTTTGCATTCGTTATTCCGAAAAACGAGGCATCACGAAAACAGCCGACCACAAAACAACGGGGTGGTGTGCACAGCCGTTGTTTGTGGCCCGCTCAACCACGACTGGCCTTGTTGAGAGTATACCACATGACCTAATATATAGATGGCAAAATATTTTAGTAGGAGACGTATTTATGATGTTTTACCCTAAGTTCAATAAAAAAAAATGGCATTCCTTAAACTCGGGTAATGATTGGTTAAGGAAAGGAGACTACTAGCCTAGTTTGTGTAATGTTTCTGCAAGTCAATTGAATTATGTGGATTCAATATATCGATACCATGGCACCAAAAAAAATAGCACAACGATGAATCTATAAGCATATTAAAAGAATGTGGAAATGACTAAAAAAATTGATTTGTAAAATTTGGATCAAACAAATAATTTTTCTTAGAATTTCATAAAAATTAGTTAGGTTTGGCGGTCAACATTCTTTTTTTTTTTATTTTTTTTATTTCAATAATGACTAATACTTTAAATACGACTATAAAAACAATTTGTATTTATTTAAGAAATTTTAGTTAAATTTATTAATTTACATGATAAATTTTCTTAATGCTGAAAATACAATCTAGATAAGAGCATCTATGAGAAAATGACTAATAATTAAAGCAAATTTAATGATAGTTTTTTTTTCTAAATTTTTTTTTACTATACAAGGCTTTTGGATAACATCTATCTATCTATATCATTATCATTATCATCATTATCTATATATATATATATATATATATATATATATATATATATATATATATATATATATATATATATATATATAATTATAAAGCTAGCATTTTTTCTTGAATCTCATGTATTTAAAACCTTCTTTTTTAACTTTCTCAAACTATATTCATTTGAAACCCTTTTTTTTAACTAATGTAACTCAAAAAATTTCTTAATTATGATTTAACAATCAAAAGTTTTATAATTTATATTATGTTTAATTAGCATTTAGTAAAAAGTTTACTATTAAAAAACCAAAATTTTGGAGAAACATGCATACAAATCATATACAAATTTCAGAAAGAAAACAAACTTAAAGGTTTTTGTGTTGGTTTAAGGTCTTACGACCATTTCTGGAGATATTGTATTGTATTAGAGTTTTTAATTTGTAAGTTTGTTATACTAATTTGTTTTTATCTTTTCTTCATTTTTGGATTATTGTAATATAATCGTTGTATATTATGATTTAATCGTTAATATATTGATCATATGTTATATAAGTTAATGTCGAAAATATTTAATTAAATGTTTTAAATATGTTTTTTTTTTGTAATTGTACCGCTTCAATAAGATAATTAATTAAAACACATACATATGTTATACTTTCCATCTCTCTCTCTCTCTCTCTTTATATATATATATATATATATATATATATATATATATATATATATATATATATATATATATATATATATATATATATATATATTATAATAGATTTTAAAACACTTCAACCAAAATTTATTTAAAATCTAATATTTCAAATGCTTTTTAATAATGATTGTAAAATTTTCAACATGTGTTACTTAATTGATTGATTAATAAAAATATTAATGTTTTGAAACCCCTAACTCATAAACTTATATTATTTAATTTGTTAGTTAACTAAATTATTTTTCCTACATAAAGATAAATTTTTTATGTTTGGCCACCCATATTTGTTTATGTAATTAGAAAACAAGGTGTACATAGCATGACTACTTCAATTTCACATAAGAATCGATAGCACTAGAGATATATGTTGTCTTTAACCGATGGTAGGAGATCCATATACCCTTTTTAATTATTTATATTAATGCTTAGTAATATCTATTTTATATTCCTATTCACCTTAATTTTTAGATACAAATTAAGGAAAATGATTCTTGGTGCACCAATATAAAGTCAAACGTACGCGTTACAAAATATGTAATTAAAATTAAATATCATATTTACTAATCGACTTATTTTCAAACTCTTGATGACATTTATATATAATGATATATTTTGTATGACTACATTTTTAGTGTAATACAAAGTTTATTAGTTCAATATTGTTTATTAATAGCTTATTCAAAACAACTTATTTCTTATTTTATCCAAAAAAACATTATCGGACATAAGAAAAGTAGATTATATTAATGTTATACAAAAAATTATAATATATATTGGATATTATAAAAGTAAAAGTAAGTTTATAAGGTATGGACTATATTAGATAGTATCAAAATATGAATTGATAGATTTTTATGTTATTTGATAATTCGGTTATTGCCCAAAACATAACTAAAAACGTAAATTTCAACATATTTATATTTTTCCCATAATTATTTTAACCACTTAAATGCATTCTTGCGCAAAGCGCGAGATTACGTCTAATCATACATACTTATAAAGCTAGCATTTTTTCTTGAATCTCATGCACTTGAAACCCTCTTTTTTAACTTTCTCAAACCATATTCATTTGAAACACCATTTTTTAACTAATGCAACTCAAAAGTTTTCTTAATTATGTATTATGTTTAATTAGCATTTAGTGAAAAGTTTACTATAAAAAGGCCAATATTTTGTGTCTTTTGTGTTATATAAAATCTTATATGTAAGAAGGATTTAAGGATGTAATTCAAAAGTTTTCATATAGTTGAAGCATTCACGATCCAAATATGATGATTTGAATAAATGGGTTATGTCGCATCGATGGTAATTATAATATGATTTTTCTTTCAACCAAAACAAATAAAGTTTTTCTATTATTTCTTTATATTCAGTTTCTCATATAATCTTTATATGTGATTTATGTGTATTACTCAATCTTGAATTTGACTCTCCAAACATCAATATTTTTCTTGGAATATCTCTCTGATTCTTCCTTTTCAAGAAAAATATTTTGATTGTAGGTTAGTGAAGAATTATCATCAAGTTTCTATGATTGAATGGTGTTAAATGAAGAAAGAAGATTCATAAAATGGATAAAGGTTTTTTTACTTGAGCAAAGTTGACGAATGTTAGTTTTTTCTTTTGATTTAAATATATATTTATGTAACATCTTTATTTATATATTCAACTACTCAATGCTCTTATTTATTTATGTAACAGCCAGATTTTATCAGGTATCTTGTATATTGTATTTTTTTTTGTTGATTTGTGGGGGGACTCGGCGAGTTGGAGCTCAGACTCGCCGAGTAGGGACGCGGATCTGGACGCGGGATCGCGCCTGGACTCGATGAGTCCAGGATATGGACTCGGCGAGTCAGCGCTGTGTAATGAAACCCTAATTTCTCAGGTTTGAGACTTATTTAAAGGGCCTAATGGCCGTCATTTGTGCTCACCAGCCCCTTGAGTGAAACCCTAATCGAGTGTGAGCATTTGGAGCTAAGTAGGAGGCCATTATTGACCTTGGAGGTGCCATTGTTGCAAGGAAGGAGAAGAGCTAGCCAAGGGAAAGCAAGAGGAGCCACTTCTGTGGGTTTGGAGTCCAGAGCATCACTTTTGTGGTAATAAATCCGAGTTACCTTCTTCCTTGTTGTTGTTTATCTATACTTAGGGTTTGTTGAACCCTTTTATGGCAAGATCTAGTGTCCTCTTGGTCCCTTATGAGGTTTGAACCATAGATCTGGACCCATAGAGGTCCAGAGTGTCCCTTTACCCAAGCTTTTTAGGAATCAATGGAGGCTTTGGATTGGAATCCTCATGCCTTAGGTCAAAAACTCCATTTATGACCTATGGGGTGCGTTATGGGCACCAAGATAGGAGCTTTACGTGATGAATCAGTCAAGGGAGGCCAGATCTATAGTTTATGGAAGCAGATCTGACCTTAGAAGCAAGTTGGAGTGGTTGCATGGCATGGACTCGCCGAGTCTGTTCATCCGACTCAGCGAGTAGCTTGAAGATTTCCTTGGGACTGCTCAGCGAGTGGTCCAATCGAGTCATGGGTAGACTCAGTGAGTCAGGGTGAGTTGGAGAGGGATGATGAGTGGGCTGAGTCAAACTTGGACTCGCCGAGTTGTCCTTGAGACTCGGCGAGTTGAGTCGGGGTTGCCCCGCGATTCATTCAGGTGAAACTCGTCGAGTAAAGGGGGGAATACTCGACGTGTAGTAAGGGGATTTCAGAGGGTTGGTGAAAACGTCTAGACTCGCCGAGTCTCCATTGTACTCGCCGAGTCCGGTCAAAGTTGACCGTTGACCGTTGACCAGAGTTGACCTGTGTTGACTTCTTATGGATAGTCAACCTTAGAGATATAAAGTGTCAATTAGAAACATATAATGTTATAGGAGGATTAGAGCTCGGAGGATCGAGCACGAGGGATTTCCAGGATTCGTGAGATACCGAGATACGCGAGGTGAGTCTTCTCATTATACTATATTACCTTGAGTAGGTAACCAGAGTTATGTGATAGAGTATTTGTATGCAATGTATGTTATGTGTTGTACTTATTTCTATGTGATTTATGTAGTGCATGTTTATCAGAGCTAGAACCTGAGGCTTCACAGAGTTTGGGTGCACGGACCCACAGAGTTATAGCCTCGAGTGGCTAATATGTGTATATGTGGTATTTTGGGGAACTCACTAAGCCTTGTGCTTACAGTGTTTGATGTTATTGTTTCAGGTACTAGTGACGACCACGGGAAGGCGCTGACTTGATCCGTACACACACACTCAGAGTTTTTACATTGTGATCTTGGGATTTTGTATTGACCTATATTGGATAATTAATATGGTTGTTGATGAATATTAATCGAATTTTGTTTTATAAGAAAATCGAAAATTTTGTTTGAAATTTACAGTGTTACAATTTGGTATCAGAGCCTTGGTTTGAGGGATTCGGGTACACCTTCGGGAGTATTTGAACTCAAACTGAGGAATTGGAAAGATATTTTCAAAAGAAAACCTAACTTTTCTAAGAGTAAAAAGATTTTCTTGAAAAAGAAACAAATTCCAGGAAGAAACGTGTGTACGATCAGTCAGCGCCCGAACGGTGAATTCCCAAAATACCTTTATATTACGTATTGATATGATGCATCTGCATGCTAGAGTAGGCTAGGTATTGCTAATAGGACTAGAGTGGCCTGATTTGTGATGCCTTAGCCTAGGGAGGGGTGAGCTGCTATGAGATGCCGAGAGTGAGTAGGTAGCAGCAAGGGGCTTATGAGAGATATATTATCGGGTGGTCTACGCATGATAGAGTACTTGGGAATTGGGATCCGAAAAGGAAGGTTTGGGGTGTGTACTGAGACGGTGTGGACAATAGTATTGGGCCCGTACTACTGAAAGCACCGGGGCAGTACACATTCCAAATAAGAATCTTTGGATACCAAGAATCAAGGAGGGGTGGATTGTCGAGTGTAAGAATGTTCGAGTGAATTCTAATTTATCGCATGTTGTATTTCAGAGGTTGATCATGGTGAGGACACGTCATATACCGGAGGGTGCCGGAGCTAGTGATGAGGAGATTCGACATATCATTCATGAGGAAGTGGCTGCGGTCATCAGAGCTGAGATACCAAAGATGTTCGGGTCTATTAAAACCGCGCTGATTGAGACATTTGACGAGCGTTACGCCGCTTTTTCTGAGGCTGCTGTTGCAGCGGCTACCGTAGCGATCGCTGCGGCGAGACCCCAGGGAGGTGATGCGTCACTGTTTCGGGAGTTCAACAACACCAAACCACCAGAGTTTGATGGTACACAGGATCCGGTGGCAGCTATGAGGTGGATATCTGATATGGAGGGGTGCTTCTTCACTTGCTCATCTCCTGAGCATCTGAAGGTTCGGTTCGCGCTGAACCAGCTTCGCTTGGGAGCGAAGGACTGGTGGAAGTTTGTGACGGCGCATTTCACGCCTGTTGAGCTTTCGGCAGTGACCTGGGAGAGGTTCACTACCATGTTCCGAGATGAGTACGTTCCCCAGGTGGAGAGGGAGCGTTTGGCATAGGAGTTTCTGACCCTCAAGCAGGGTACTGAGTCAGTTACAGCGATCACGAGGATGTTTCATGAGAGGGCGATGTTCTGCCCTGAGCACGTGTCCACTGAGCAGGCATGTATGAGCCGCTACCTGAGCATTTTGAGACGGGATATTCAGGAGTTCGCCACGAACTCCTCGTATCGGACATTTGCTGAGCTTCAGGCAAATGCCCAGAAGAGGGAGATTGAGCTTGAGACTCAGGCCAGGGAGGAGGCGGAGTCTCTGGGGCGGGATCGGCAGCCGGCACAGCTCCAGCTGGCAGCCAAGCGGGCCAAGCCCGCTGATCCCAAACCCGGGAGCCAGAAGGGCCGCACTTGCGGGAAGTGCGGCAAGGGTCACGATGGAGTCTGTCGAGCAGGATCTTGCTACAAATGTGGCAAGGAGGGGCATATGGCCAAGGACTGCCCTAAGGGGTTTGCAGTGTGTTTTCACTGCAACCAGACCGGACACCGGAAGGCGGAGTGTCCGCTGCTGCGCGGAGCATCTCAGGGATATGCTCCCGCCGCCATCAGAGCTACAGAGAGTCGGCCCGTGAAGGCCGAGGCACCGAGAGCTCGAGGGAGAGCCTTTCAGCTGACTGCGGAAGAGGTTCGCGCTGCACCCAACGTTGTGGCTGGTACGTTTCCTTCTATATATTTATTTTTGGTGTTGAGATATTATGCTTATATTATGTTATGCATAGGTACCTTCCTTGTGAACTCTGTGCCTGCTTTAGTGTTATTTGACTCGGGTGCGAGTCGGTCTTTTGTATCTTTGGCCTTTAGTCAGCATATCAGTGTTAGTCGTGAGGCATTGAGTCGGCCTCTGTGGTTTTCCATAGCTGCCGACAGAGTGATTTGTGCCACGAAGGTCCTACGGGGATGTGTGTTAGAGATTTTTGGGGTTGAGTTTTCGATCGATCTGGTTCCTATTGCGATGGGTGATGTCTGTGTCATAGTGGGCATGGACTGGTTGAGCCAATTCGGCGCGGTTATCGACTGCGAGCGTCAGCTGGTGACCATTTGAGATCCTAGTGGGGGAGTTCTTTCGGTATACGGCGAGGGTACACGTTCTGGATCAGCCTTTTGTTTGGCCGCTAGGACGAGGCAGTGTTTACAGCAGGGTTGTAAGGGTTTTGTGGCGTATGTGATGGATACGCGAGTGATCTCCGAGAGACCGAGTTCAGTGGATGAAGTTCCGGTGGTGCGTGAGTTTCCAGATGTTTTTCCCGAAGAATTACCGGGTGTGCCTCCCGTGAGGCAAGTGGAGTTCAGTATAGATTTGGTTCCGGGAGCCGCGCCTATCGCTAAGGTGCCTTATCGTCTTGCACCTCCAGAGATGCAAGAGTTATCCTCGCAGCTTCAGGAGCTACTGGGGAAGGGATTTATTCGGCCAAGTAGCTCGCCGTGGGGAGCACCCATTCTGTTTGTGAAGATGAAGGACGGATCGCATCGAATGTGTATTGATTACCGAGAATTGAATAAGCTGACGGTCAAGAATCGTTACCCGTTGCCAAGGATCGACGATTTATTCAATCAGTTACAGGGAGCATCTTGGTTCTCCAAGATCGATTTGAGGTCGGGCTATCATCAGGTGAGAGTGCGGGACGAGGACATCCAGAAGACAGCATTCAGGACGCGTTATGGGCATTATGAGTTTGTGGTGATGCCTTTTGGGCTCACCAATGCCCCGGCTGTGTTCATGGACCTCATGAACAGGGTATGCAGGCCGATGTTGGATCGGTCGGTGATTGTATTTATCGATGATATTCTGGCATATTCGAGATCTAGAGAGCAGCATGAGGAGCATTTGAGGGAAGTTCTTGGAGTTTTGAGATCGGAGAAACTTTATGCAAATTTTTCCAAGTGCGATTTCTGGTTACGGGAGGTCCAGTTTCTGGGGCACCTCGTTAATCAGAAAGGGATATTGGTCGATCCGGCCAAGGTTGACGCGGTGATGAGATGGGAGGTGCCAAAGTCACCCTCCGAGATCAGGAGCTTCCTTGGGTTGGCAGGGTACTATCGGAGGTTTATCAAGGATTTCTCCAAGATCGCAGTGCCACTCACCAGATTGACCCAGAAGGGTGTTACGTTTTTATGGGGTCCCGAGCAGCAGACCTCCTTTGAGACGCTTCGCCAAAGGTTGTGCGAAGCTCCGGTATTAGCTCTTCCGGAAGGGATGGAAGATTTTGTGGTATTCTGTGATGCATCGATTTTAGGGCTGGGAGCGGTGCTGATGCAGAAGGGACATGTGATAGCATATGCATCGAGGCAGTTGAAGCCTCATGAGACGAGATATCCCACACATGATTTAGAGTTGGGGGTAGTGGTGTTCGCTCTCAAGATTTGGCGACACTACTTGTATGGGGTTCGTTGTACGATATACACGGACCATAAGAGCTTGAAGTACTTGATGGATCAGCCTAACCTAAATATGCGGCAGAGGAGGTGGTTAGATGTGGTCAATGATTATGATTGTGAGATCTTGTACCACCCGGGCAAGGCTAATGTGGTAGCTGAGGCATTGAGTCGCAGGGCAGAGAGTACTCCACTGCGAAATGTATGTTTGAGATTGACCGTAATAGCTCCAGTTCTGGACGCCATTCGTGGGGCACAGGCCGAGGCTGTGCATCCGGAGATGCAGAAGAGAGAACGGGTCGTTGGTTTGGTTTCTGAGTTTGTGTCGGATAGTCGAGGGCTTATGACTTTTCAGGGCCGGATTTGGGTACCGTTTGTAGGCGGTACGCGTACTACATTGATGGAGGAAGCTCATAGATCGAAATTTTCGATCCATCCCGGGGCTACAAAAATGTATTTGGATTTGAGGAAAGAGTATTGGTGGCCTTGTATGAAGAGGGACGTCGCATGGTTTGTCGAGAGGTGTTTGACCTGTCGAAGGGTGAAGGTCGAGCACCAGAGACCGCATGGCAAGTTGCAGCCATTGGAGGTTCCCGAGTGGAAGTGGGAACAGATCACTATGGATTTCATCACCAAATTGCCGAGGACTGCCAGAGGAGTTGATGCAATTTGGGTGATTGTGGATAGGTTGACGAAGAGCGCTCACTTTCTTGCCATCAGTGAGAGTTCTTCGGCGGAAAAGTTGGCGGAGGTTTATGTGAGAGAAGTGGTATCTCGGCATGGGGTGCCGATCTCGATTGTTTCGGACCGTGATGTGCGCTTCACTTCCCGATTCTGGAAGAAATTTCATGAGGAGTTGGGTACTAAGCTGCATTTTAGTACCGCATCACCCCCAGACAGACGGCCAGAGTGAGCGGACGATTCAGATGCTTGAGGACATGATTCGAGCATGTGTATTGGATTTTGGGGGTAGCTGGGATACGTATTTACCCTTGGTAGAGTTTTCCTACAATAACAGCCATCATTCGAGCATCGGTATGCCACCCTTTGAGCTGTTGTATGGTAGGAGGTGTTGGACTCCCATTTGTTGGGGTGAGGTTGGGCAAAGAGTAATGGGCAGTACAGAGATCGTGATTCAGACGACCGAGCAGATGCAACGGGTTAGACAAAGGTTATTGACCGCCTAGAGCTGACAAAAGAGTTATGCGGACAGACGCCGGTCCGAGCTTAAATTTCAGGTCGGCGACTTCGTTCTCCTGAAGGTTTCTCCTTGGAAAGGAGTGATTCAGTTCAGGAAAAGGGGCAAGTTGGGGTCCCGATTTATAGGTCCATTTCGTGTGATTGCGAGGATAGGCCGGGTAGCCTATCGGTTGGAGTTGCCAGCAGAGTTGGGACAGATTCATGACACTTTTCATTTGTCGCAGTTGAGGAAGTGTATAGCCGATGAATCGACAGTGGTTCCGTTGGATGATATTCAGGTGGATGCAAGCCTGAATTATGCCGAGAGACCGGTGCCCATCCGGGATCGGAAGATCAAGGTTTTGAGAAACAAGGAGGTACCTCTGGTGTTGGTTCAGTGGCAACACCGAAGGGGATCAGAGATGACCTGGGAGCCAGAGCGTATGATGCAGGAGCAGCATCCGGAGCTGTTTTTAGAGCGAGACTTCGAGGGCGAAGTCTAGTCCTAGTGGGGGAGAGTTGTAACAACCGGATTTTATCAGGTATCTTGTATATTGTATTTTTTGTTGATTTGTGGGGGGACTCGGCGAGTTGGAGCTCAGACTCGCCGAGTAGGGACGCGGATCTGGACGCGGGATCGCGCCTGGACTCGACGAGTCCAGGATATGGACTCGGCGAGTCAGCACTGTGTAATGAAACCCTAATTTCTCGGGTTTGAGACTTATTTAAAAGGCCTAATGGCCGTCATTTGTGCTCACCAGCCCCTTGAGTGAAACCCTAATCGAGTGTGAGCATTTGGAGCTAAGTAGGAGGCCATTATTGACCTTGGAGGTGCCATTGTTGCAAGGAAGGAGAAGAGCTAGCCAAGGGAAAGCAAGAGGAGCCACTTCTGTAGGTTTGGAGTCCAGAGCATCACTTTGTGGTAATAAATCCGAGTTACCTTCTTCCTTGTTGTTGTTTATCTATACTTAGGGTTTGTTGAACCCTTTTATGGCAAGATCTAGTGTCCTCTTGGTCCCTTATGAGGTTTGAACCATAGATCTGGACCCTTAGAGGTCCAGAGTGTCCCTTTACCCAAGCTTTTTAGGAATCAATGGAGGCTTTGGATTGGAATCCTCATGCCTTAGGTCAAAAACTCCATTTATGAGCTATAGGGTGTGTTATGGGCACCAAGATAGGAGCTTTACATGATGAATCAGTCAAGGGAGGCCAGATCTATAGTTTATGGAAGCAGATCTGACCTTAGAAGCAAGTTGGAGTGGTTGCATGGCATGGACTCGCCGAGTCTGTTCATCCGACTCGGCGAGTAGCTTGAAGATTTCCTTGGGACTGCTCAGCGAGTGGTCCAATCGAGTCATGGGTAGACTCAGTGAGTCAGGGTGAGTTAGAGAGGGATGACGAGTGGACTGAGTCAAACTTGGACTCGCCGAGTTGTCCTTGAGACTCAGCGAGTTGAGTCGAGGTGGCCCCGCGATTCATTCAGGTGAAACTCGTCGAGTAAAGGGGGGGAATACTCGACGTGTAGTAAGGGGATTTCAGAGGGTTGGTGAAAACGTCTAGACTCGCCGAGTCGCCATGGTACTCGCCGAGTCCGGTCAGAGTTGACCGTTGACCGTTGACCAGAGTTGACCTGTGTTGACTTCTTATGGATAGTCAACCTTAGAGATATAAAGTGTTATAGGAGGATTAGAGCTCGGAGGATCGAGCACGAGGGATTTCCAGGATTCGTGAGATACCGAGATACACGAGGTGAGTCTTCTCACTATACTATATTACCTTGAGTAGGTAACCAGAGTTATGTGATAGAGTATTTGTATGCTATGTATGTTATGTGTTGTACTGCATTATTTCTTTGTGATTTATGCAGTGCATGTTTATCAGAGCTAGAACCTGAGGGTTCACAGAGTTTGGGTGCACGGACCCACAGAGTTATAGCCTCGAGTGGCTAATATGTGTATATGTGGTATTTTGGGGAACTCGCTAAGCCTTGTGCTTACAGTGTTTGATGTTATTGTTTCAGGTACTAGTGACGACCGCGGGAAGGCGCTGGCTTGATCCGTACACACACACTCAGAGTTTTTACATTGTGATCTTGGGATTTTGTATTGACCTATATTGGATAATTAATATGGTTGTTGATGAATATTAATCGAATTTTGTTTTATAATAAAATCGAAAAATTTGTTTGAAATTTACAGTGTTACAATTTGATTGTAGTTTTTTCTATTTTGATTATGTTTATTTTATATTATTTTTTTGTTGGGTTATCATACACAACATATTTAAAAGACAATATTTAAAAGATAACATAATTTTGAACATTTAATATGTAATTATGATAAACTTATCATGATATGTTCTTCATATTAAAGTAATTTATCCATATTAGTACGACAAGAATTATATATAACATTCACGAATATATATATATATATATATATATATATATATATACATATATATATATATATATATATATATATATATATATATATATATATATAATGTGATTTGTTTAACATATATATGCTCTTATTTATGTTATAAATTTATAATTAAATATCTTTATGTTTAATAATTGAATGGATTAAAATGATGCATCAAAACCAATTATTTATAATAATAATAATAAAAATAATAATAATAACAATAATAATAATAATAAATATACATTTCCAATTACCGTATTCATTTGAAACTCATACTACAACTCAAGAGTTTTCTAATTTATGTATACTTATTAGTTATAACTGACGAATTCTAACTTATGATTATTAATTAGTAATCACTAATAACTTTTTATTTTCCTTTCTTTTATATGGTTGTAAAGTTTTGCTCATTAAAAACATTCATATATTTGAAGAGATTTTTGTGATTTAAATATTAAGAGTTAATATAAATGTTATAATAGATATTTTAGTGTTTTTATGTTATTAAAAGTTATAGTGTTTATTTTTCATATTTTTTTATTATTCGTTGTATATATATATATATATTTTAATACAAATGTTATAATAGATGTTTTTCTATTTTTATGTTACTAAAAGTTGCAGTTCATATTTTTGTTCATACGTTTTGTTAACCGTTATATTATCATTCATTTGATATCTTATTTACACAATTTTAAATGGTTTAAGAAATTATCAAATAATTGTATATATCATAATGAATTAAAAATTAAACTATAATGTTTAATAAAACTAATATGTTAACTATATTCTTGCTTTACTACTAACATTTTGTTTCAAAGTAAAAATATTAAATAATAATTTGGTAAAATTTATTATTTTAACTATATAATTCTATTCTCGCGCAACGGACGGGGATTCGTCTAGTATAATTATAAAAGATGCATTTTTTCTTTAACCACATCCATTTGAAACCCCAAACTTTTGAACTTCTTTTTAAATTATTACATTAAATCCAATATTATTGTTATTTCAATATTATCTTTTTTTTTTATTTCTCAATATAATATACTTAGTTTGTTAATCTAAATATGATATTAAATTTAAAACATAATTTTATAATATATTCAAAGTCTATTTTTTAAATAGTTAAAAAGTTTAAATGGAAAATCTAAACCAAAATATCAAATTAATAAAAAAAGATTAATTAAAAATTACTTTTTATAATAATGATATTTTCCTCAAACTAGATAGTCTAAAACAAATTAAAAATATTAAAAATTTAAAATAAAATATTAAATATAAAACATGTATCAAAAAATAGTTTTAAAATTCATTAAAATAAAACATGTCTATCTAAATTGAGTTTATTTTTATTTTCACTGGTAACGGCTATTAAGATGATGCGATTTTATATAGAATAATATGATATCTATTATTTGATACTCATAAATCCGTTACGAAAGTAATTTCGTACGCTCATCTTTGATAATGCTTATCATTTATAATCATTTTTCCTTTCATCACATTCATTTGAAACTTTCATATATTTTCCTTTCACAACATTTATATGAAACTTCCATGATTTTTCAATTTCTTTCTAATAATAATTATAAGATTGTTAATAAGGTTAAATAAATATCAAACCTAAAGTGTAATCATATATACATTAAATTTCAATATTAAAATGATATCTTTACTTCTACTTATAAAGTTATGTTTTTTTAACTTTTAACACATTATAGTTAATTTATTAGTTTTAATATATTATTGGATGTAAACCATTATCATTTTAAAAATACAATTGTGGAATAATTTGTATAAAATACTTAAATTATTAATTCAAATACAACATTAAAGTGTCAACTTAAATATAAATTTTAGTTTAACTTAAACAATCCAAAAAATATTTTGAAACTAGTTAAAAGTGATAAATTGTAGTGTCTTTCTAATAATGATTATAAGTTGGTTAATAAGGTTAAATAAATATCAAACCCAAAGTGTAACCATAAATAAACTAAATTTCAATTTTAAAATAATATATTTACTTCTAATTATAAAGTTATGTCTTTAACTTTTAACATATTATAATTAATTTATTAGATTTAAAAATTTGTTGTATGTAAGCCATTATTAGTTTAAAGCTACAACTTTTGAACAGTTTATACAAAATACTTAAAGCATTAATTTAAATATAACATTACAGTGCAACTTAAATATAAATTGCAGTTTCAGTTAAAAAACCAAAGAATATTTTGTAAATAGTTAAAAGTGATAAATTGTAATGATAAATGCAAAAAACTAAATTGTAATCTCAATTTAATTAAAATATTTCCTAAAGATATTTTTATAATCATTCAAAGTTTTCAAATAAATATCTTGAAATAACTTACATTAACAATAGTTAAAAATATCTCTATATAAATGTTATATTATTACCTTTAAAATCAAAAAACAAAGTTTAATGTTTTAAATAATTATAATGATATAAATTTAAACATTAAGCAAATAAATTTAAAAAAAAAAAAAATTACCAATAACAAAAACTATAAATAACATTAAACCATATATTATATTTAATTTTATTCATGTGTTACTTATGGGTAGAAGTCATTCAAACGATTGAGATTATGTAATTATAATAGACGTATATATTATCATATAGTTCAAAATAGTCAATATATTATATCAATTTAGTAGACCAATTATTATATCAAATTTCATAACAACGTTATGGTTATATTTTATAAATATATATATATATATATATATATATATATATATATATATATATATATATATATATATATATATTTGTATAGACTTCAAGTATATAGGTATTATGCGCAACGCACGAGCATTCACCTAGTATACTTATAAATTAATCATTTTTCCTTGCACCATATTCATTTGAAACTCTCATATATTTTTCATTTCACCACATTCATTTTAAACTCTCATGACCTTTCAATTTCTTTCTAATAATAATTATACTTTGGTTAATTAGGTTAATAAATATCAAACCTAAAATGTAATCATATATAAGCTAAATTTCAATATTAAAATAATATTTTTACTTCTACTAATAAAATTATGTTTTTAACTTATATCATATTATACTTAATTTATTAGTTTTAATATAGGTTGGATGTAAAACCATTATCATTTTAAAGATACAATTTTAGAACAAATTATAAAAAATACTTAATTTATTAATTTAAATATAACATTATAGTGTCAACTTAAATATAAATTTTAGTTTAGCTTAAACAACCCAAAGAATATTTTGTAAATAGTTAAAAATGATAAATGTAGTGTCTTTCTAAGAATGATTATAAGTTGGTTAGTAACGTTAAATAAATACCAAACCTAAAGTGTTATCATAAATAAACTAAATTTAAAATTTAAAATAATATATTTACTTCTACTTATAAAGTTATGTCTTTAACTTTTAACATATTATACTTAATTTATTACATTTAATATGATGTTAAAGGTAAACCATTATTAGTTTAAAGATACAACTTTTAAAAAATTTGGACAAAATACTTAAATTGTGAATATAAATATAACATTACAATGTCAACTTAAATATAAAGTTCAGTGCCACTTAAAAAACTAAAAAATATTTTGTAAATAGTTAAAAGTGATAAATTATAGTGATAAATGCAAAAATTAAATTGTAATCTCAATTTAATTAAAATATTTTCTAATGATATTTTTATAATCGTTAAAAGTTTTCAAATAAATAGCTTAAAATAACTTACAATAACTATAGTTAAAAATAACTCTATATAAATGATTATATTGTTATCTTTAAAATAAATAAAAAAATAATGTTTGATGTTTTAAATAATTATAATGATAGAAATTAAAATATTAAGCAAATAAATTTTAAAAAAATTAGTTAACAATAACAACTATAAATAATATTAAACCATAAATTATATTTAATTTTATTCATGTGTAACTCGCGGGTAGAAGTCATTCAAACGATTGAGATTATAAGTTATAATATATGTGTATATTATCATATAATTCAAAATAATTAATATATTATATGAATTTAGTATACAAATTATTATATCAAATTTAACAACGTTATTGTTATATTTAAAAGAATAACATATATTTGTAAAGACTTCAACTATATAGGTGTTTCTGCGCATTACAATGTCAACTTAAATATAAATTTCAGTTCCACTAAAAAAATTAAAGAATATTTTGTAAATAGTTAAAAGTGATAAATTATAGTGATAAATGCAAAAACTAAATTGTAATCTTAATTTAACTAAAATATTTTCTAAATGTATTTTTATAATCGTTAAAAGTTTCCAAATAAGTAACATAAAATAACTTACAGTAGCAATAGTTAAAAATAACTCTATATAAATTTTTATATTGCTACCTTTAAAATAAAAAAATAATGTTTGATGTTTAAATAATTTTAATATAGAAATTATGTAACGCCTGAGATTTATAAGGTACAAATCTTGTATTTATTCAAGGATGGTAGCTTTATAAGGTTTGGACTTGGGCCTTTGGGCCTTTATGTTTGGGCTGATGAGGTACGTACGCGGGGCGTACTTTCCCATGTACACCCAACGTACTCAAGGATCAAGGACACGGAAGCCAAGCACATACACCCAGCGTACCAAATGGGTACACGCAGCGTACACACGTAGGGTCCAAAAAACCTAACTCTTAGGGTTTTATCACTATATAAAGGACATTATGGCCATGAACCAGCCTCCCGAACACCTTTATGCAACCATCTCGGAAACCTTATCCCATTTTTGTGTATCTTTATCAATTGAGAGCTTCTTTGTGTGATTTTGGTTATTTTAGAATAAGAAGAGGTTGAAGATGAAGCAAGGATTCAAAGGTGAACTTGTAGACCCAAGAGACTAGCACCATTTTTTACTCATTTGAGGTATCAAGGTTCAAACTTGATCATTACATGCTTAGATTTGATTTTAGGATGTCTAAGGTTACTTTTGGACTCCATTGTTGAGGCTTTTTGCATCCTAATGATTTCAGACCATAATAGTTGTCTTTTTGGACTCTTAGAGGCCCAAGAGTAATAAAAATTGAATCTTGGTGGTTAAGCCACAACCCTGCAAGTATTAGTGGGTATTTAAGCTTATTAAAGGACCCAAAACCATGTTTGACCCTCAACCACGAATGCAAACACATAAAGTTCATGACTTTATGGTGTAGAAGGTCTTAAAAGACCTGGATCTACATTTTGGACGTAAAGGCTTAATGGATTAAGTCATGGATGAAGTCCCAAGGAAGCTGGCCAGTACGCTGGGAGTAATCCCTGGTACGACACGCGTACTGGGTCAACTCCCCGTCTATGGTCAAGGCCAGTGTACGTCGGGCGTACGTGGCAAGTACGCATACAGAATGTATTCCTTTAGGCTTTTAAGCCTTAGAGGGTTGGGCCTCACTCTTGGACCTCATAGCCCACTATAAAGCATAATTTAGACTAGGAATCTGGAATCGTAAGCATTGGGCCCTTGGGGCCATAGTGGCCCAATTATGATTATTTTATTTTGGGCTAAAGACTTATTAGAATTGTAAGAAATCCCATTTGAAAGGTTGGGCCCAATTTGGAAAATTAGGCCATTGGTGGACCCTTAGGGAGTCTTGATGGATACTGGGTGCATTGGACTTAATGCGTTATGGTGGGGTTTTATGGATGTTCATAAATTGGACCAAGGGGTAAAATGGTCATTTTACCCCAAGTAATGTTATAAATTCTGATGTAGTGTTAATATGACCATGATAGCTGGAACTCATCGGAGCAGCCGTTAGAGCACACTTTCCGCGAGTTTAGACATGTAGTACCACAAGGTGAGTTACCTTCCAATAGCAGTGGGTCTACGGCCACAATGTCGACCCAACAGTAGGAGTTGTATGTTAGATTATTGTCTTTGTGATATTCATCTAGGTTGTTTTTACCTTTTATATGCTAGTATGATATGATGTTATGCGGTAATGGTAGTAAGGAGTGAAATAGTCCCCGGTTATTGGTTGATAGGACCGAAGGGGTAGATTAGTGCCCAACTATGCTAGACAGATTATGATATATTTGATTTATTAGGGGTGAGCATAATAACCGAAAAACCAAACCAAAACCAAATTAATTGATATAACCAAACCATAATAACCGAACCATTTTAAAAACCGTTGGTTCAGTTTCTAGTTTTTGTTAACCGATAACTAACAGTTCGGTTATGGTTTTATAGGTTAACCGAACCATTATTAACCGAACGACTAAATTTATATTTTAATATATAAAAATTATAGATTATATATAACATAATATAGTCAAACTTATTTAAGGCCCATTAAATTTAAAAAATATAATTCATTAATCCTCACTTATCAGGAGACGAACGAGCAATCAAACCATCAAAGACTAATCAGACAAACACACACAATCTTTCAATCATGCATTGAGTTAGATTATTGATTAATGTTATAATTACTAATTAGCTAATTCTACAATTTGTAAACATTATTCACAAGTAGTTAAATCTTCACACTCATAATCCTAATCGGAGGCTTCTCACACTGTTAATCCTAATCGAAGATTATTTTGACTTTATAGTCCCGTTCAAAGGATTTTTTTGATTTTATAATCAAGACTACTACGTAAGTTAAGTTTTTGGTTCTTCTTGACTTCGTGATATATTAAGAATGTTTGTTTTTTTAATTTTTTGGCTTTTTTATTTACTATTTTTTACTTAATCACATTGAATGTATATGAGTGATTGGATTTATTTTATCTAGATAACACATAATATGAATGTTTGCTTATTTTATTTTATAGTTTTTGATTTAATCACATTGAACGTATATGAATGTTTGGCTTTATTTTAATGTTAATATCAATTATCAATATATGAATTATTAATGTCAATTTTGTTTAATGTTTTATATTTTTGTTGAATGTTATTTATTTTAAATGTGACTGTATGTTATCTCACTTTGAGTATCGAAGGTACACATTTTATTCTATTACTATAAGTTAGGTTACTAACATTGGCGCCGAGGACCTTTTGTATTCTCTTTTCAATTTTTATGTTAATATATTTTCACCATTTATATTATTTTGAACATTATGGTTAACCAATATTAACCATTAACCAAAATTGTTAACCAAAAAAAAACCATTAACCATAACCAATATTAACCATACCTAATGGCTACCAAAATGCATTAACCAATCGTAATGGTTATGGTTCGGTTTTGACCAATAACCGAACCAAACCGCCCCATACACGCCCCTATGATCTATGTGTTTATGTTATGCTCTATGTGGTAGTGGTATGGGTGAAATAGTCCTCGTTACCGGTTGAAATATACTAGAGGGTAGGTCGAGCACCCAGATATGCCTGACAAGGTAGGTCGGGCACCCAGATATGCCTGGCAGTATGTGATTATGTGGTATGATGAGGGAACTCACTAAGCTTCGTGCTTACAGTTTTCAGTTTTGTTTCAGGTACCTCTTCATCGAAGGGGAAGGAGCCGGCGCGATAGCTGCACATCAGATTTCCTTATTATGTGATTCCTAGGATTGTACTCTGACTTTTATTACTATTAGATGTTTTAACTTTGAGACATGTTTTGATGATTTATGGTTTGATATGTTATAGATAATGTTTTCGGTAACCAGTCATACAAATTACTTAACTAAAACGAAATTTTTGGACTCGAAATTTGGGATGTTACAAGTTGGTATCAGAGTTTTGGTTTGAGGGATGCAGACACACCTTCGTGGGTGTCTGGATTCAAATCAAGGGTTTGAAATATTTTCACCAGAAATTGTTTTCTAAAATTTAAAGTAAGGAAAGTTTTGAGAAAGAACCAGGTATGTGATGTGCACGATCGGCCGAGCTCAAGTAAGTTTCCCCAAGATACCCATACATTTATGTTGTTTTATGATATGTTGATGAGAACCGCATGCTAGAATAGAGCTAAGGATCTAGGGAGATGCCTGCTAAGCCTTTTGTATATGCTTATTGAGTTGCTTGATAGCTCGGATAGGTTACATTTGGGATGGACTACTCCATGCCCGAATGTTTCTTGCTTTATGCTAATAGGAGTTCTAGCTTTCTTCAGTTAACTAGTAAACGAATACATTGCATTACATATTGCGAGGACTAAATAATTTTAGAAGGTTAGGTCTAACCCTATTTCGCAGCTCTCGTTTGAGTCTAGCCGTTGTAGGGCAGGACCCCTCATTCGAAGAATTATCTGGTTTTAATAATATGTAATGATATTCGTGAGTTAGTTAGGTGAAGGTAGCAGGGACTTCTTACGCGGCTGCTGGCAGAGAGTAGTCTAGAGAGTTACCCTAAGGTAAGCCTAGGATGAGATTAGCTAAGGATACAGCAGTAGAAGAAGGGACTTGGTGAAGTCGAAGCAATCCTTGTGGAAAGTACGGATAGATGTGGAAGGTACTATGTGATGGGTTTTAGTCATAAAAACATCCTATGTGCTCATACAAACCCTAATGCTTGGATCTAGGTTTCTCTATTGTACATGCAATTTATCCAAGACTATAAACCCTACATCTAGCATATGATAATCGACATTAGCATAATAATGGGTTTAAGTTATTACCTTGATTGTTATGAAGCAATAACAATCACAATTCCTTCTTGTAATGACTTTAGAAAGCTTAGAGTCACAAATGTCACTCCTCTAATGGTTCACAAACACCAAGAGCAAGAGGATGAAGAGGAGAAGAGAAGGAGGCTGCCCAAAACTGTCCAAAACCCTAGAGAACTTGTTCCATACGTTTTTGGGGCTTAAGGGTACTATTTATACATGTAGGCTATTAGGGATATAAACTAGGAAACCCTAATCTGACTGCTTAAGCCCTAAGTAGCCCATGGATTCCTTTCATAAAGGCCTTGGACGATTTCTAATGGGCTTCCCCATAGAATTCGTCCAACCTTATATAATAAGGTAATCCATAGCCTAATTGCAATTATCTTATAATTACAATTACAGTCCCTTAAGTTTAATTAATCTCTTTTAACCACAAACTTAATTCTTATTAATTCTTGAAAAATATTAATTAAACAATATGATTTCTCCTTTAATATATTATTCCCATAATATATTAATAAATCATATTTAATCATTTCTCTCCATAATTCATCCTATCAAGTTGCTTTGGTGAAGGCAACCCAAAAGGACCATGCACCATCGGGTCAAGTACATACCAAAATAGTTATGGACTTAGACACTAATCCAACAGTCTCCCACCTGGATAAGTCTAATAACTATTTTGCGTATGACTTCAGATCCTGATCTGCAATCGTAGCTTTCCAAAGCCGCTATCAATTCTGATCCTATCAGATACGCATGTCCTTTAGATAAGGGATCATATATTCCTCCATATTAGATATCGTATAAGAAATGATTTAAAATCATTCTTTCTGTACTATTTCTCGACTTCCGATTTATGACGACTGACTAATTGAACAAATCAAATTAGCCCTAGCCCGGCCGAGCATTTACGTTCGTTATCACTAAACCATCGAGGGGCCCAAGGATATCGCTTTTATCCTACTTTGAAATGGATAAACTTTGACTCAATGCTCGCTTGCACTCACTCACCGAATTACTCATAACAATATGTTTTATAACACCAAGTTACTAGTGCGTTTACATATTATCAATGTGCAACCGACTCGCAAGGTACAACTCACACATCTCGGTTTCAAGAATATAAGATGTTATCGTCTCACCAATCACTCGTGATGAAATCCATGAAGTGATCCAAGTGAGTGTGGGTTTAATCCAATGATCAAATCATATTCATAAGCACTCATGAACGTTGTAGCAAACATTTGCTTATGTCTAATACTCTTTAGACAATCCACACACCAATTCACGACAGTCTTCATTCATACCTACTTCCAACATATGAACGACTGTGGCCCGTTTGAATAATTTGACTGTTCTTAACCAATTAAATTATTTAGGAAGTCAAAACATGCAAGGTGAAACACAAGGATAATACTAATCCCATATGGCCTCAAACCTTTGAGTATAAATAAAACACCTTTTGTTTATCACCATATCGATTACTCATTATTTTGTTGTTTCGGGTAATCAACTTCTTACTTGAATTATTACAACACTTGTCCTATGCTCTTAGCGTGCACACAATGTTTACCTATGGTTCTTACTTTTGTGAAATAGATCAAATGAACACATTTTCAATCATACTCATTTCACAACTCCTAATCCTTTCCACAAGTGATAGAATATCAAATTCTTGCCACTTATAGAATATGTTAGATTCTAACATTTTATGCAATGATCCTTTTGTAATGTCACTGCACTAGAGTCACAATGACTATTGCCAATGAAAATACAAAGTCCTCTATCGGAGATTGTTACAATACAATTCCTTAGATATGATGTCTATCACTCAAAGTACATTTCTTTGAACATCCATTTGCATAAAGTTTCTAATCTGGACATAGATTCTCAATATCTAACTCCCAATATGGAAACGTTTCCATATGACAACTCATTCTTAATAGAATCTTATCTATTCATAATAATTGTCGACGTACTCCATCCAATACTATACTTCCAACTACTCACAAGCGACCAATCCTCGGCGAACTTTGGATTGTCCTTTGATAGTTGTTTAATTATCTTAGTCAAAACCAATCCTTGTTCTTTTTCCCTCTAAATGCGCTAGACATTTGGAAAATTTTAGAATGGTCAAATATTATAGCATTTGCAATCGATCCCATACCCGAAGCGTATTGGACACGATACGATACTTTATCAATCTTTTGCCATAATATTTTACGTGTTTCGTTCTCACAATTCGAATTATGAAGAGGAATGTCGTAATCATAATTGAAATTTAAGAACACACTATATATCTTTGACTAAATTATTAACATTCCGCAACCTAAGCCTTTAGATTTGAAATGAAGCATAATATTCTCTCCCTTAATTATAGCAAAACAACTATTCAACTTTGCAAAGTATGACTCTTGTTTTCTATAATTAATATTGCTAACTTGCAATACTTTCCTTAATAATCATACAATCATATCATTTATGCTCCCACTATCATGATGATTATTATAAACATAACATTTATGCTCCCACTAGCTTTGACATGTATTAAGAAACAGCTTAACTTTCAGAAAACAATGCCTATTGAATTTCTTAAGTTCATGTTTCTAATACTTAATGCTTTGATAATCCTTTATCAAGGCTTCTTAATCTCATACACCTTTGTCTAAGATAGCTCATATGTGTGTCTAAACAATTAAGACTAATTGCCAAATCTCACAATTCGAATCATGGAAAGGGATACCGTAACCATAATCGAATTCGAGAATACAATTTTGCAATTGCTATCTTCTTGAATCTCTCCTAGTGACAGCATTTCCTCACAGTCATTTTCATGAAGGAGGGAATCTTATGACACTCAGATTTAATGGTGTATGTGTGTTCCTATCCATGTGAATTTGTCAAAACCAAAGTTTGCGACAAATCCAAACTCATATGGACCGAACATTCTTAATCTTGATTTCTTGCCATATGGTAACACGGCTGCCCACCATGTCTTCCAAGTAGTTAAGCAGCTCACCTTTTCCTATCAATGTACTTTTCATTGATCAAGGTCCTTGCCTTTTATGCATTCAAATGTGAACTCATGGAACTCACATGCATAATTAACTCAATTGGAATGGCACAGAAACAAAATAATGTCAACACGATAGGTTATAAACCTCAAGCCGTGTGCTAGTGATGTTAGATAAGGTTTATTTTAATTTGTTCTTGAAACCTTTCAAGACAATTAAGACTCCCACTGACTCCTTGACATATAAGATTCTCTTGTTAATAAACATTTCTCGACAAATAAATATTCAAGAGTTAGTGTAGCTTTTATCAAGATAAGACACTTCACAAAATTGGTCCTAGTTGGTCTTTGTCTTATCCAAGACATCACAACTTTCACATTTGGTGAATGTTATAAACCTTCTTAAGACTTGTCACTCAATGCCATAATCTTAACTCTAAGACTTGTTTTGGAACGAAGTATGATTGACTTCTTGATTTAACCATTTCTTCAATTCTTGATTTCTCTTCTTAGACACACAATTGTACTAAGACTTACTTAGAGGATCAATTGGGATTTGGTTCTTAATTATTGAGACCTATCATAAGACATAATAGAAGGTACTCTCCCTTATTCTTAGAATAGAGAAACTTTTATCTTTCTGCCTACTTTATTCTTCTTATTCGTTCTACTTATTGATTTAAGCTTTTACAATCAATTCAGAATTACACTTAATCTTATAAGTGTAATCATATTTGCTAAACTTTTAGTTAATCATGACGAATATCTTTGTTACTCTTGTGGTGGACTTGATCAACACATAACCTTGTGTACTTGATATCCTAGTCCTTCACTTGACACTTTGTCAACAAATTACTCTAATTTCCAAATGTGAAACTTTATTCATTCATCATACAATTCTTGTTGTACGATTCCAAATCTCTATCCAATTGAAACTTGGGCGATGAGAACCTTTCCCTATTTGGTAAATTCTCGACATTTCCACAAACAACATAATTAAGAATCACATCCATTTGTTGTAAATATACTAACATCAATTCTTCATAACGATTTCATTGCAAGGAAATAAATAAATAAACGCGTCAAACAAAATTTATTTTATTTATAAAAGCAGCGGAAAACATTTGTCCTTACAATGCAAAATCAACTGAAAAACTATGTAATAAATATTCCCAACAACTTTATCTAAGCTCAAAATCTAATCTTCGAATCCATGTCTTCGTGATTAGATCCATCTTGCTATTTCATCAAGCTTCCTCTCTTTTCATCGATCCTGGGAAAACATTCAAATGCAATCTTATCACACTATGTATTAAGAATCACCGAATAGGAAGTTAATCGAGTTAGATAGTGGATTTTACCTAAAGTATAGTCATACTCTTTGACTCTCCCATCTTCTGGACTCTTCAGGCTCTTAGGGTAGACTTGTATCCAACGCCCTTTCTCTTGGCAGCAAACGCAGGTCGGTTCTCCTAGAACATCCTCGGAAGCATGGTTGGTTGACTTTCCCAAGAAATACGCTCCATTGCTTCGCCAAATCATTTCTGATTTAGCAGTAATGAGCATGTAAGTTAGGTCAATGAGGTTTTCGTCATGATCCATCATATATTACTTTCTTTTTAACTCATTATATGATTCGGGAAGTGACTACAGAACCCAGTTTACACCCAACTTATCCGGGAATGACACACCCAACATTCTCAACCTATCAATGTGTGATTTTATTCCTAGAACGTGAGCACACACGGGTTTACCATCTTCATGTTTCATTTCCAATAGGGCTTTAGTGACATTGAACCTTTCAATTCTTCGATCATGTGGGTTGGGGAGAACAACGGGAGGAGGAGGAGGAGGAGGAAGTGAAGCATGATTTCTTGTTCCTCGATCGGATCGTGGAATATCATCTTCATGTGGAAAGCTTGTTCCACGGGATTTGGGAAGACCATAGTTGTCAAACTTTGACATCTACAAAATGGGAGAAAACATAAATTCAAGTTAGTTGATAGATTGAGTCCTTAATAAATCACCCAAATGAGATATTAAGGCTAGGGACCAACACAATACGCTACAACCTAGAAAAGGGATGTTGTAATCTAGTTGCAGAATATTTGAAGGTAAGTGAATGACGATTCACTAATTTCTACCATGAAAAACGAAAACGAAATCTAAGTTTTAAATCTATGAAAACTCCTAGATCCTTTGAGATTCATTGAACATTTCAATGGCATGTTTAAATCTCGATATGCCCCACTTGTTTTTGACTGGGATGTCGAGGATCACAAAGCGGGTGTAAATAACCATGCAAACTTACATGGTGCCCTCACATGTTTCAATCACCTATTCGATGTGCCATTAAACCACAGACGCTCCACCGAACTATGACAAACATTGAGTCACCCTTTGCTACCTTTGCTTAGAACCATTTAGTGTGCTGGTAAACCACACACGCTCCACTAACGTCTTCGCAAGGGCACAAAGTGTAATTTCATGGAATTGCATCAATTCACTTTTGCCTAAAGTAACTAAGATTGGGAATTTGTAAAACATTTAGTTACTTTTGTAATTCATTATACTTATAATGGAAGGTTTTGTCCTATCCTACCCGATCAGCTAACGACCCTCCACTAGTCAAGAGTGCGGTGGGTAAGAGTGGATACCTATTCAATCGCCATTTTATAGGCAATTTCCTTAAACACCCCTTATAGACCAGCTTAGTGAATGAGGCCTAATAACGGTAAGACTGACTTTTACTTATACATATATATAATGTTAGACTTTTAATGTTATATACGGTATAGGGTGTATTTTACACTTTTAAAATATTAGGTAGTCAAATTTAATAATTATACTTTTTAATTCAATTAAATCGTAAACCAAAACTTTATGGATTTATTAAATCTCTTTTAATTATACAACTTAATTAATTAATAAAACCATAACGGCGTGATTTGAACTTTTCAAAACAATACTAGGGTTTTAGAATTTAACATTTCTAAATTAAACTTTTAATCAACTTTTAAATTCCAAAAGCTTGAGGGAAAGTTTTGAAACATTTCAAAACATTAGGGTTTCAACTATTTAAATTTCAAAACTAAACTTTTGAGTTCAAATTTAAACTATAAAACCTAAAGGGGAAAATTGAAACCTTTCATAACACAAGGATCAAATAACAAATAATATAAATTAAACAATTAATTTCATCATTATCTATATTTGATCTAATTTCAATTTCTTGCAAAATAAGTTACCCAATTAATACAAATAATCAACTTTAATCATATAAGGAAGTTATTATCTAATCAATTGGTAATTATCTTTTGTTTAATCAAGGATATACTCATAAAATTGATTAAAATCAGATTTTATTGATCTAAAACAGATAAGGCAATTATCCATGAGAAAAACAATAAGATATCCCGAAATCCCCTCTTTCTGACGCTCGAACTCACCGAGTACCCATATGGACTCGCCGAGTAGGGGCCTACTCGCCGAGTCCACAATGGGACTCGCCGAGTTCATCAGGCAGGTTGGCCAAAATTCAAATTTGTAACTTGAACAAACACATAATGCATCAATACAATAGAAACCAATCTAGGCTCTGATACCACTGATGGGTTTTAGTCATAAGAACATCCTATGTGCTCATACAAACCCTAATGTTTGGATCTAGGTTTCTCTATTATACATGCAATTTATCCAAGACTATAAATCCTACATCTATCATATGATAATCAACATTAGCATAATAATGGGTTTAAGATATTACCTTGATTGTTATGAAGCAATAACAATCACAATTCCTTCTTGTAATGACTTTAGAAAGCTTAGAGTCACAAATGTCACTCCTCTAATGGTTCACAAACACCAAGAGCAAGAGGATGAAGAGGAGAAGAGAAGGAGGCTACCCAAAACCGTCCAAAACCCTAGAGAACCTGTTCCATACGTTTTTGGGGCTTAAGGGTACTATTTATACATGTAGGCTATTAGGGATTTAAACTAGGAAACCCTAATCTGACTGCTTAAGTCCTAAGTAGCCCATGGATTCCTTTCATAAAGGCCTTGGACGATTTCTAATGGGTTTCCCCATAGAATTCGTTCAACCTTATTTAATAAGGTAATCCATAGCCCAATTGCAATTATCTTATAATTACAATTACAGTCCCTTAAGTTTAATGAATTTCTTTTAGCCACAAACTTAATTCTTATTAATTCTTGACTAATATTAATTAAACAATATGATTTCTCCTTTAATATATTATTCCCATAATATATTAATAAATCATATTTAATCATTTCTCTCCATAATTCATCCTATCAAGTTGCTTTGGTGAAGGCAACCCAAAAGGACCATGCACCATTGGGTCAAGTACATACCAAAATAGTTATGGACTTAGACACTAATCCAACACTATGGGCCCGTACTATTGAAAGCAGAGGATCCGTACTTGAGTCAATGAGGGATAAGGTAGAACTAAGGAACTTGTAGAATGTGTAGGATCCCTGATGTATTGATGACCCTGAGACTATGTGTTTTGTTTTAGAATGGTGATGATTACGAGCCACGGACACAGAGGAGGACCAGGATCAGGATAAGGATCAGCATCAGGTTCGGGATTAGGTGTCAAGCCAGTTGACGAGAGACTATGTGAGTTCATTGCTTCCGAGATCACTAGAGGAATCTTTGAGGCGATCCCGGTTATTTTTAGGTCGATCAAGGAAGAGATCATAAAGCTGATGGAGGATCGCCTTAGGGCATTTCGGAGCGACATGGCATCTAGCCAATCAGGGCCACGCACACTGTCCTTAAAGGACTTCACGGGAAGTGGTGCACCAGATTTCCATGGGGCGAAGGACCCCATCGTGGCCTGGAGATGGATTACATACATCGAGTCTGCACAGTTGACTAGCTTCTGCCCTGAGGGGTTGAAGGTTCGATTTTCTACTTGATGTTTGAGAGATAAGGCTAGGGATTGGTGGGAGTCAGTTGGTGACTCTTTGGGGGCCTTGGCTATTGAGGATATGACCTGGCCGAACTTTGTGATCAGGTTCAAGGCGGAGTTTGTGCCAGTTGTTGAGCTTCAACAACTGACCAGAGAGTTTCTCGACATGAGGCAGACTATAGATTCGGTGGTGGAGATTACCACCAAGTTTCGAGAGAGGGCCTTATTGGTACCCCAGTACGCAGGAGATGAGGATATGAGGAGGACCCGCTATCACGACATGTTGAGAGTTGATATCCGGGAGCATGTCAGTTTCTCGATGTTTCTGACCTTAGATTCTATGATTTCCAGGGAGAGGGAGAGAGAGATTGATTTGGAGGACCTCCAGAAGAGGGAGACAGAGGAGGTACAGGTGACTGGGGTTTCGGCGAAGAAACCTAAGGGATTCGATGCTAAGTCGAAGGGCCTGCAGGGCCGAAGCCGTTGTGGGTAGTGCGGCAAGCCACATGAGGAGGCATGTAGACTAGGGTCATCGGATGTCTCACTACTCAGACATCTGAATTGTTGTGTTTCCACTGCAACCAGCGGGGCCATAATAAGGCCAACTGCCCGAGATTGACAGCAGTAGCAGCGCTAGTGGTGGCGTTAGCTCCAGCGACCCTGCGGATCACTGATGGCCGACAGGGCAAGTCGGAGACTCCTGTGGTGAGGAGCCAAGCCTTCTAGTTGACTACCGAGGAGGTACGCGCCACACCCAATTGTTGGGTTATGAGCATTCTAACACTCCTAAGTGTACATGCAACCCTAAATACCTTGGATCTATGTTTTCTCTATTATACATACAAATATGAACATCCAAGGTATTATCCTAATCTAGCATACAAAACTATTAATATAACAAGATAGAATACAAACCTCTTTGATAGTGCTTGTCTTCATGAAGTTTGAGTGCCTAGTGCCCCAAGTGTGACACCTCAAATGGTTCACACAACACCAAATACACTTGGAATAACTTGAGAGAATTCTACACTTCATAAAATCGGCTAGCCCTCTCTAGAATAATACTAGTGGCCGATTTTCCTCAAGAATAAGATGCTTATATAGTTATACAATTAGGGTAAACCCTAATTGTCATGACTTTCCATTTCCTTGGATCCATGGGTTCAAATACACCATGGAGCATCCATGGAGCATCATATGGGTTTTGGCCCAACTAGATAATCCATGGACCATTAGCCCACTATACAAGTATGGATGATTTACACAATCAACCCATATATTTAATTAGTCTTCTTTTGATCACTTAATTAATCCTAGATTAATTCTTGATCAATACTAATTAAATAATCTTATTATTCTTATTATTAATATACTAGAACTTATAATATATTAATAACCATAAGTGTCTTATTTATCTCATTATAGTCTATCCAAGTGCATGATGCCATGCAACCCAAATGGACCATGCCGGGTCGGGTCAAGTCTTACCAATTATAGTTATGGACTTATACATTAATCCAACAGTCTCCCACTTGGATAAGTCTAAAACTATTATCGCGTATGACTTCAGGAACCAACTGGCAATCGTAGCTCTCAAAAGCTTTTGTCGAACTCTGACCTTGTAGATGAACTCTGATCTTGTCAATGACTTGTCCATTAGATAAGGGATCATATATTCCTCCATTCTAGATATCATATAGACTGAGACATGGATTATAATCATTCTCTCTATCCATTTGTTGTTTCCTGATTTCCGATTTATGACGACTGACTAATTGAACAAATCAAATCAGTCCTGGCCCGGCCGAGCACTTCCATTTGTCATCATCAAATCATCGAGGGGCCCACAGATATCGCTTTTATCCCGAAGGTAAAAGGAATGGATAAAATTTGACTCATATGGCTTGTTCTACTACTTGTTGAATCATACACAAAGACACGTTTTATAACATCGAGTTACCAATGCGTTTCGTGCAATCAATGTACAACCAACTCATAGTAACAACTCATATCTCTAGGTTTGAAGAATATAAGATATTATCGTCTCATGATCACTCGTGATAAAATCCATGAAGTGATTCCAATGAGCGCGGGTTGAATCCAATACTCAGAACTTATGAGCACTCATGAGTGTTGTAGCCCTTTGTCCAACAACTTAGACCTCTACAAGCCAACCCATGACAGTCTTAATTCATATCTACTTCCAACATATGACCGACTGTGGATGGTTTGAATAACGTAGTCATTCCGGAAGAATAACCTAGTTTATTCGGGAAGTCAAAACATGCAAAGTGAAACACAATAATAATTGAATCCAATATGGTCTCAGAACTTATGAATATAAATAAAACACCTTTTATTTATCACCATATGATTACACATTATTCATTGTATACTGTTTCGGCTATCAACATTATTCTTGAATTTAAAACAATAGTTGTCCCATGCTCCAAGCATGCACACTATGTTTTCTAAACACTAGTCATGCCATACACCAAGTATGCATAATATGTTTGTCTATGATCTTTATTTTGTGAACTAGATCAAATGAACATAACTTCAATGATTCTCTTTTCACACTCCCAAATCCTTATTGTAAATGCAAGAATTCCAAATTCATGTCATTTACTGAAATCTGTTAGATTCTAAACTTATATGCATCGATCCTCTTGTAATGATTATGCACAAAGCCAGAAAGACTTAACAACAATCATTACAGAGCATTCCAAAGGAGATCAAGTCCTTGGAACCATCCTTCTTGCATTAAGTTTCCTTAATCTTACACAGATTGAAAATTCTAACTTTGAAACATTTCCAGATTCCATTTCGACTATCACTTCTGAACAAGAGTTGCCTCCTTACAGATTATGTCAATATGGTCCTTCCAGAATTATCACTATACTTCTAACTGTCCTTGAGCAACCAATCTTTGGTAAACCTTAGATTGTCCTCGACAATTGTTTAATCCTTTTAGTCATATCCAGTTCTAAACCTTTTCCCTTCTTAATGCCCCAGGCATTTGGAAATTTTTAGAAAGGATGAATATAGCACATGTAATCGATCCTATATCCGAAGCATATGGGACACGATTCATGATGTCTCACATAAAGACTAAACCAGTCTTTTGCTATAACATTTCCATTTCAATTTGCCAAGTTCTCATAATTCAGATTATGAAAAGGGATGCCGTAATCATAATCGAATTTAAGAACGCAAATAATGGACCCATATACAGAATTTCCTTATGTTGAGCCATTCCAACATGAAATTCATATATATCCTTGACTAAATGATTAAAACCTCACGATCTAAGCTTATAGATTTGAGATGAAGTATAATTTCCTCTCCCTTAATTATAGCAAAACAACTTTTTCCCAATTGAAACCTTTTGTTTTTCTATAATTAACATTGCTAGCTTGCAATACTTATCGTAATTATCATGCTCCCACTAACATGATGATTATTAGCATAACACTTATGCTCCCACTAGCTTTGACATGTACTCAAAAAGCTCGACTTCTAGAAATCAATACTTTATTGACTTTCTGACCAAAGTTCAAATTTCTGATACTAGATTGTTTTGATAAGACTTTATCAAAAAAACATACACCTTCCCTTAGATAGCACATTTGTGTGTCTAAACAATTATGAAGAGGGATGCCGTAATCATAATGGTTAGACCTTTTTGCCACTTCTCACAAGTCCAAGTTAGTGTGCCGGTAAACCACACACGCTCCACTAACGACTTTGAGAATGCAAATATCCCAATTGCTATCTAGCTAAAATCTACTTAGTGGAAGTGTTTCCTCACCATCATTTTCATGAATCAGAGAGAAACCTTATGACACTTAGATTTATTGGTGTATGAGTTCCTATCCATGTGAATTGTCAAAACCATAGTCACAAGACAAGGATAATGACAAATCCAAACTCATATGGACTGAACTCAATCTTAATTTCTTGCCACCTGGTAGCTCAAGGGCCTACCATTGCTTCCAAGTTGTTGTGCAACACATTGAGAACTCTAAGAACTCATATGCAAAGCCAACTTTAACTGGAATGGGCACAGAAAATGTCAACACGATAGGTTATAAACCTTAAGTCGTGTGCTAGTGAAGAACTTCAGGTTTTATTCTTGATTAGTTCTTGAGACTTTCAAGACCTTTAAGACTCCCACTGTCCTCTTGACCTATAAGACTCCCTTGTCAAACATCCAAGAGATAGTGTGGATTCTAATCAAGACAAACACTTCACACAATTAGCCGAAGTTGGTCTTTGTTTTATCCAAAACATCACAACTTACCAATTTCAAATGTACAAGAGTAGAAAACTTTTACTCTTACATTTTTCAAGTGTTTTAAACCTTCTTTAAGACATGTCACTCAAATTACAATCTTGGAGTATGACTCTAAGACTTGTATTGAAACGAAGTATGATTCATCTTCTTGATTTAACCATTTCAACAATTCAAGATCCCTTCTTCTTAGTCATAAGAATGCACTAAGACTTCCTTAGAGAACTAATTTTGATATGGTTTCTTAATCATTAAGATGATCACAAAACTGATACTAAAGTACTCTCCCATCTTTTCAGATTTGAGAAACTTTTATCCTTCTGCCTAACTTGATTCTTCTTATCCGCTCTGCCATGCATTGGAACCTTTTCCAATGTCTCAGAGTTACACTTAAGCTTGTAAGTATAATCATATTTACTGAGCTTTAGTAAACTATGACGAATAGCCTTACATATTTTGTGGTGGACTTAATCAGTGCACATGACTATGTACTCGATCCCTTAGTCCATTACTTGACTCACACATCCATGTGAATAAGTAATTAGTCTTAATTTTTCCAATACTTGAAAGGTTCTCATTCATCATGCTATACAACTTGCATGATTCCAAGTCCCGGTCCAATTGAGACTTTGGATGATGAGAGTCTTTCCTTATTTGGTAAATTTAGACATTACCACAAATGAAGGAATCAATTTCATGCTTCCACTCTTGCTATTAATGGAATCATATAAGCAACAATTTTTCCTCAAATGCCATTGTAAGGATATTTTTAAAATAAATAAAATCAAAATTTTCCTTTTATTTTAAAACTATGCGGAAAAACTTATCCTTACAATCCATATGAAAACTTGTTGTTATCTATTCCTAAGCAATATCTCATAACTCCTAAGAAGTAGCTCAAGAATCCGATCTTCAAACTATGCGATAGAAATCCATCTTATGCGATCAGATTCAGCATATTCTTTCTTTAAGTTCCTTTACTTTTCTTTGATTCTTAAAACATTACCATGTGACCCAGTCACATCATGTATCAGGAATCTCAGAATAGAAACTTAACAGAGTTAGATAGTGGACTTTACCTGAAGTAGAGTCAACCTTATTGACTTTAACACCCTTAGGTAAATTTGGCAGCTTCGCAAATAATGACCCTTTCTTTGGCAATATAAACATATGGACCCTTTGATAATGGTACACGGGACTATCACATACTTAGCTTTTCTCTTTACCATTTGTTCAACCGAGTTGACTATGGCCGATCCCTTTCCATTGGGAAGAGAATGCTTTTTTCTGTATTTCCAGTGTCACCATTGTCAATGTCCATAAAGTTTCAGGAAGTTGATCTTAACAATAGATAAGATGATTAAGGGTCTTGTCATAGTCTATTTCATAGGTGTCCCAAAGGAACTCACTATGTGACTTAGAATGTGATTGAACCACCAACTTTCTCAAGACTTTGACACCCAACTCTCCCGGCTTGTCAATATGTGACTACATCTCCAAGATGTGATCACACCTAGACCTTGCCTTGCCATTAGGGCTTGAGTGATCTTAAACTTTTCAAGAACTTGTGGGTTAGGGAGAATAATTGGAGGAGGAGAAAGAAGTATGATATCCATGGGACATCATCTTCATTAGGAATGTTTGTTTCAAGAGATTTGGGAAGATCATAAATGTCTAAACCAGACATGTTTTGGGAGATATTCAAGATAGTTGATTTAAAGTCCTTAATATGACACCCAATATGAAATATTAAGGCTAGGACCCAACAGACTATTTTATAACTTAGAAGAGGTATGCCGTAATCCAAGCTATAAAACAATTTAAAGGTAGGTGAATGACGATTCACCAATTTCCACCAAGATAAATGAAATGTATTATTAGGTTTTAATTGGATTTGAAATTCCTAGATCTTTTGAGATTCATTGAACTGTTCAATGGCATGTTTCAATCTCAAGTGTGCCCTTCAGGTTTTGTGACTGGGATGCCGAGGATCACAAAACAAGGTGTGAAGTAACCATGCAAATTACTTGGTACCCTTAAGTGTTTACCCCTCAATCGATGTGCCGGTTAACCACACACGCTCCATCGATACTATGATAAACATTAAGTTACCCTTTGCCTACCTTGTTAAATACGAGTTAGTGTGCCGGTTAACCACACACGCTCCACTAACTGACTTAAACAAAGTGCAAAGTATAATTTCATGGATTAGCACCTTATTCACATTTTCCTAAGTAACTAAGATTGGGTATTATTTAGAGTTTAGTTACTTAGTATTTATCATTAATACTTTTAATGAAGGGAGAATTATAGTCATGTCAAACCCGTTCGGCTAACAACCCTCCACCAGTCAAGCAAGCGGTGGGTGAGAGTGGACACCCATTAAGTTGCCATTTTATAGGCAACAACCTTATACCCACCTTATAGACCGGCTTCGTGAATGAGGCGTACTAGCGGTAAGACTGACTTTACTCTTATACATATATATATATATATATATATATATATATATATATATATATATATATATATATATATATATATATATATATATATTATTAACTTATAATATTATAAAGTATAAGGGTTGAATTTTAACTTTTAAAATTCTAAGGGCTAACTTGGAATTAAAGTATTCATAAGAGAAAACTTTACAAATTCCAAAACTTGAGGGCAAGTTTTGAAACTATTCAAAACTAATTAATTCCATAACTTATATGTTTAAAGTAGTTTTAATCCAAAAACTCTTCAAGTTCCATAACTTGAGGACAAATTATGGAAGACTTTAAACTAATAAAGAATTAACTTTTTCTTTAGTTTATAACTTATGAAATTAATTAAGGTTACATTATTTTTTTTTTATATTTATTTAATGAAGAGACTCTTGGTCCTCCATAACTTGAGGACAAATTATGGAGTCATAACTCCAATTAATTAGAACTAGACTCTTCATTTTTTGTAACCTTTGCCAACTTTATGAGTTTTATGAGTCTTTAATGTGACTCTTCATGTAACTTGAGGATAAGTTACACAAACACATTTTATACTCAACTCTTAGATTAAAATGGATTGAAAACAACTTTTCACTCAACTTTTCTATTAATCTAAGCAACTCATAAGAACAAGATAATTCAAATCAAACTTTTTAATGTAATTAGTCTAACCTTTAAACTAATACAAAACATGAATCTATTGACAATTATCTTTGAAAATGGATTAGCATGAACATTACCACATTAAAAACAAGTTTATAAGTTCAAAAACAACTTAGGGTAATGTTCCTAGTCCATTTCTAGCCAAAAACCTCGAAGATATGCTGTCTGGGGTCCAACTCGTCGAGTGCATGAACTCAACTCGGCGAGTTGGATGCATTTTGCCTTGGACTCGTCGAGTCCCTTCATGGACTCGGCGAGTCAGCTGGGCTGACAGCATCAAAACTCGATTTTTCAGCTTCTATTGCAGGTATAACAAGAAAACAAACCTGGCTCTGATACCACTGTTGGGTTATGAGCATTCTAACACTCCTAAGTGTACATGCAACCCTAAATACCTTGAATCTATGTTTTCTCTATTATACATACAAATATGAACATCCAAGGTATTATCCTAATCTAGCATACAAAACTATTAATATAACAAGATAGAATACATACCTCTTTGATAGTGCTTGTCTTCATGAAGTTTGAGTGCCTAGTGCCCCAAGTGTGACACCTCAAATGGTTCACACAACACCAAATACACTTGGAATAACTTGAGAGAATTCTACACTTCATAAAATCGGCTAGCCCTCTCTAGAATAATACTAGTGGCCGATTTTCCTCAAGAATAAGATGCTTATATAGTTATACAATTAGGGTAAACCCTAATTGTCATGACTTTCCATTTCCTTGGATCCATGGGTTCAAATACACCATGGAGCATCCATGGAGCATCATATGGGTTTTGGCCCAACTAGATAATCCATGGACCATTAGCCCACTATACAAGTATGGATGATTTACACAATCAACCCATATATTTAATTAGTCTTCTTTTGATCACTTAATTAATCCTAGATTAATTCTTGATCAATACTAATTAAATAATCTTATTATTCTTATTATTAATATACTAGAACTTATAATATATTAATAACCATAAGTGTCTTATTTCTCTCATTATAGTCTATCCAAGTGCATGATGCCATGCAACCCAAATGGACCATGCCGGGTCGGGTCAAGTCTTACCAATTATAGTTATGGACTTAGACATTAATCCAACACCAATGTGGTGACGGGTATGGTTTCTTCTCTCTAACTTTTATATTATGTTGTTGTGATTTTGTTATGTTATGTTATGTTATGTTATGTTATGTTATGTTATGTTATGTTATGTTATGTTATGTTATGTTATGTTATGTTATGTTATGTTATGTTATGTTATGTTATGTTCAGGATCGTTCCATGTGAACGATATTCCGGTTTAGGTGTTGTTTGATTCAGGTGCTACCCGATCATTTGTTTCTCTTGCACTTAGCAAGAGGTTTCCTGAGTTTTTGGGCATGTTAGAGTGCCCCCTAAAGGTTGAGATTGCAGACGACCGATCAGTACGGGCTTCGGAGGTTTTCAGAGATTGTGTTCTGAGGTTGTACAAAGAACGCTACTTGGTAGATTTGGTTCCCATACCTGTGCGGGGGAACAAGGTCATCATAGGGATGGATTGGTTAAGCCCCAATGGGGCGGTGATAGACTGCGCGCAGCAGTTGGTGCAGATCAGGACCCCAGGTTGAGGAGAGTTGGTGATTCAGGGCGAGAGACCACAACAGGGACCAACTTTATGTTCAGCAGAGAGGGCTAGATGTTACCTGCATCAGGGTTGCACTGGGTACGTCACATATGTTATGGATACCCGGGAGGTGGGTAAGGCGTCGATGAGCGATGTACCAATAGTGCGGGAGTACAAGGATGTATTTCCAGAGGAGCTGCCGGGGATACCTCCTGAGTGACAGGTGGAGTTCAGGATCGACCTAGTACCAGGTGCGGCTCTAATAGCAAGACACCATATCAGTTGGCTCCTCCCGAGATGCAGGAGTTGTCTACGCAGGTGCAGGAGCTGTTAGGTAAGGGATTTATCAGGCCAAGTAGTTCGCCTTGGGGAGCCCCGATCCTGCTTGTCAAAATGAAGGACGGGTCGCATCGCATGTGCATAGATTATCGGGAGTTGAACAAGGTAACGGTGAAGAACCGTTACCCACTCCCAAGGATAGATGACTTATTCAACCAGCTTTAGGGGGCATCTTGGTTATCCAAGATAGATTTGCGATCAGGCTACCATCAGATGAGGGTAAGGGACGAGGATATACAGAAGGCTACTTTTTGAACCTGCTATGGTCACTAAGAGTTCGTGGTGATGCCCTTCGGGCTCACCAATGCTCCTGCCGCATTCATGGACCTCATGAACCGCGTATGCAGACCTATGTTGGACCGGTCTGTGATATTTTTTATTGATGATATCCTGGTCTACTCCAAGATGTAGGAGCAGCATGGGGAGCATCTGCGAGAGGTTTTGGATACGCTGAGGAAGGAGAGCTTGTATGCCAAGTTCTCTAAGTGAGAGTTCTGGTTGCGTGAGGTGCAGTTTCTTAGGCACCTTGTCAACCAGAATGGTATTCTGGTCGACCCGGCCAAAGTGGAGGTCATGATGAGGTGGGAGGTTCTGAAGTCTCCATCTGAGATTCAGAGTTTCCTGGGATTAGCCGGCTACTATCGGAAATTCATCCAGGATTTCTCCAAGATAGTCGTATCCTTGACCCAGATGACAAAGAAAGTTGTTGCATTTTGTTGGGGGCCAGAGCAGTAGGCCGCATTCGAGACGCTGAGACAGAGATTGTGAGAGGCGCCAATCTTAGCCCTACCAGAGGGCATGGAGGATTTAGTTGTGTATTGAGATGCATCCATCTCAGGTTTGGGCGCAGTTTTGATGCAGAGGGGGCATGTTATCGTCTATGCTTCGAGGCAGTTGAAGGCTCACGAGGCGAACTACCCTACACACGATTTGGAGTTGGGGCGGTTGTGTTCGCACTCAAGATTTGGCAACACTACCTCTACGGGGTTCGTTGTATCATTTACACGGACCACAAGAGCATGAGGTATCTCATGGATTAGCCAAATCTGAATATGAGGTAGCCTCGGTGTCTTGACGTAGTAAAGGATTATAATTGTGAGATCCTCTACCACACGGGGAAGGCCAATGTCATGGCCGACTCGCTTAGCTGCAAGGCAATTCCGATTAGGGATATTTGTATGAGGATGACGGTTGTGACTCCACGGTTGGAGCAAATTTGGGAGGCCCAGCAAAAGGCCATGAAGGAGGAACATCGCAAGAGAGAGCGTATTGTGGGTCAGGTTTCCTCCTTCGACTATGACATTTGTGGATTATTGACTCTTCATCGGAGGGTGTGGGTCCCGTATCATGGAGGTGTGCACTAGGTATTGATGGAAGCGCACACAAATCCAGGTTTTCTATCCATCCCGGGGCGACGAAGATGTATAGGGATCTTCGTCTAGATTACTGGTGGCCTTGCATGAAGCGGGATGTACCATGGTATGTGGAGAGGTGCTTGACCTGCAGGAAGGTCAAATCTGAGCACCAAAGGCCACACTGCAAGATGCAGCCGCTAGATATTCCCATATGGAAATGGGAAGATATTACCATGGACTTCATCACCAAACTTCCCAGGACCGCGAGGGGAGTGGATTCCATATGGGTCATCGTGGATCGATTGACCAAGAGTGCCCATTTCATACCAATCTAGGAGAGCATATCGGCTGAGAAGCTAGCCGACATCTACATTCGGGAGGTTGTGGCCTGACATGGAGTGCCAGTCTCAGTGATTTCTAACAGAGATGTGCGGTTTACGTCCAGATTCTGGAAGAAATTCCATGACGAGTTAGGTACTTGTCTACACTTTAGCATCGCTTTTCACCCACAGACGGATGGTTAGAGCAAACAAACTATCCAGAATCTGGAGGATATGTTGCAGGCATGCATTCTAGACTTCGGTGGTAGCTGGGATACCTACATTCCATTAGCCGAGTTCTCCTACAACAATAGCTATCATGCGAATATCGATCGTCCTCCCTTCGAGATGTCATACGGGAGGAAGTGTAGGGCCCTAATTTGTTGGGGTGAGGCTGGGCAGAGAGTTATAGGAAGTATCGAAGTGGTACTCAAGACGGCGGAGAGGATCCAATAGGTCCAGAGCAGGATTTAGCTTGCTCAGAGTCGGCAGAAAAGTTATGCCGACAAGCATCGTTCAGACCTGGAATTTCAGGTCGGGGATATGGTCCTCCTGAAGGTGTCACCTTGGAAAGGTGTCATCCAGTTCAAGAAGCGGGGAAAGTTGGGCCCCAGGTACATCGGTCCTTTCAAGGTCGCTGCCCGGGTGGGTAAGATAACATATAGGTTGGATCTCCCAGCCGAGCTTAGTCATATTCATAGCACATTTCACGTCTCCCAGTTGCGGAAATGCTTAGTAGATGACTCTATAGTGGTACCTCTCGAGGATATCCAATTGGATAATAGCCTGAACTACATCAAGCGACCAATAGGCATTATAGATAGGAAGATGAAGGCGCTAAGGAACAAGGAAGTAGTCCTAGTGAAGGTGCAGTGGCGGCACCACAAGGGTTCAGAAGGGATGTGGGAGCCGGAAGACGAAGTCTAATTCAAGTGACAGTGATTGTAACACCCGAGATTTATAAGGTACAAATCTTGTATTTATTCAAGGATGGTAGCTTTATAAGGTTTGGACTTGGGCCTTTGGGCCTTTGTATTTGGCCTGATGAGGTACGTACGCAGGGCGTACCTTCCCATGTATGCCCAGTGTACTCAAGGATCAAGAACACGGAAGCCAAGTGTATACGCCCAGCGTACCAAAAGGGTACACGCAGCTAGGGATGAGCATTAGAACCTCCGGAACCGGACCGGAACCGGAACCGGAATTGGTAATTAGGTCCGGTTACCGGTTCTTCATTTTTATGAAAACCGGTCCCGGTTCTAAAAGCTGGAACCGGTTTAACATTTTTTCCGTTTTTTAAAGTGCGCATAACTCACTCATATAAAATCGGAATTATTTGATTTTTTTCCAACATGTAATTTGGAGTTTTTGACTATACACACATATGTTTTGGTTAGATATTTAATCGGATACAAGCACCGAAAGAAAGAATATTGATGTTGCATTTTTTCTATTTCAGCATTTTTTTGTTTTTTTTAACATGTCCCATTTTTTTAAATGAGCATAACTCATTCATATGACATCGAAATTACTTAATTTTTTTTTCTAGCATGTAATTTGATGTTTGTAGTTCATTTTAGACTATAAAAACACTTAATTTGGTTAGATATTAAATCAGTTATAGACCCCGGAAGACAACATATCAATGCTGCGTATTTTCTGTTGAAGCATTTTTTTGGAATCTGTCCGGCTTTTAAAATGCGCATAACTCACTCGTATGAAGTCGGAATTACTTGATTCTTTTTTCATCGTGTAATTTAGTGTTTGTACTTCAATTTAGAATGTAAAAAGTCTTAATTTTGTTAAGTATTGAATCATTTACAAGCTCCAAAAGATAGCATATCATCTATACTATTTCAACCGGTTCTAATTTGAAAAATAACCGAAAAATCGGGACCGGAACCGGAACCGGCGGTCCGGTTCCCGGTTCTTATAATATGGGAAAACCGGTTCTGGTTCCGAACCGGTCCGGTTCTAAAGATCATCCCTACACGCAGCGTACGCACGTATGGTCCAAAAACGCTAACTCTTAGGGTTTTATCCCTATATAAAGGACATTATGGCCATGGACCAGCCTCCCTAACACCCTCAAGCAACCATCTCAGAAACCCTAGCCCACTTTTATGTATCTTTACCAATTGAGAGCTTCTTTGTGTGATTTTGGTTGTTTTAGAAGAAGAAGAGGTTGAAGAAGGAGCAAGGATTCAAAGGGGAACTTGTAGATCTTAGAGACTAGCACCATTTCTGACTCATTTGAGGTATCAAGCTTCAAACTTGATCATTACATGCTTAGATTTGATTTTAGGATGTCTAAGGTTACTTTTGGACTCCATTGTTGAGGCTTTTTTGCATCTTAAGGATTTTAGACCACAATAATTGTCCTTTTGGACTCTTAGAGGCACTAAGAGTCATAAAAATCGGATCTTGGTGGTTAAACCACAACCATGCAAGTATTAGTGGGTATTTAAGCTTATTAAAGGACCCAAAACCATGTTTGACCCTTAACCATGCATTCAAACACATAAAGTTCATGACTTTATGGTGTAGAAAGTCTTAAAGGACCTGGATCTAAATTTTGGACGTAAAGGCTTAATTTATTAAGTCATGGATGAAGTCCCAAGGAAGATGGCCAGTACGTTGGGCGTACTCCCTAGTACGTTGCGCGTACTGGGTCAACTCCTCGTATATGATCAAAGCCAGCGTACGTCGGGCGTACGTACCAAGTACGTTGCGCATATGTATTCAGAATGTATTCCTTTAGGCTTTTAAGCCTTAGAGGGTTGGGCCTCACTCTTGAGCCTCATAGCCCACTATAAAGCATAATTTGGACCTGGGAATCTGGAATCAGAAGCATTGGGCCCTTGGGGCCATAGTGGGCCAATTGGGATTATTTTGTTTTGGGCTAAAGACTTATTAAAATTGTAAGAAATCTCATTTGAAAGGTTGGGCCCAATTTAGAAAATTGGACCATTGGTAGACCCTTAAGGAGTCTTGATGGACAGTGGGTGCATTGGACTTAATGCGTTATGAGGGGTTTTATGGATGTTCTTAAATTGGACCTAGGGGTAAAATTGTCATTTTACCCCAAGTAATGTTATAAATTCTGATTTAGTGTTAATATGACCATGATAGACGGAACTCATCGGAGCGGCTGTTAGAGACAATTTTCTGCGAGTTTAGACAATGAGTACCACGAGGTGAGTTACCTTCTAGTAGCGGTGGGTCTAGGCCACAATATCGACCCACTAGTAGGAGTTGTATGGTAGATGATTGTCTTTGTGATATTCATCTAGGTTGTTATCTGTTATATGCTAGTATGATATGATGTTATGTGGTAATCGTAGTAAGAGGTGAAATAGTCCCCAATTATTGGTCGATAGGACCGAAGGGGTAGATTAGTGCCCAACTATGCTAGATAGATTATGATATATTTGATTTATGTTTGTATGTTATGCTCTATGTGGTAGTGTTCGGGGTGAAATAGTCTCCGTAACCAGTTGAAATATACCGGAGGGTAGGTCGAGCACCCAAATATGGCTGGCAGGGTAAGCCGGACACCCAGATATGTCTGGCAATATGTGATTATGTGGTATGATGGGGGGGACTCACTAAGCTTCGTGCTTACAGTTTTCAGTTTTGTTTCAAGTACCTCTTCATCGAAGGGGAAGGAGCCGGCGCTGTAGCTGCACATCAGATTTCCGCATTATGTGATTCATGGGATTGTACTCTGACTTTTATTACTATTCGATGTATTAACTTTGAGACATGTTTTGATTATTTATGGTTTGATATGTTATAGACAATGTTTTCAGTAACCAGTCTTATAAATTACTTAACTAAAACTAAATTTTTGAAACTCGAAATTTGGGATGTTACAAATTAAAACATTAAGCAAATAAATTAAAAAAAATAAGTAACAATAACAACAACTATAAATAACATTAAACCATATATTATATTTAATTTTATTCATGTGTAACTCGCAGGTAGAAGTCATTCAAACGATTGAGATTATGAAGTTATAATAGATGTATATGTTATCATATAATTCAAAATAATCAATATATTATATCAATTTAGTATAAAAATTGTTATATCAAATTTAGCAACAACGTTATTGTTATATTTAAAAAGAAAACATATATTTGTAAAGACTTCAACTATATAGGTGTTTATGCGCAACGCGCGGGCATTTGCCTAGTATACTTATAAAGAAAGTATTTTTCCTTTCACCACATTCATTAGAAACTCCAATGTATTTTTCCTTTCACCACATTCATTTGAAACTCCCATTACTTTTCAATTTCTTTCTAATAATAATTATAAATTGATTAATATGGTTAAATAAATATCAAACCTAAAGTGTAGTTATATATAAACTAAATTTCAATATTAAAAAATATATTTACTTCTACTTATAAAGTTATGTTTTTTAACTATTAACATATTATACTTAATTTATTAGATTTAATATGTGGTTGTATGTAAACCATTATCAGTTTAAAGCTACAACTGTAACATCCATAAAATTTCTAATAAATTTAAACTTTTCAAAAACAACCCAAATCCATTAATTATTACAAAAAGGTTTTCAGTTTGTTTATTATCAGAGTATCCCAGAAACATCATTGTAAAAATGAGGAGCGGTATGATCACGCATTTGTCTTGCCACGATCTCCTGAAGTACCTGAAACAAAACACTAAAACTGTAAGCCCGAAAGCTTAGTGAGTTACCCCCAAAATACCAACCACATATAACCATACTCATAACATATCGCAATACAGATCAGCCATGCATATCGAGTCTACAGTGTGACTGGTCCACCCGCACCAGGCCTTCAATCCACCTGGTCCACTCTCTGAGTCTACAGTATGATTGGTCCACCCGCATCGGGCCTTTAGTCAGTCTGGTCTACTCCCCGAGCCTCGGCACGTCTGGACCACCCTCTTGGGGCCTTCAGCCTATCCGGACCGCTCGTTAGCCTATGGTCTATCCGGTCTGTCCTGGGTATGTTGGCCTACAGCACAAAGCAGGACCTGCCTCAACCCAACCCCAGTCAAATAACCATGTGCACATAAAACAGTTAATCACATAACAATCCTCAGCCAAAAAAACGGTTTAATCAGACCATACAGCATAACAACAACCTCACCAGGATACCGACCTAACCGGTCACTAACATAACATTACCCATATACCAGGATACCGACCTTAACCACGTCACTAACATAATACCATCCTAATTACTAGGATACCTACCTTAACCAGGTCACTAACATAATACCATCCTAATTACCAGGATGCAGATCTAGCAACTCAATAACATATCAAACAAATACCCGGATTCTAATCCAATAAAGGGCCGGCCTTGGTGCCTTATACCCTATTGATATAGTGAGGATAACTCACCTTGCACTTGACGATCCGGAGAGATAGAATTAAAACTCCCGATCACCGCCACGAACACCACCACCTATTATTCCAATGAAACCATAACCTTCAAAACCAAAATTACCAACATACCCTCGAAAGTCAACTGGTCAACTCTGGGTCAAAGTCAACCTTCCTGGTTGACCCTACTCGCTAAGTCTACCTAGTGACTCGACGAGTTCACTTAACTCTGAAACCCACCATACACGACTCGACTCGCTGAGTTCCCAACCGACTCGCCGAGTCACTACGCGACTTAGTGCCTGAAACCCCAGACCAACTCGTCGAGTTATCACCCAGACTCGCCGAGTTCACTTAGAACTTAATCGAACCAAACCCCGACCCGACTCGCTGAGTCATCTCCCAGACTCGTCGAGTTCATACAGGTATTCCCATAATCGAAAGATACAGAGCTACTCATTTGCTCCAAACAATAGATTTGGGTCCCCAGAGTGCATTAGCAACATAAAGTTGCTACCTTTACATGCTTTCATGACCCAAAATTCAAAAACCAAGCTAGAAAGGAACTTAACTCATGGGGGATGGCTTTTGCATAACAATTCAAAGGGCTTTCTGTATATTGGATCCAGATAAAACTCAGATATGGAGTTTCAACTCCAGATCTAACTCATGCACCAAAATCTCATCATATTATCCCCAAAACAAACCCTAAAACTCCATGAAAGATGGATCTAGAAAGGAGAAGGCCAATATAACGATTCATTACCTCCAAAACAACCTCCCACTGAAGAATAATCTGAATCTCCACAAATCTCCTTGATCCAAGCTTCTTGATCTTCAAGATCTCTTCACAAAATCACTTATCTAGGCTCCAAATTGCTTCCAAGGACTCTCACTCACGATTTAGGGTTTATAGGATCTCAAAAGGGTAGTAATGAGGCTGAAGGGAGGACATAAAGTCCTTTATATAGGGTGCAAACCCTAAGATTAGGGTTTTCTCTTCCTAGCACCAACTCATCGAGTCCACCTACCGACTCGGCGAGTTGGTCACTTAACTCGTGACCAATTCCCGCTCCGACTCGACGAGTAACCGCACCTACTCATCGAGTAGCTCCCTCAATGTACACTCTAGACCCTTCAATTGCACTTCTAAAATTTGGGATGTTACAACAACTTTTGAACAGCTTTGACAAAATAATGATATTGTTAATTTAAATATAACATTACAGTGTCACTTTTAATATAAATTTTAGTTCCACTTAAAAAATCCAATTAATATTTTGTGAATCGTTAAAAGTGATGAATTGTAGTGCTAAATACAAAAACTACATTGTAATCTAAATTTAACTAAAATATTTTAAAGATATTTTTATAATCATTAAAAGTTTTGAAATAAGTAGCTTAAAATAATTTATAATAACAATAGTTAAAAATAACTATATATAAATGATTATATTGTTACCTTTAAAATCGAAAAACAATGTTTAATGTTTTAAATAATTATAATAATAGAAATTAAAACGTCAAACAAATAAATTTTATAAAATTAATTAACAATAACAACAACTATAAATAATATTAAACCATATATTATATTTAATTTTATTCATAAGTAACTCACGAGTAGAAATCATTCAAACGATTGAGATTATGTTGTTATAATAGATGTATATATTATCATATAATTCAAAATAATTAATATATTATATCAATTTAGTATATAAATTATTTTATCAAATTTAACAACAATTTTATTTTTATATTAAAAAAACATATATTTGTAAAAATTTCAACTATATAGGTCTTTCTGCGCAACGCAAGGGCATTCGCCTAGTTTTACTAATAAAGAAGAACACTTATTTGAGAGATCATTCCAAAGTCAAACACTTATTTTTCCATAACCTTTTAATTTTCATTTAAACCGTCACATTTGATCTCTATATTTATTAACATTTTGTTTTATATCTTAATTATATTTAGATATAACATTTCTTGTAGGATTTATATTTAGTTAACTAATTGATTTATTGAACAAAATAAAATTTAATATATTTTATGAATTGGTTATAAATTTTAAAAATAGTTATTAAAACTTTTAAAGTTAAAAAATATCAAACATTATAAAACATAATGATTACATAATTTTTTATCTTTATTTTCAGTTACATATATGAAAGTTTTATAATCATTTATAGTTTTTGAAAAAAATATTCTACAAAGTTATTTTTATTTTGTATTTTTTATTTTTTTATTTTTGGCATTAAATTTCTATCATATTGTAGTAATTTTTATTTATTTTAAATATAATGCCAACTAATGTTTTTTTCTTCAAAAATATGTCATGTTAGTAAGATGATAAATTATATAAGTGGGCTTAATAAAATATAGATAGATAAAGGATAAGTTAGTTAAAAAAAAAAAAAAAAAAAAAAAAAAAAAAAAAAAAAAAAAAAAAAAAAAAAAAAGGTTAATGATTGGAAAAACTTAAAAAAAAATCAACTAAAAGTTACTGAAAAAATAATATGACAAATATAAATAAATAAACTTCTAGAGAGTTTAGGAATTAAAGATGCTCTAATATATGGATGAAAAAATAACTTTAACAAGAGGTGTATTTCTATTGTTTTACCGTGAGTTCAATCCAGTGAAAGGATCTTCCGTAAACAAGATGATCTATGGAAAAATAACTTAGTAGGAGGTGTACTATCATTTTACCCAAAGTTCAATACAAGGAAAGGATCGTCCTTAAACTTAGGTCATGATTGGTCTTGTGGAAAGAAGACTACTAGCATGATGTTTCTCGAATTCAAGTGATTTGTGTGGAATCAAAATATATCAAAACAATGGCACCAAAAAATAATCTATAAGGGTAGAAATGGCACCAAAAAATGAATCTATAATGGTAGAAATAGTTGTGTGATTTTTTCAGCAAGTTAATGATGGTACAGTCGACTACACCGTCCTGTGGCCTGATGATACCATCAAATGGTGGAATATACGAGTTACTCAAACCGCTACGATTACAAATCTATTTATCTTTCCTTTTTATTACTGTAGATGTTCTCTCTTTTCATTTTATAATAAAAAAAAAGTATTATTCTTGTATTTAGATTCTAATATTTAAATTCAAATCATTAAATGTTTAATTAAAAAATAAAAATAAAAATAGTTTTCATATATTATGGGTTGGAAGAAGTGAGAATGAGAGGAAATATAAATGTTAATATGACAACCTTTACAAAAATATTAAAAAAAATCTTCATTCCAAATTTATAAGGACAATTTGACAATTTCTAAAGCAATTTAGAAAGCATACAAATAAATTCCAAATTTTGAAATAGTTTATATAATTATTATATAGTTTTCATATAATGGGACCAATTTTTAAGTTTTTTAAAACACACAATAAATTAATGATTATTTTGATTTCCTAAACTACATGGAAAAACAAATTACTTTTATCTTTTTTTTTTTTGGGAACCGGAAAATATAAAAAAAATTAACACCCGCCGAGCAAGAAACTAGACGGGGCAGAGAGAAAGACAAAGTACAAAAAATATGAAAAAAAAACAAATTACAGAATATAATCAACGGAATGGGCAGCTAGACCATTCATTTCAGCTATATTTGCACTTCGCATTTCTATGTTTAATCCATGTAAAGACCTATGATGTTACGAAATCGGCCACCTTAATCGGATTCATATGATTTTCTTTAAAGGTCCGGTCACACCTTGCCTTCCAGATGTTGGGTTTTGAGCAATCTAACACTTCCTAAGTGTGCATGCAACCCTAATAAACATTGGATCTATGTTTGTCTAAATACATGCAAAATAATAATTTTCCAAGGTTCATAACCTATCTAACATGGCATGGGATACTTTTAAACATAAAATAATTAGATGAGATTACATACTTTTTTGATGAGTTTGATTCTTAAGGAGTTTGAGGGCCAAGCACCAATAGTGTGAATGCCTCAAATGGAATCACAAATCACCACAAAATCTTGGAAAACTTTGAGAGAGTGTATACATACTATAATTTCGGCCACACACAAACACACGTACTAGTGGCTATTTCATGCAACATAAGCATGCTTATATAGTGTGCATGGTTAGGGTGAAACCCTAATAACCCATGACCTTTCCTTTTCCAAGGATCCATGGGTTAAAAGCTTCATGGATCATCCATGGAATTCCATACAAGCCTAGACCATTAACAAATGAGTGTTAGCCCACACCATATAAAACCAATAGCCTACAATCTAATTAGTCTTCCTTTTAATCTCTAAATTAATTCATAATTAATTTAAGACTAAGACTAATTAAATAACATGACTTCATATTAATATATTATAACTTATAATATATTAATAATCATATGTGTATAACTCTTATAAAATTATCCATAAATAGTTTGGATGAAATGCAACCCAAATGGACCATGCCGGGTCGGGTCAAGTATACCAAATAAGTTATGGACTTAGACACCTTATCCAACAGACTCCCACTTGGATAAGTCTAATAACTGTATTTGCCTATATTACTTCATGAACCAACCAGCAATCGTAGCTCTCGAAAACTCTGTTGAACTATGAAGTGCCATTTTAAGATAAGTGATCATACAATCCTCTGTTCTCATGATATCAGCCGGACAAACACATAGAACTATGTCTTGCTTATTGTCTGGAAGTTGTTTCTCGATTTCTGATTTGTTTGACAAAGAACTCAACTGAACACATCAATTTAGTTCTGACCGGGCCCGGTACATGGGTCAACACAAAATCATCGAGGGGCCCAGATATCGCTTCTATTTCTAGAAGGAACAGATAAACTTCGACTCATATATACTTGTTCTACTACTTGTTGAATTGTACACAAAGGCACGTTTTATAACATCAAGTTACTAATGCATTTACGTGCAATCAATGCACAATCAACTCATAGGTAACAACTCATATCTCTAGGTTTGAAGACTTATATGATATTACCGTCTCACGATCACTCGAGATAAATTCCATGAAGTGATACAAGTGAGCGTGGGTTTATTCCAATACTCATAACTTATGAGTACTCATGAATGTTGTAGCAACCATTGTCATGTCTAAACACTTTTAGCCATCTACAAACCCAATTCATGACAATCTTGATTCATACCCACTTCCGACGTATGACCGATTGTGGAGGTTTGAATAAATTAATTATTCTGGAAGTCAAATCATGCAAAGCTGAAACAATTGTAAATAATTGACAATGATAGCAACACCTTACTCATAAATAAATCACAATTTTATTCATCATCAAATGTCGATTACATTTTACAAGTTTCAGAGAATCTATCTAATCTGTAAAACTAATATCATCCCTCAGCCCGATGCGCCTCGCATGCTGAAAATGCTTAGCCCTCGTCAGTCCCTTTGTAAGGGGATCTGCAGGGTTCTCATCTGACGATATCCTCTTTGCCACGAGGAGTCCTTCTTCTATCTTGTGTCTTATGAAGTGATATTTTCTGTCAATGTGTCGGGATCTCCCATGATCTCTCGGTTCTTTAGCTAAAGAAACCGCACTATTGTTGTCACAGAAAATTTACATTGGCTCCTTAATAGCTGGCACAACTCCAAGGTCTCCGATGAAGTTCTTCAGCCATATCGCCTCCTTCGCTGCTTCACTCGCTGCTATATACTCTGATTCACAAGTCGAATCAGCCACCGTCTCCTGCTTGGAACTCTTCCAAGATATTGCCCCTCCATTTAAGGTAAAGACCCAGCCCGACTGAGAGCGAAAGTTATCCCTATCAGTCTGAAAACTAGCATCAGTATACCCTAATACTCTCAAGTCATCACTCCCACCAAGGGTAAGGATCCAATCCTTATTCCTCCGCAGGTACTTGAGAATGTTCTTTACCGCAGTCCAATGAGCCTTGCCAGGGTTCCCCTGATACCTGCTGACCATGCTCAAAGCAAAGGCCACATCAGGGTGGGTACAAGTCATAGCATACATAATCGAGCCAACAGCGGAAGCATACGGTAATTGGCTCATCTCAACTATCTCTGCCTCTGTACTCGGACTCTGAGTCTTACTCAGCTTGGCATTGCTTTGGATCGGTAAATCTCCTTTCCTTGAATTCTGCATGTTGAACCTTTTCAACACCTTATCCAAGTAGGTACTCTGACTAAGTCCAATTAGTCTTTTACTCCTTTCTCTTAATATCCTTATCCCTAGGATATAGGCAGCTTCCCCTAGGTCCTTCATAGCAAAGCACTTCCCAAGCCAGGACTTAACCTCCTGCAAGGTTGGGATGTCATTTCCTATAAGTAGTATGTCATCTACATACAGTACCAAGAAGCTAACTATACTCCCACTAGCTCTGACATATACGCAAGACTCATCTTCACTTCTCGGGAAGCCAAACTCTTTGACCTTCTCATCGAAACAAAGATTCCAGCTACGAGATGCTTGTTTTAATCCATAAATGGATTTCTCAAGCTTGCATACTCTATTAGGGTACTTTAAACTAACAAAACCCTCTGGCTGATTCATGTACACATCCTCAGCCAACTTTCCATTAAGAAAAGCGGTTTTGACATCCATTTGCCATATTTCATAATCATGAAATGCAGCAATGGCTAGCATAACCCTAATAGACTTAATCTTTGCTACCGGCGAGAAGGTTTCATCATAATCAATACCCTGAGTCTGAGTAAAACCCTTCGCAACTAGTCGAGCCTTATAAGTATGCACTTTTCCTTCCATGTCGGTCTTCTTCTTGAAGATCCATTTGCACCCGACTGTTTTACGTCCAGGTACATTGTCAACCAAATTCCAAACTTGATTGTCATACATGGACTGTATCTCGCTGTCCATAGCCTCCTTCCACTTAGCAGACTCCGGGCCTGCCATGGCTTCCTTAACACTGCTAGGTTCATCCAAATTTACCAGTATACTATCGTTGATAAATGTATCACCTTCCATAGTAATATAAAAGCCATAATAAAACGCAGGTGTGTTCCTAACCCGTGTGGAACGCCTCGGAGGTACAGACTCGTCAGCTGGCTCAACAGGAGTTTCCTCCTCAGGTTGATTGCTAGTGTCTGAGGTTCCTTCACCAATTGATTCTTGAATTTCCTCAAGATCATTTTGCCTCCCACTGTCTCCTTGGCTTATAAATTCTCTCTCACGAAAGACCCCTCTTCTTGCTACAAAGACCACATTCTCACTGGGTCTGTAGAAGAGGTAACCGGAGGATTTCTGTGGGTAGCCGATGAAAATACACCTTTCACTTCGGGGTTCAAGCTTATCATAAGTTTCACGCCTCACGAAAGCCTCGCAACCCCGAATTTTGATGTGATCCAAATTGGGAACCTTCCCAGTCTACATCTCATGAGGTGTTTTGGTAACCTTCTTTGTAGGGACTAGATTAAGGATATGGGCGGCAGTCTCTAAGGCATACCCCCAAAAAGAGATTGGTAGCGAAGCTCGACTCATCATAGAGAGAACCATGTCTAAAAAGGTTCGATTACGCCTCTCAGCTACACCATTTAGCTGTGGTGTCCTGGGAGGAGTCAATTGTGAGACAATCCCACACTCCTTAAGATAGTCAAGGAACTCGATACTAAGATACTCACCACCTCGATCGGATTCGAAGCATCTTAATGTTCCTGCCCAATTGATTTTCTACTTCCTGTTTGAGTTCCATAAACCTTTCAAAGGTTTCTGACTTATGTTTGATTAAGTAGACATACCCATATCTACTAAAATCAACAATAAAAGTCACATAATACCGATTAGCATCCCTTGTGGCGGTTTTGAATGGTCCACATACATTAGTATGTATTAGGTCCAACAAACCCTCACCCCCTTCACAATTTCCAGTGAAGGGTGATTTTTTCATCTTTCCAAGTAGACAAGATTCACAACTATCATCCGATTTAAGGTCGAATGACTCCAAGACTCCACTCTTTTGGAGTTGGCCTATGTGTTTCTTGTTTACATGTCCAAGATGAAAATGCCACAATGATGCCTTATCTAGGCTAGTAGAAGAATCAATATACAACACATTATTTCCTAAGTTGTCTACAATCGACACAGTTTCATACACACCATCACAAGGTAATGCTTTAAAATAAAACACGTTATTAAAGAAAGCATTAATACCACCACATTCATTATCAAACGAAAAGGTAAAACCTTGTTTGTACAAAGCATGAAAGGAAATAATATTCCTCGTGATTTCAGACGAGTACACACATTTATTCAAATCTAATTTTAACCCATTATTCAGTAACAAAGTATAAACTCCAATCTTGGAAACAGGTGAAACCTTTCTATTCCCCATGATCAAATTTATCTTTCCATGCTCCACATCCTCACTTCTTCTTAGGCCCTGCAAATCAGAACATATGTGAATACCACATCCTGTATCAAGCACCCAAGAGTTAGAATATGGTGAGTTATTAGACAATATTGTGTAAATACCTGCGTGGGTGGGTTTCACTTTCCCATCCTTCAGATCCTGCAAGTATGTAGGGCAGTTTCGCTTTCAGTGCCCCTTGTCCTGGCAATAGTAGCAATCAGCATCCTTGGGAATGGCAGAAGGAGTGACAGAACCGCTCTTGGTCCTTGATGAGGAGCCTTCAAGAGACTTTCCCTTGGTACCCTTCGAAGGGCGCTTCCTCTTTTTCCCTTTGCCTTGCCCGATAGCCAAAACAAGGGTAGATGTTGGAGTAGGAGTAGTAGAGGTAACAACCGCCTTGCCCTTAAGACCGGTTTCAACGGTCTTCAAGAGTCCTTGAAGCTTACTAAGGGTAACTTCCTCCTTGTTCATATGATACGTCATACGAAAATGGTCATAACAAGAAGGTAAGGAGTGCAAAATGATGTCAATTGCTAACTCCTCAGGGAAGTTCACATTCAGCTTCAGTAAACGGTCCACATACCTTTGCATCTTTTGCATGTGGGCCATGACGGATTCACCGTCCTTCATGCGGGTTGTTATTATGGAGGAGATTATTTCATACCGCTCTTGACGAGCACTCTGATGGTACCTTTCCATCAGGTCTTGGTGCATCTCAAAAGGGTAGAAGTCCTCATAGGACTTTTGGAGCTCGGCTATCATCGTGGCCATCATGATGCATGCCACCTTAGTAGCATCTCTCTCATGTGTCCTGAATTCAGCGATCTCCTCGGGAGTAGCAGTAGACTCATCAAGCTCTTTTAACTCCTTATCGAGGACATATTCCTTGTCCTCATAACGAGTTACCATCCTGATGTTCCTTATCTAGTCCATGAAGTTGGAACCATCAAAGATGACTCTCCCACAAAGATTCATGAGAGAGAAAGAACCAGTTGGGTTAGAGCCCGAAGCATTAGTGTTGGAAGACATCTGAAAGAAGAAAGTAAGTTTATATTAGATATATAGAGTCCTTAATAAGACACCCAAATGTAATATTAAGGCTAGGATCCAATCACAATATATTATACATCGAAGAGGGATGTCGTAATCTAAGTAATAATATATTTGAAAGGTAGGTGAATGACGATTCACGAATTTCCACCACGAAAACGAAATGAGTTATTAGGTTTTAATTGGATTTGAAATTCCTAGATTATTTTGAGATTCATTGAACTTTTAAATGGCATGTTTCAATCTCGATTGTGCCCTTCAAGTTTTGTGACTGGGATGCCGAGGATCACAAAACAAGGTGTGAATAACCATGCTAATTCACTTGGTACCCTTAATATTATCACCTAATCAATGTGCCGGTTAACCACACACGCTCCATTGATCTATGACAAACATTAAGTCACCCTTCGTGATCCTTACTAGTCCAAGTTAGTGTGCCGGTTAACCACACACGCTCCACCAACGACTTGGTAAGGTACAAAGTGTGAATTCCATGGACTAGCACCATGTTCACATTTTTCCTAAAGTAACTAAGATTGGGAATTAAATAAAAGATTTAGTTACTTTATAATATTCATCATACTTAATGAGAAAGTATTATCCAATAAAATACTTCAATGCATACTTTTCAATAGCTTTTTATCTTTAAAATATTGAATTGTAATAAAAAAATTTAATAGTTGTTCATAATTTTAATTCTCACCAAACTATTTATTTTAAAGTTTATTAATATTATGTTATATATATTTTCAAATATTTTGCTTCTTGAAACCGAATTGTAAAAACCAGTCCAACCGAATTGTAATTTGATTGGTTTGAATTATATTTGAATTTAGTTTACACTATTCGGATTCACATTTTGAAAATCGAAATTAATTTGGATTCACGTGATTGTATCATATCAAACTGATCCATCCTAACGAACACCCATATCAAGGGTTAATAAAAAATTATTGTTGAAACATCCGTCAATTCGTTAAGGTTTAGATAGGAACCCTATGTTTGGATTTGTATATACCCTAGACATCATTGGTTTTCCAATGTTGGTTAAAAGAAATATAGCACATCTGCTACAAAAGATTGACCAAGTAGAAATCTCGAAACTCTGAAATGAGTAGAGATAGGTAGTTCGATGATTTTTGTTAATACGTTATATTTGGAAGAAATTCTTAGAACGAGAAATTTCATTAAAGCCTTTTCGCAAACAAGGAATCGTTGAGACTTCAGACAATATGTTACAACATGCTTCTAGAGACACCTAATTAATGCAAACAAGAATAACAACCGATCCCCAAGAAAATAGACATGCTAACAAATACAGCTTGAAACAAAATTTAAAAAAAAAAATGTTTTTGGATTTTTGAATATTTTGAAAAGATAAAGACAAGGCGGCCTTTAACCGATTATGATTAGGGTGTTTAGCGGAAATTGGTCAAAATCGGTCAAACTCGGGCTTGACGGTCATAGGCGGAAAATATTTAAAAAATTAACAAAAAAATTTTTCAAATATTACACCAAATTTTTAATTTTTAAAATTTTAAGCTTTCAAATTTTAAAATATTATATTTAAATTTTTAAAATTTCAAAATTTTAAAATTTAAAATTTCCAAATATTTGATTTTTTAGGAAATATTAATTTTTTAAATAATTTTATTAATAATTTACGATCCTCAATTAATCGTCAATTAATCCCCAACGAGTTTGATTAATCGATTATCGTCGGTTGACCGCTGAACTACCGCCGAACGATTTTTACAACTTTGATATATATATATATATATATATATATATATATATATATATATATATATATATATATATATATATATATATAGATGTTTTGATTGTTTTTGAAAAGGAAAATCTTCAATAAAGTCCTAAAATTTTGGTCCGGTTTATGTTTTAGTCCTAAACAATTTTTTTTTACAAAAAAGTCCTAAAAACGGGCAAAAGTTTGCATTTTGACCCGTTTTGACTGGTTGAAACCGGTAACAAATTAATTTGGGACTATTTCATAAATTGATCCAAAATATTATGACTTTTTTGCAAAAACAAAAAATATTAGGGTTTTTCTATAAACAACAACCTTATTATTATTATTATTATTATTATTATTATTATTATTATTATTATTATTATACTATATATTAAAATTATGTGTTCTTAGCTACAGTATATTTGCTTTCTTTTTGACAAATCTTCCCCTTCTATTATCATGTGGTTGTCTTTCTTTCTTTTTGCTTTCTTTATTCCCAATTGAACAGTACCTTTTGGACCCCTCCTCTTCTTGATAATTCCTCCACCGCCTCTACCAACCTTAACCTGCTCTATCTTCAACCGACAAAAGACTGCATACGTGTTCTCTTCTCAAACAACCCGCTGACATTTGTTTTCATCCTTCGCACCGCCTAATATACCCAATTCAGTTTCTCCGCCTAATCGGTGCTCCAGGTAAATTTTTCTCTATCCACCATCATCGACTCTTCCCCCTCACTGTCTCTACAAACCACCGCCATCAACTCTTCCTTATAGCCATAGTATACCTGACCAGGGTACTGTAGCTTGAGTTATTTACTTCCACCGTGGTTAGTCACCGTTTGTTCCTTCTACTTTCATTGGTTTTTGTTAAAGATATACCGATCCTTCCACCGTCTTCCTTTTATTTCCCACCGCTTCTTCATCTCAATCCTTCCACAAGGTTTCTCTTAGCAGATCCTCTATTCACACACCGATGAGGAGCACCAACACAATAGATCAGGGAGGTGGGGAGGATGCTTCGATGGTGGCAAATCTGTTGAGTAGGGGAGTGGTTGACCTCCGGCCGCCCCTTTGTGGTATACTCTTCGTCTGGTAGAGAGAGGGAAAAAGAGAAACACGAATGGAAATACATAACGACACTCCGTTACTTCTACATCAAACTCATATCCCTTAACGCTTGCTTCTCTGTCGCATATTCCACCGCTTCCCACCACCCCTGTAGATTGATTTCACCATTTCTTTTTATCTTCTCTATTTGTACCATATTGAAGCCCTAAATCAATTGTGACTTGCAACTGTATAAAGAAAAAAGAGAAGGAATGCAGAGAGAGAGAGAGAGCGAGAGCGAGAAAGAGGGAGATAGAGGGAGAGAGCGCTTCACCGCCACACACTACCGCTGTGGTTGAAGCCGGAACCTTGCTTCAAGGAGGCGCTCTGCCGCCTATTACCCTATTTTTTTCATCTGTCTTCATTAGCGAACTCGACAGCCACAATCGAAGCAATAAAACAGTTTGTGGAAAAGTCCAAATATTTTGGGTTATTTTGTGAAATAGTCCCAAATTTTGGGTCAGTTTGTGAAATAGTCCCAAATTAATTTGTTGACGGTTCCAACCAGTCAAAAAGGGTCAAAATGCATACTTTTGCCGGTTTTTAGGACTTTTTCGTAAATAAAATTTAGTTTAGGACTAAAACGTAAACTGAACCAAAATTTTAGGATTTTATTGGAGATTTCCCTTTTTGAAAAACAAAAGACAAATAAAAAAAGTATAAACAAATACCTAGAGCACAAGTATGTGAAAGATTACACCTTCTCATAACTTGATTCTCATAGTATGTTCTTATTAAGATCTTATAAGATTTCCTTATGTGTGAAAGATCAAACCTAACTAAGTATGTTGTTTTGTATTAAATTTAGATTGAGTAATTAATAGGTTTATTAAACTATGAATGTAATATTTAACTTGTCATTGAATTACTTTATATACAGATATGATTTGTGAGGAATGATGGTTGTGATCTGGCACAGTTAGCTGGTGGCGGCATGTGGTGGTGGTGGTGATAAAATTTGTGTTTGACAATTCTCTGAATTTATGAATTAGTGTAAATTTGATTGTATTAAGTTTTGAATTTTGTATATTAAATTGTAAATGAAATGTATAAGTTTGTATTTTATATAAATTATGTTAAAATATAAATGAATGTATAAATGAAAATATTATATTAAAAAAATTATGATTTTACCATTTTCTTACCAAAAAAAATTAGAATTTTAATATATTTAATAATATGTACAATACATATTTATTTATTAAATACTTAGAGTTGTTAATTTTTTATAGTTTTTATTCGAACCACAGTCTCTCTCTCTCTATATCTTTACTACTTATAAAATAAATCTAACTATTTCTATAAATAGATTGAATATAATAATATTATTTTTTTAAGACGTCCAAACTATTAAGCTTGAAGTACAACCCATTTATAATATAATAATATTAAAACTTTAACCCTATCTTTTATCCTCTAAAAATCTGGTATCAAATTAATATAAGAATTCATTTGTAAATTGAACCCGTCAATCTCAACACTTCAGCCATTTAAAGCGGTCAATGTCAACAATTTATAGAGGATCTCTTCTCTCACATTGGTAACAAGCCATCTCATAATATCTATCTTCGTAATCCCTTCAAAGTAAGAAATATACGCACACTCTCTGGAAGAACCCTAACCAGTAACCAAGACAGTATAACCACCACCACCACAGCCGCTCTGCCTCCTTCCGCCTTCAACTAACAACTATCATGACTACCGCCCTTCCTCTCACCCACGACATGAACTTTCTTTTGGAACATAACATTTTTCTTTAAAAAAAATATCGTTGAAATAAACTATTTGTCCCCGCTGCTGTGCGCGGGTAACGGCTAGTGTATATATATATATATATATATATATATATATATATATATATATATATATATATATATATATATATATATTCAAATAGTAGAGGTATTATTTTTTCGAATGCCTCCGAAAAAGACTTTGGATGGAGGGTAAAAAAGTAACTATAGTAGAGTTAAAAAGCATGAGAAGAAGCAGAATCTGAAAAGTCATTTCATGTCTGGGATTTCATCCAATTTCTGTCGGCACTGCATAATTCACATGCGAACCAATTATTTTAACTTTATAAAAACACTAGAGAAATAGTTTTTACAACTATGTCATTGTCTAAGTTGATATTATATCCTTTCAATGATACTATTGTCTAAGTTGATATTATATCCTTTCAATCATACTATTAAAAATTAGGTGTAAAATCCATATATTACATGGGTTTAATTAAAAAAAAAATTAAAATTTTAACAATTTGAAAAGTTTGAATTTATAAAAAAAATGAAAAAGATTTGAATTATTAAAATTAATGAGATTTTAATGTATTGAATACATTACATATATAAATTCTTTCTAATAAATATTTTACATATATATTACCTTACACATTAAATGTGTAATTTTAATTTAATAAAATAAAAAATACAATAAAATAACAAGTGGAAAATATAAATTTTAAAAATTCTAGAAGATACCATATATCCAAATGAATGAGAAGAAGACATGTGATAAAAAAATCTTCATTTATTATAGGAGATAGGTTATTATTATACATAAATATTATGTAATAAATTTTCGAAAGACAATATCTGTAAAGAAGATACAATTACTTTTTTATTTTTCTTAATATGGACCCACTATCTTACTGCACGATAGGAGTTTAAATTTTTAAAGATTTTTTCATTTTAAAATAAATAATGAAAAACTATCGATGTCTAACATTGTAAATTTACAAACTATTGTAAAAAGTTTATTTTCAATTATCTAATACGTTTAATAGATAAAAAAAAAAAAGAGGTGTTTTGACTTTTATATCATGGTGTTTTGACTTTTATATCATTTATCATATTTTTATCTATTCGATTAAAATAGAGTATAAAATTCAAATCATCTTGTTTTTTGTTCATCCACATAAAAACAAGATGATTTGATTTATATACCCATATTTTAATTTAATAGATAAAAACATGATGAAGCTCATTTTTAAGTGGAAGAATCAAAATTATAATTAAAAATATCACCAACCTTCTAATATAACAAACTTATACAAAGAATAAAATATATAAATACATAGGTCCTATAGATAAGTTAATGAAAAAACTCTATTAATATAAAGTTTTTTCAAGATTTTTGGATTGATAAGTATGTATTAAAAAAAACAACTTAAGAGATTCCTGTCGATGCTTTGCATAGTTTGATAAAAGCAGGTTTTAGTATGTCAGCCATTAAAACAAATATTATGAAGGAAAAATAATAAGTATTACAACATATAAAATATAGATTTGAATTAGATATTGTTAAAAGATAGGGAAATTGTAAATTGGGATCCTATGCTTTACCCAAAATTTTAAATTCAATCTGAATTTTAATTTTAGAACTGTCTTAATGTTATCTTTAAGTTTGCAAAACACAGGCGGTATCCCCAACAAAAAGCAAAATAAAGAACAACATTAAAACATTTTCAAAATTTATATTTAAGTTATGATTTTAAAGCAAATAGACCAAATTTATAATTTATTCAAATATATATATATATATATATATATATATATATATATATATATATATATATATATATATATATATATATATATATATGGGATAGAGAATATACGTTACAGTGCCACCTAAGCTTAGGTACTAAACCACTAACATACGTCGTTTTAACTTAGTAATTATACTTGATTTTGTTTTCACTTCGCAAATATATTGCCACTAATAACATTTCTTCCCTACATTATCGTTTTACAATCCTTGTTTCCTTTCCTCCGCTATCATTTATTACTTTACTCTAGTGAACAATATTGTATTCCACCGTCACGAAGATTAACGATAATCAATGTTCTTGCTTCCTTATCAAAACTATTGTGTACATCATGAATCTACATCTTCAAGTATTAACCGTGAATCCGCTAATCGCAATCTTTATATAGTAAAACAACATATTTTCATGAGGTTTAGTACCTAAGCTTAGGTAGGGCTGTAATGTGTGTGTGTGTGTGTGTGTGTGTATATATATATATACACTATAATAAATGAAGGTTTTTTTTGTCACATGTCATATTCTCATTCACTTGGACACATGGCATTTTCTAGAATTTTTAAAATTTCTATTTTCTACTTGTCATTTTATTGTATTTTTTATTTTATTAAATTAAAATTCCAAATTTAATGTGTAAGGTAATATATATGTAAAGTATTTATTAGAAAAAATTTATATATGTAATGTATTTAATACATTAAAGTCTCATTAATTTTAATAATTCAAACTTTTCAAATTATTAAAATTTTATAAATATTTTTTTTTAATTAAACCCATGTAATACATGGGTCTCACACCTAATATATATATATATATATATATATATATATATATATATATATATATATATATATATATATATATATATATATATATATATATATATATATATATATATATATATATATATATGGTAGTCGTTTCTGAGTGACTTGGAATAATTAGTAATTCATCTTAAAAAATGAAAAATCTAGTTTTGCTCGGTGCTAATAAAAATGCACTTATAATCAATCTATCAAAAGCATGCAAACGTCAATCCATAAAGGAAAAGAAAAGTCAAAAACTAACGAAACCTTACGAAGCAAACTCCATAGGGATAATGACTTAGGAGGGTAATAACGTTTCATGTTTATCCATTTTAAGTCTCTAACGTATTTTTTGTGCGTATTACATCATTAAGGTTATTATAACCGTTTACAAATAGTCAATTTAACAGGAAGAAGCCGGTAAAAGGATTATTTATAAACGGTTATAACAACCTTAATGGTGTAATATACACAAAAAAATACGTTGGGGACCTAATATGGACAAACGGTGTAACGTCATAAATTCCGAAACCAAAAATTTTCATTTTTACAATCATCAAAACATTGAGTAATAAGTTTAGGTTCTAATGTAACAATTTAGTCACGACCGATTACATAACAAAAGATTACAAAATGGTTTCCCCGAGTGTGTGTACGATCACGCCGGTGCCTTCCCACGGTCCTCGCTAGTACCTGAAACACATAACACAACCATTGTAAGCATAAATGCTTAATGAGTTCCCCAAAATACAACCTACGCACGTACGCCTTTCCAGGCCTTGACCTTCCGGTCCATGTGTCTCAAGGGACTTCCGTCCCGACTGGGTAAACCTTCCGGTCCTACCCACGTCAACCTTACGGTCCATATGACCACGCCTTCCGGCCCATAACATGTTGCCTTCCGGCCCAAATCAAGCATATCATACATGGCACATATAACGAATAACTTATCACACATAGACATATATCTCATATCATATTCGACCTTCCGGTCACACAGTCAAACCCTTCCGGGTACAGTATAGTGAGAAGACTCACCTTGTATGCCTCGCTAATCGTGAACCCTGGAATCACTCGTGCTCGAACCCTCGAGCTGTAATCCTCCTATGATATCATGAATCTATAATTATTACTTGTACCACTAAGGTTGACCATCCATATCAAGTCAACACCGGTTGACTTGGTCAACAATCTTTGGTCAATTGGACCGGACTCGGCGAGTGCACTATAGTGACTCGGCGAGTCTACGCGTTTTAACCAACTCGCAAGGATTTTCCCTTTGACTCGTCGGGTACTCCCTCGACTCGACGAGTTCCACCTGGGCCTGAATCACGGGGCTACCGCGACTCAACTCGCCGAGTCGCAAGGACAACTCGGCGAGTCCCAACTTGACTCGGTCCACCTGTCAAAACCTTTCTAACTCTCTGCGACTCACTGAGTCACCCACAACTCGGCAGGACTACACACTGGGTGGTCTCAAGGACAATCTTCAAGCGACTCGTCGAGTCTGTTCTTCAGACTCGGCGAGTCCATGCCAAGCATCAGCTAAAACTGGCTTTTGCGGTCAGATCTGTTCCATACACACATAGATCTGGCCTTCCCAAGCTTATTTATCACGTAAAGTCTCAGTCTTGGTCGCCATGCAACGCATACAAGGCTCATTTTGGAGAAATAACCTCTAATATGGCAACCCTAGCTTCTAACTCAAAAGAATGGACATAAAGCTTGTCATATGGGGCCTCCTGGACCTGCTAAGGTCTAGATCTAGGTTCCATATCTCCATGGGACCTTTCATACTTCCAATTTAAGCCAAATAAGGCAATAAGAAACCCTAGATTTGACACATCAACCCAAAATACGAAGTTTAGCTCTGAAAGTTACCTCAAGAAGGTTCCCTTGATGAAATAGAAGCAGATCCAAGCTCCCCAACTCTTCAAGCTTGATCTTCTCCCTCCTTTCTTGCAATAATACACAAAATGATGAACAAATGGCCTCTTATCACACTCACAAGGGCTCACAGTCGTATGGGTGCACTTAGGGTTCAAGGTGGCCGCAAATGAAGGCCATCAGGTCCTTTAAATAGGGCTTAGGACCGGGAAATTAGGGTTTCATTAAACAGCGCGGACTCGCCAAGTCCATCCCTTGGACTCACCGAGTCCGGACGCGAACCTCTGCCCAAAACCGCGACCCGACTCGGCGAGTTCGACCTCCAACTCGCCGAGTCCCCTCACAGAATATCAAAAATATGAAAGTAAAGATACCTGGGGATCCGGGCTGTTACAATTCTCCCCCACTAGAATAAGACTTCGCCCTCGAAGTCCCGCTAGGAAAATAGCTCCGGATGCTGCTCCTGCATCTCACGTTCCGGCTCCCAGGTCATCTCTGATCTCTTCCGATGCTGCCACTGAACCAATACTAGGGGTACCTCCTTATTCCTCAAAACCTTAATCTTCCGATCTCTGATGGCTACTGGTCTTTCAGCATAATTCAGGCTTGCATCCACCTGAATATCCCCTAATGGAACCACCGCCGATTCGTCGGCTATACACTTCCTCAACTGCGACACATGGAAAGTGTCGTGAATCTGTCCCAACTCTGCTGGAAAGTCTAAACGGTAGGCTACCCGGCCCACCCTCGCGATCACACGGAAAGGACCAATATATCGGGGCCCCAACTTGCCCCCTCTTCCTGAACCGAATCACTCCTTTCCAAGGAGAGACCTTCAGGAGTACAAGATCACCAACTTGAAACTCAAGCTCGGACCGTCGTCTGTCTGCATAACTCTTCTGTCGGCTCTGAGCGGTCAACAACCTCTGCCTGACCAGCTGAATTTGCTCGGTCGTCTGAAGCACGATCTCCGTGCTACCCATAACCTGCTGTCCTACCTCACCCCAACAGATGGGGGTGCGATACCTCCGCCCATACAACAGCTCAAAGGGTGGCATACCAATGCTCGAATGATGGCTGTTGTTATACGAGAACTCTGCTAAAGGTAGATAGGTGTCCCAGCTTCCTCCGAAGTCCAACACACATGCTCGAAGCATGTCCTCGAGTGTCTGAATCGTCCGCTCACTCTGACCGTCTGTCTGGGGATGATATGCAGTACTGAAATTTAACCTATTACCCAACTCCTCATGAAACTTCTTCCAGAACCTGGAAGTGAAATGCACGTCACGGTCCGAAATAATCGAGGTCGGCACCCCATGCCGAGATACTACTTCCCTCACATATAACTTGGCTAACTTCTCCACAGAAGAGCTCTCGCTGATGGCTAGAAAATGAGTGCTCTTCGTCAGCCGATCCACGATCACCCAAATCGCATCGACTCCCCTCGCAGTTCGCGGTAACTTGGTGATGAAATCCATAGTGATTTGTTCCCACTTCCATTCGGGAATCTCTAGCGGTTGCAGCTTACCGTGCGGTCGCTGGTGCTTGGCCTTGACCTGCCGACAAGCCAAGCACCTCTCGACAAACCAAGCGACATCCTTTTTCATACAGGGCCACCAGTACTCCTTCTTGAGATCCAAATACATTTTCGTAGCACCAGGATGAATCGAGAATTTCGATCGATGTGCTTCCTCCATCAAAATAGTATGCGCACCACCCACAAACGGCACCCAAATCCGACCCTGAAAAGTCATAAGCCCTCGACCATCCGTGACAAATCCTGATACCTGACCTACAACCCGCTCCTTCTTCTGATGTTCTGGCTTTGCAGCCTCCACCTGAGCTCCTCGAATAATATCCAGAATCAGGGTCAATACCGTCAATCTCATACAAATATCTCGGATCGGGGCGCTATCCGCCCTACGGCTCAACGCGTCGGCTACCACATTAGCCTTGCCCGGGTGGTACAGGATCTCACAATCGTAATCCTTCACCACATCCAACCACCTTCTCTGTCGCATATTCAGATTTGGCTGATCCATCAAGTACTTCAAGCTGTTATGGTCCGTGTATATCGTACATTGAACCCCATACAAATAGTGTCACCAGATCTTGAGGGCAAACACCACCGCCCCCAATTCCAGGTCGTGCGTGGGATATCTCGACTCATGAGGCTTCAACTGTCTCGAAGCGTACGCTATCACATGACCCCTCTACATAAGCACCGCCCCCAAACCTGATATAGAGGCATCACAGTATACCACAAAATCCTCCATCCCTTCCGGGAGTGCAAGCACTGGAGCCTCGCACAATTTCTGACGAAGCGTCTTGAATGAGGACTGCTGCTCCGGTCCCCATGAAAACGTAACACCCTTCCGGGTCATCCTAGTGAGCGGCACAGCGATCTTGGAGAAATCCTTGATAAACCTACGATAATATCCAGCCAAACCCAGAAAACTCCTGATCTCGGTTGGCGATCTCAGCACCTCCCACCTCAACACCGCCTCAATCTTGGCCGGGTCGACCAATATCCCTTTCTGGTTAACAAGATGCCCGAGGAACTGGACCTCTCGTAACCAGAAATCACACTTGGAGAACTTGGCATACAGTCTCTCCGATCTCAAAACCCCAAGAATCTCCCTCAAATGTTCATCATGCTGATCCCTAGTTCTTGAATACACCAAAATGTCATCGATGAATACGATCACCGACCGATCCAGCATCGTTTGGCACACCCGGTTCATGAGATCCATGAATGCGGCTGGGGCATTGGTGAGTCCAAAAGGCATCAACACAAACTCATAATATCCGTAACGAGTCCTGAAAGCGGTCTTTTGGATATCTTCCTCGCGAACCCTCATCTGATGATACCCCTGATAGGTTTAATACAAACAATCCTATGTGTGCATGCAACCCTAGTTGGATCTATGTTTTCACTATAAGACATACAACTTTATGAACACAAAATAAACCCCGGCATGCTTCTATAATTTTCGAAAAATTACATAGAAGTGTAGTAGACATACCTTTGTTGTTATATAGCAATAACAACTAGTTTCCTTGATCTCTTGAACTCTCTTGAACTCTTGAAAGCAAGCACCACAATTGTAGTGCCTCTAATGGCTCACAAACACCTTGAAGCAAGAAGGCAACTAAGAGAGAGAAAGGAATGATGCTAATTTCGGCCCTAGGGTTCCCTTGGAATCAAGTGGCCTCAAATTGAAGCATAGGGCATGTATTTATACTATAGGGTGCTAGGGTTTTAGTCTAAACCCTAATGGACAGCTTAGCCACCAAGCAGCCCAAGAAACCTTATGGAATGAGGCCTTGGACGAAAATATGATGATCCTTCATCATAATTTCGTTCCCACTTAGTCCATTAGGTTTCCTAGCCCAAAACTCAACTATCACACATTTAACAGTTTATACCCCTTTATTTAATTAATCTCTTTTAGTCACCAAATTAATTCCTAATTAATTTATGACTAATACTAATTAAATAAATAAGATTTCTCCTTTAATATATTATTCTTATAATATATTAATAAATCATAATATCTCCTCTCTGATATCAAATTACCTTGTCAAGTTGCTTTGGTGAAGGCAACCCAAAAGGACCATGCACACTCGGGTCAAGTATATACCAAATATGGTTACTGACTTAGACATTAATCCAATAGTCTCCCACTTGGATAAGTCTAGTAACTATATCTCACGTATTACTTCCGTACCCGATAGCAATCGTAGCTTTCAATAGCCGCTGTCAACTCTGACCAATAACCTGTCCTTTAGATAAGGGATCATATAATCCTCTGTTCTAGATATCATGCTAACAATACTTATCGTATAGCATTTTGTTTCTTGATCTCTGATTCGTTCGACATAGAACTCAGTTGAACACATCAACTTCATCTTGACCGGGCCCGGCACATAAGTCAAAACAAATCATCAAGTGGCCAAGATATCGCTTTTATTCACAGAATAAAAGGAACAGAAAAACATCGACTAATATGCCTTTATCATTTACTAGTTAAACCATACACAATAATATGTTTTATAACATCAAGTTACTGATGCGTTTTCGCATTATCAATGTATAATCAACTAGCAAACAATAACCATATCTCTAGGTTTAAAGATTATATGATATTATCATCTTGCGATCACTTGTGATGACATTCATGAAGTAATACCAGCAAGTGTGGGTCTGTTCCAATGCTCAATACTAATTTCATAAGCACTCATAAACTTTGCAGCAAACCTTTGCTATGTCTAAAACTTTTCAGACAATCTACAAACAAATTTATGACAATCTTTCTTCATATCTACTTCCAACATATGAGCGATTGTGGATTGTTCGAATAATCTCATTATTCAGGAAGTCAAAACATGCAAAAATCGGAAAAACAGATAAATAATCAACACAAGATAGAAACTTTCTTATAAATAACACACTTTTATTTAATCATCAATTGTTGAATATGACATTATCTATTACAAGTTTCCTACCTATCTAATCTAAACTAATATCGTCCTTCAGCCCTACGCTCCTAGCATGCTGAAAATGCTTGACCCTACTCAGTCCCTTCGTAAGGGGATCTGTTGGGTTGTCTTCTGACGATACCCTCTTCACAATGAGGAGTCCCTCTTCTACCCGATGTCTAATAAAATGGTATTTCCTATCGATATGTCGAGATCTGCCATGATCCCTTGGTTCCTTGGTTAAGGCAACCGCTCCTTCATTATCACAGAAATTTTCCATGGGCTCCTTTATGGATGGCACAACTCCAGGGTCTCCAATGAAGTTCTTCAACCATATAGCCTCCTTTGACGCTTCGCTCGCCGCAATATACTCTGATTCGCACGTTGAATCAGCTACAGTCTCTTGCTTGGAACTTTTCCAAGTCACTGCTCCTCCATTTAGGGTAAAGACCCAGCCCGACTGCGATCGGAAGTTATCCCAATCCGTCTGAAAACTAGCATCACTGTACCCTCGTACCCTTAAGTCATCACTCCCACCGAGGACTAGAAACCATTCCTTGGTCCTCCGAAGGTACTTAAGAATATTCTTAACTGCAATCCAATGTGCTCTACCAGGATTCCCCTGATATCTGCTGACCATGCTTAAAGCGAAGGCCACATCAGGGCGAGTACAAGTCATAGCATACATGATAGAGCCTACTGCGGAAGCGTAAGGTACTCGGCTCATATCAGCTATCTCTGTCTCTGTACTCGGGCTCTGAGTCTTACTCAGCTTGGTATTGCTTTGGATTGGCAACTCCCCTTTCTTGGAATTTTCCATACTAAAACGCTTTAGCACCTTTTCCAAGTATGTATCCTGACTGAGTCCTATCAGTCTCTTTTCCCTGTTTCTTACTATTCTTATTCCCAGAATATAAGCAGCTTCTCCGAGGTCCTTCATAGCGAAACATTTCCCAAGCCAGGACTTGACCTCCTGCAAGGTTGGGACATCGTTTCCTATGAGTAATATGTCGTCGACATACAATATGAGGAAGCTTATTATACTCCCACTGGCTTTGACATACACACAAGATTCATCTTTGCTTCGCAGAAAGCCAAACTCTTTAACCTTCTCATCAAAACAAAGATTCCATCTGCGAGATGCTTGTTTCAATCCATAAATAGATTTCTCAAGCTTGCATACTCTATTCGGTTGCTTCACATCGACAAAACCCTCTGGCTGATTCATGTAGACATCCTCAGCCAACTTTCCATTAAGGAAAGCGGTCTTCACGTCCATCTGCCATATTTCATAATCATGAAACGCAGCTATGGCAAGCATCACCCTAATAGACTTTATCTTTGCAACTGGTGAGAAGGTCTCATCATAGTCAACTCCGGGAGTTTGAGTAAAACCCTTCGCAACCAATCGCGCTTTATAAGTATGCACTTTCCCATCCATGTCCGTCTTCTTCTTCAAGATCCACTTGCATCCGACTGTCTTACGACCCGGTACATTATCAACCAAATTCCAAACTTGGTTGTCGTACATGGACTGAATCTCGCTGTCCATAGCCTCTTTCCATTTTGCAGACTCTGGGCCTACCATGGCTTCCTTATAACTGCTAGGTTCATCCAAACTTACTAGTGTACTATCACTAATAAATGTATCCCCTTCATTAGTAATATGAAAACCATAAAACTGGGGTGGAACACTAGCCCTAGAGGAACGTCGAAGAGGTAAGGACACATCAACAGGTTCAACAGGAGTTTCCTCCTCAAGTTGAGTGCCAGTGTCAGAGGTTCCTTCATCACTTTGATCTTGAATTTCTTCAAGTTCAATTTGCCTCCCACTGTCTTCTTGGCCTATCAATTCCTTTTCTCGGAAAACTCCTCTTCTAGCAACGAAGACAACATTGTCACTCGGTCTATAGAAAAGGTAGCCAAAAGACTTCTGTGGATAGCCGATGAAATAACACTTCTCACTACGAGGTTCTAGTTTGTCGTGAGTCTCTCGTCTTACGAAAGCCTCACAACCCCAAACCTTGATATGTGCCAACGAGGGAGCCTTCCCTGTCCACATCTCGTGAGGAGTCTTGGAAACCTTCTTAGTGGGAACTAAGTTAAGTATATGGGCGGCAGTCTCTAAGGCATACCCCCAGAAAGCTATTGGTAACGAAGTCCGACTCATCATAGAACGAACCATGTCCAACAAGGTCCGATTACGTCTCTCAGCCACACCATTCAATTGTGGCATCCTCGAAGGCGTCAATTGCGAAACGATTCCACATTCTTTTAGATAGTCGTGAAACTCAAGACTTAGGTACTCTCCTCCTCGGTCTGACCGAAGCATCTTGATTTTCCTGCCCAGCTGATTCTCCACTTCACTCTTAAACTCTTTGAACTTTTCAAAGGTTTCCGACTTTTGCTTGATCAAGTAGATATATCCATATCTGCTATAATCATTTGTAAAAGTCACGTAGAAGCGGCAAGCATCCCTTGTGGTGGATCTAAAGGGCCCACACACATCAGTGTGTATGAGATCCAATAAACCCTCACCCCTTTCACAAGTGCCAGTAAAGGGTGACTTGGTCATCTTCCCAAGTAAACAAGATTCACACGTATCATCGTCCCTAAGGTCGAATGACTCCAACACTCCATCCTTTTGGAGTTGGGCTATGCGTTTCTTGTTGACATGGCCAAGGTGACAGTGCCACAAGCATGCTTTGTCTAGACTAGTAGACGAATCAATATTCAAAACATTATTTCCGAAATTATCAACAATCATCACAGATTCATAAATCCCATTACAAGGTAATGCATTGAAATAAAAGACACCATTCAAATAAACATTAATAGAACCATTACTATTATCAAAAGAATATCTGAAACCTTGTCTAAACAACCCGTGAAAAGAAATAATGTTTCTTGCCATATCTGGCGAATAACAGCAATTCTCTAAATCTATTCCTAACCCATTACTCAACACTAAAGAATAAGCACCGACTTTGGTCACAGGCGACGATCTTCTGTTTCCCATAATCAGGTTCATCTTCCCATGCTCCATTTCCCTACTTCTTTTTAGGCCCTGCAAATCAGAACAAATGTGGTAACCACATCCTGTATCAAGAACCCATGAAGTAGCAAATGATGAGTTATTAGATTTAATAGAATACATACCTGCAAATGTGGGCTTGATCTTCCCATCTCTTATGTCCTGCAGATATTGTGGGCAGCTTCGCTTCCAGTGGCCCTTTTGGTGGCAATAGAAGCACTCTGCTTCTTTAGGATCAGAAGAGGGTTTAGCGGGGCCTACTTTGGTCCCACTTGAGGACGAACCATCACGGGGTTTCCCCTTATGGTGGCTCTTACATGGAGCCTTCCTCTTTTTACCCTTTCCTTGACCTATCGCCATCACAGGAGCGGCCACAGCAGGGGACGATGCAACGGATTTGTCTTTGAGGTTGCTCTCAGCAGTCCTCAAGAGTCCTTGGAGCTTGCTCAAGGAGACCTCCTCTTTGTTCATATGGTAGGTCATCCTAAACTGATTGTAGCAGGAGGGCAAGGAGTGGAGGATTATGTCGATAGCTAAATCCTCATCGAACTTAACATTAAGTTTAAGAAGACGATCAACATACCTCTGCATTTTCTGCAAATGAGAGGTTAGGGATTCTCCACTCCCCATCTTAGCGGTGATCATGGTAGTAATGATCTCATAGCGCTCTTGCCTCGCGCTCTGGTGATACCTTTCCAGCAAATCCTGATGCATTTCATATGGATACATGTCCTCATAGGACTTTTGGAGTTCGGGGTTCATGGTGGCCAGCATGATACAGTGAACTTTCGTGGCATCACGCTCGTGGGCCTCAAAGGCGGCCAATTCCTCAGGAGTAGCAACATCTGGGATGATCTTCTCAAGCTTTTCATCGAGGACATATTCTTTGTCCTCGTAGCGTGTGATCATGCATATATACCTCATCCACTCGTTGAAGTTTGAACCATCAAATGTCACTTTCTGACACAAGTTCATCAACGAGAATGACCCAGAAGCGTTGTTGTTGTTGTTTGTAGACATCTGAAAAGGAACAAAGTTTGATTAGAAATGAATCCCTAATTAAACACCCAAATGAGTAATTAGGGCTAGGATCCAACAACATTATTTACAACTTAGAAAGGGATGCCGTACTCTAAAAGTAAATAATTTGAAGGTAAGTGAATGACGATTCACTAATTCTCATCATGAAAAAAGAAACGACAATTTAGGTTTTAAATGTATTGAAAACTCCTAGATCTTTGAGATTCATTGAACTTTTCAATGGCATGTTTAAATCTCGATATGCATTTCAAATTTGCGACTGGGATGCCGAGGATCGCAAACAAATTTGTGAATAACCATGCGAATCAACGCGGTGCACTCAATGTCTTTATCACCTAATCAATGTGCCGGTGAACCACACACGCTCCATTGATCTATGACAAACATCGAGTCACCCTTCGCTACCAATGTCATCCCCAAATTGATGTGCCGGTTAACCACACGCGCTCCATCAATGTTTGACATGGGTACGAAGTGTAATTCCATGGATTAGCATCATTTTCACATTTTACCCTAAAGTAACTAAAAGTGGGAATTTGTAAAACAATGTAGTTACTTTAATATTTTCATTATACTTTTAATGAGGAATTAAGTGCCCTATCCTATCCGTTCGGCTAACGACCCTCCACCAGTCAAGCAAGCGGTAGATGTGAGTGTACATCCATTAAGCGCCATTTTATAGGCAGCAACCTTATACCCACCTTATAGACCGGCTTCGTGAATGAGGCCTACTAGCGATAAGACTAGCTTATTCTTATACATATATAATAATTAATCTTATAATATCATAATTGTATAAGGGTGTATTTTAAAGCATTTCAAAATACTAGTATCTTAATGTGTATTAAAATTTTCGAAAATTAAGGCTATTTAATTTAAAATTTTAAACACCAAAAATACTTTGATTTAATAATTATCAAAATCAAGCAATTAATTTGAACCATTAAATCTTTAAGGTTTATCATAAAATCAAACTATTAATTTATTTAATCCTTTTATCCCCTAGATTTTTAAATATATGGAAAGGATAATACAAGATCTTCAATTATCTAGTTTAAACAATTAAATTGATAATCACAAAGATAGCAATATCCAAATCCCTAAAATCTTGGGATCATATCTTGGGGGCAAGGGATTTTCGAAATCCCTAGGGTTTCTTAACCCTAATTTCAAAATTTTGAGGCTAGGCAAAAAGGTTTTAAGAACCCTATCAAAAAATCGCCAACTAGGGTTTTGCAACCCTAATTTGCAAAAATCACCAAGCCTTAGGGTTTACTTGCCATAAACCCTAATTTGTCAAATTCATAATATGTATCAAATCCAATTGAAAACAAAAAACCAATGGCTCTGATACCAATGATAGGTTTAATACAAACAATCCTATGTGTGCATGCAACCCTAGTTGGATCTATGTTTTCACTATAAGACATACAACTTTATGAACACAAAATAAACCCTGGCATGCTTCTATAATTTTCGAAAAATTACATAGAAGTGTAGTAGACATACCTTTGTTGTTATATAGCAATAACAACTAGTTTCCTTGATCTCTTGAACTCTCTTGAACTCTTGAAAGCAAGCACCACAATTGTAGTGCCTCTAATGGCTCACAAACACCTTGAAGCAAGAAGGCAACTAAGAGAGAGAAGGGAATGATGCTAATTTCGGCCCTAGGGTTCCCTTGGAATCAAGTGGCCTCAAATTGAAGCATAGGGCATGTATTTATACTATAGGGTGCTAGGGTTTTAGTCTAAACCCTAATGGACAGCTTAGCCACCAAGCAGCCCAAGAAACCTTATGGAATGAGGCCTTGGACAAAAATATGATGATCCTTCATCATAATTTCGTTCCCCCTTAGTCCATTAGGTTTCCTAGCCCAAAACTCAACTATCACAAATGTGACAGTTTATACCCCTTTATTTAATTAATCTCTTTTAGTCACCAAATTAATTCCTAATTAATTTATGACTAATACTAATTAAATAAATAAGATTTCTCCTTTAATATATTATTCTTATAATATATTAATAAATCATAATATCTCCTCTCTGATATCAAATTACCTTGTCAAGTTGCTTTGGTGAAGGCAACCCAAAAGGACCATGCACACTCGGGTCAAGTATATACCAAATATGGTTACTGACTTAGACATTAATCCAACAACCCCGACCTCAAGTCAATCTTGGAAAACCAAGATGCCCCCTGCAACTGATCGAACAAATCGTCGATCCTAGGTAACGGATATCAGTTCTTAACCGTCAACTTGTTCAACTCCCGATAATCGATACACATCCGGTGTGAACCATCCTTTTTCTTGACGAACAAAATCGGCGCTCCCCAAGGCGAGCTACTCGGTCGAATGAATCCCTTTCCCAACAGCTCCTGAAGCTGCGAGGATAATTCCTGCATTTCCGATGGAGCGAGACGATAAGGCGCCTTGGTGATGGGCGCCGCTCCCAGAACCAAATCGATACGAAACTCCACTTGCCTCTCCGGAGGCACACCCGGTAACTCTTCGGGGAACACATCCGAAAACTCGCATACAACCGGGACGTCATCAATCGAATTGGGCCTCTCTGCGGTCACACGAGTATCCATCACATAGGCTATGAATCCATCACAGCCCTGCTGCAAACTCGGCCTTGCCCTGGCAACCGAACAAAACGCCGACCCACACCGGGTCCCCTCGCCATAAACCGTGAGCACTCCCCCACTAAGGTCTCGAATCATCACCAGCTGTCTCTCGCAGTCAATGACTGCTCCAAACTTACTCAACCAGTCCATGCCCACGATAACGCAGACATCCCCCATAGCTATAGGGACCAAGTCTATAGGAAACTCGACCCCAAAAATCTCGAGCACGCATCCTCGAATCACCTCAGTGGCGTATACCGCTTTCTCATTTGCTATAGCAACTCGCAGGGGTCGGCTCATCACCTCCCGATCGATACCGATGTGCTGACTAAAAGCCAACGAAACAAAAGACCGACTCGCACCCGAGTCGAACAATAACAAAGCAGGCACATGATTCACAAGAAAAGTACCTACGCATATAATAATATAAGCACAATATCTCAGTATAAATGTAAATACATGAAAGAATACATACCGGCCACGACATCAGGCGCCGCGTGGACCTCCTCTGCAGTCAACTGGAAAGCTCTCCCACGAGCCTTCGGAGCCTCGGCCTTCACTGGCCGAACCTCGGGAACCCTGGCAGCAGGCGTAGATCCCTGGCAAAGCTGGGGGCACTCGGCCTTCCGATGGCCAGTCTGGTTGCAATGAAAGCAAACCATGAATCCCTTGGGGAAATCTCTAGCAATGTGCCCCTCCTTGCCACACTTGTAGCAAGCACCCGATCGACATGCCCCCTCGTGACCCTTGCCGCACTTTCCGCAAGTGCGGCTCTTTTGACCTCCGGATCTCGAATCAGCGGACTTGATCCACTTGGCTGCCAGTTGAGACTGAGCCGGCCGCCGATCCACCCGTTGAGACTCGGCCTCCTCCCTGGCCTGGGTCTCCAACTCGATCTCACGCTTCCTGGCATTCGCCTGAAGCTCAGCAAAAGTCTGATATGAAGAGTTCGATACGAACTTCCGGATATCCCTCCTCAGCACTCCCAAATACCGACTCATCCGAGCCTGCTCCGTGGACACCTGTTCGGGGCAGAACATCGCCCTCTCATGAAACTTCCGCGTGATCACCGTAACAGAATCATTACCCTGCTTGAGGGTCAAGAACTCCTGAACCAACCGTTCCCTCTCCACCGGGGGAACATACTAGTCTCTGAACATATCAGTAAACCTCTCCCAAGTCACAGCTGAGACCTCTGCCAGAGTGAAGTTCGCCGTCACGAACTTCCACCAATCCTTTGCTCCCAGGCGGAGCTGTTTCAAGGCGAACCGTACCCTCAGATGCTCCGGACATGAACAAGTATAGAAGCATCCCTCGATATCAGCAATCCATCTCATCGTAGCAATCGGATCCTGCGTCCCGTCAAACTCTGGTGGCTTTGTGTTGCTGAACTCCCGGAACAGCAACGAGTCACCCCCTTGTGGTCTGGCAGCGGCCACAGCTGCGGTAGCTGCAGCGGCGGCAGCCTCAGTCAACGCGGCGTACCGCTCATCAAATGTCTCCATCAGCGTGGTCTTAATAGACCCAAACATCTCCGGAATCTCGGCCCGGATCGCTGCAGCTACCTCCTCATGAATCATCTGACGAAGCTCCTCGTCAGTCACACCACTCGTACCAGGTCTGTGTCGTGGTCCAACCATGATGTCTCTGAAATACAACATAAAAATATCAGAGACTCTATCGGGCATAATCGCACTCGATAACGCAGTGTCCTTGGTAGTACGGGCCCAATACTACCAATTACACCGCGTCGGTATTCACCCCAAGTCCTCCTCCCCGAACCCCGAATCCTGAGTACTCTATTCTTATCATACACTAGTTACCCACTCGCTCTCAAGCACCTCATAGAAGCAGGTTTCCCTAGACTAAGGCATCACAAAATCAGGCCACTCTAGTCCTAATATGTATACCTAGTCTACTAGCATGCATATCATATCATATCATATCATATCTCATAACACATATTGTAAGAGTATTTTGGGGATTTTACTGTTCGGGCGCTGGCTGATCGTACACACTCTTTCTTCTTTGGTTGTCTCAAAATCACTTATCAAATTTTTTTTTTTGATTTATTAATTAAAATTTTCTGAAATCCCCGGTTTGAGTTCAGTTACGCCAGAAGGTGTACCCGAATCCCTCAAACCAAGGCTCTGATACCAACTTGTAACGTCATAAATTCCGAAACCAAAAATTTTCATTTTGACAATCATCAAAACATTGAGTAATAAGTTTAGGTTCCAATGTAACAATTTAGTCACGACCGATTACATAACAAAAGATCACAAAATGGTTTCCCCGAGTGTGTGTACGATCACGCCGGTGCCTTCCCACGGTCCTCGCTAGTACCTGAAACACATAACACAACCACTGTAAGCATAAATGCTTAGTGAGTTCCCCAAAATACAACCTACGCACGTACGCCTTTCCAGTGTGACAACCCGATATTTCAACTCTTTGTAATGGCCTAATAGGTCAAGTATTGTAAACATTTTTGAGTTAATAAAATTAACTTTGATAATAAAATGTCCAAAAAGTTTCTATTTAAATTCTTCTATGTTTAAATCTCATTAAACCATGATCGTACGTAAAAATAACGCCCAAATCCGACTTCGTATATTGAAGTTATGATTTTTCCAAGTTCAGCTTACCAACAGACAGCTAAAAACTCGAAACGGAGATCGAGCGACATTTGGCTGGGATGACCTAAACGAGAATCGAAGGTCTCGACAATAGTATTTCAACGGTAAAAAGTCTGGCAAAAACCGACGTCAGATAAAGAAGTTATGAATTTTTAAAGAAATTCCTTAATCACGTCATTTTAATAAATAAATAATAAAAATAATTTCGGAATTTGCCAACGGAATCTAAACGAAAGTTGTAAATCGTAGTCTCACCTTCGCGGGAATATAAAGAACGTCGAAAACGGAGTTAGTATGAAGGAGATATGAATTTTTGAAGTTTGATAAATAATTTATATATAATTTTTATTAAAAATTCGGTATTATCCGAAGAGGAGTCAGCCTAGGGCCGAGGTACGCGCCGCGTACCCTCGTACGCCCCGCGTACTCGAGGGCACGGCCTTGGATCGTCCACGTCGCCCTATGCGAAGCTACCCGACCCGCCGTCCCATCCGACCCGCTCCATCCGAAATACGTAAGCGATGACATACGGGTACGCGCTGCGTACGCCCGTACGCCCCGCGTTCGGAGGCGGTTCAGCACCCCTATAAAAGGGATGCGAGCCTTTCCGAAAAAGTTGTTCATTTTCTCTCTTTCTCTCCCGATCTTGCCTCGATTTCCATGCCTGTTCAAACCCGAAGCTCTGCTCTTTTTGCTCAAGTCCCGAGAGTCGATTTTACTCCCGAGATTCCCGAGAATCCCGAGAAAAATCCGTTTCCCGAGACGAAACTCTGCCCGGTTTTCGATCTCGCTATCTTCAAACTCCCAAGTGAGTTCATACCCCTTTATTCAACCTTTGAAATGCTTTTAAATGTTTTAAATACTTTATGGGGGGGAATACACGTTAAACACTTATAGTTATTGCTTCGATCACATGTGATTGCATTAATCACATGTGATTAATAACTAGGAAACCAATGATTTTATCACTGTTCAAACTGTTTTACTTCAAAATGTTTTACAAACTATTTTACTTATCAAATGCTTTATTGTAAACTTTGTTTTACTACCTATAAATTTGCATGCCCATATATGTATAGCTGTATAAATAATGTTTAAAGGGCTTAGGAAAGCCACCTGTCCTATTTCCTTTTCCTCGATTTGGATGTGGTCTGGTGGAATTTCGGGTGACCATCCGAGGGTCGTTTCAATATTAGTTATATATCATATATACATGTATTGACATAAAAGGACTTCCATATTCATACTTACCAACACCTCGTTAGTAAGTTACCATCGGGGTAACACGGGATCATACTACTACAATTTCTAGATCAACGAGTCAGTTCATTCAGGAGTCAATACTTATTACTAAGAGAACATATACAACGATACTAGAACAAGTAACATTATATTGCATAAACACGAATACGTTAACAATTGTGATCCACTGTATGGGAGCATGTCTTAATTGACATGACCCGAGTTGTAGCCAGAGTCTCTTGGAGGGAGAGTGTGAGTTTGCGTATAGATCTATACTGGATTGACTATCCTACACCTCGCTGCTAGCTACAGTGGGACCGACAGGTCTGCGGGTGCCAAACGTCATACCTTATTTTTCGACTATACGTTGTCGATGTTACCAGTCGATAGTATGGTGCAATTTATCACACAATACCTTAATATAAACCCGGTTTAAGGTAGTTAGTACAGCAGTAGTTCATATAAAACAAAACTACCGTACTACAATAATTTACCCATTACATTTTGGTGATAACCTCACTTAAACTTTAATGTGCAAACTATATTTTGTTAAATGATAGTTACACTTGGGAAATTACACACTTTTACATCAAACGAGCATACAAAACAGTTAAGCCTTGGTAGAGGGCTACTTTAACAGAAAATATAGGTTTTTCTGAGAGATTTAAACTTTTACAAACACTTACATACATTTACAACTCATACTTGCGACAGGTTCAAACGTTTTGATAACGAACCTCGACACTAAAATACTTATGAATTCACCAGCTTAATGCTGATAAACTCTTTCAAAATAACTTGTATTCTCAGGTCATCAGTAGTCAGGTACCGATGCTAGCTTTTGAGAAGATGGAGCGCATTCAAGACTCATCATATTATTTTGATTTAAATTATATCTTTGGTGTCTAAAACTGTACGGAACACGCTTGTATTAAAATTTTATATTTAATGCAATGGATGATGTTGTTTGCTTATTTACATTTATTGTGTTGTGATACTTTACATGACGTCCTCTGCCCCAGAACATTTCCACCATTCTTGGTTTTGGGGTGTGACAGATTGGTATCAGAGCATTGTTTATAGTGAAGCAAGTATATCAACCCATAAAAGATATACTAAACTATAAACCCATTTGGGATTAAAACACTCTGACCAAGAGTCTATACTTTAAATACTAAAATAGTTAATTAAGTGTACTAGTCTGCATTCATACTAAAACCAGTGTCACAATGACAAGAACAAGAGTATTACGATTGTTAAATATCACAGGTAAGCTAGGGGATGTATGGTCAGTCCTGGGAATGGCATAGCCTGATCAACTATGTTGGTTCGAGGAGTGATTAGCATATGCCCTAGAATAGTTGTGATGTGTTAACAAGTCTAAAAACTTACCAACAATGCCACAAAAAGATCAGTGGAACTTAAACTTAAAATACTATAGGTGTATTTTGTGCTATTAACTACATACATACTATATCTTTATACCTCTCTTCTCGCGTAGATTTAAATGGCTGGATTCCATCACGACGACCCGTACTTTCCAAATGAAGGCAACATAGGAATGCTCGAAGCAGAGTCTGACGATGAACACCAAATTCCGTTGGATGATCATCAAGTTGAAGGCTTCTCAGATGGATCAGACTCTGAGCCTGAAGTCAACAACCTACCGCTCGTAGGTCAACCCCCGAACAACAACCCTCGACCCGCTTTTCCAGGTCCTACTCCCTTATGGGCAAACAACTTGAATCGTTGGAGTGATGAACAGGGTCAACCCTTACCATACTTTGGGGATCGAAGCTTTTACAACGTCAGCAATGGTGGCTCTGCTAACCGAGCCCTGCCTGTCATTATCCGCAGAATAGCTCGTAATGTCGAGCAAGGTAGAGCAGCCATCGACCGGGTCATGGAGATTGATGCCAACTCAGGTGTCAACACAGTCCGCATCCGCCGTCTTGAAGAAGACATGGAACGGACCCGGAGAACCAATGAAACCCTACAACAACAACTGGTTGCCTCTCAAGCTGAAGTCATGGAACTCCGAGCTCGTCAAAGTGCTCATGAGCAACACCTTCAAGAGGTGGTCCGTCAAATGAGAGACCTTAGGGTTCTCCCGAGAAATATTCATCGCCGTTAGATGATGTCTAGTACATCATTATCTTTTGGGTTAAGGATTAGCCTTTAACATCTGTGCTCTAAGTAGCACTTGTCTGTAAAATATTCCTAACTTTCAGTACTCTAATTAGGAATCTAAGAACTGTCAAACTTTTCTATATGGTATGATGTAAGACCTACTGTTAGATCGATTTTTCCTTGAACTTATTACATCAGTAATACCAGTATTATTGAAATCTATCTAAATTGTGGGAAAAATTTATACACTTGTGTTTTCCTACTAATATCTCTTGTTGTGATTTCAAACACTCATTCAACTGTTGGGCTATGGTTAGTTAGTCCATGTATCACTCTCACGTTGCTTACAAAATGATTCTTACCATTTTTATTACCTTTATAAACTTATAGCTGAAAGACGCCTCCTCGCAAATCTCCCAGGAATAATCCTGCACCACCACCTCCTCCGCCTCCGGTCATCGATACTGCAGCCCTAAATGCTGCCGTAGCTGCAGCAGTGGCAACTGCCATGCCTCAGTATCACTCTTCTGATGCCAGCAGAGGTGGAACCCCTGTGGAATCAATCCCGATTGAAACCCCTGTGCGCTCGAGAGAGTGCTCTTACAAGGATTTCACCAACTGCAAGCCGAAGTCCTTTCATGGGACCAGCGGAGTCATTGCCCTCTCGCAATGGTTCGAGAAGACTGAAGCGGTCTTCGAAATATGTTCATGCCCTGCTGCGAGCAAAGTGAAATATGCCGCATGCACCTTTGAAGGAAAGGCCTTGACGTGGTGGAACGGCCACGTTAAATCTCTAACTCTTGTCGTAGCCAACGACATAGGCTGGGAAACGATGAAAGACCTCATGATTGAGGAATACTGCCCGAGGGGCGAGATTCAGAAACTAGAGCAGGAGCTTTGGAGCCTGACCATGAAGGGCACCAACATTGTCGCTTACACCGCCAGATTCAGCGAACTGGTGGCCCTCTGCCCTAATATGGTTCCCACTGAAGGGAAAAAGATCGAAAGATACATATGGGGGCTTGTGCCTCCGTATCAGGGGAATGTTCTAGCATCAAACCCCGCTACCTTCGATAGTGCCAAACGATTGGCACAATGACTCATTGACCATGGAGTTAAAACCCCTGTAACCACAACCACCCTAGCCATCCCGGAACTCTCCAAACCCACTGATACTAAGCGGAAATTCTGGGATGAAAAGAAGAAGCAACATGCTACCAAAAAGCAATAAATTGTGGTAATACATGCCGCAATAACCCCTGCTGCTGCTACTACTACTCCGGTGGGTGGGTACGCTGGAAGTTCGCCCAAGTGCAACAAATGCAACTACCACCACAATGGCCACTGCCATGAAATGCAGTGCTCTAACTGCCACAGGAGAGGACACACAGTCCGTTTCTGTAAATCTCCGGCGAGACCGATCGCCCAAGTCCCCAGCTCTGGCGCGAGCCCGACCTGCTATGGATGTGGCGAAACAGGCCACTATAGGAGGGACTGACCCAAGGCGAAAAATGCTGGCGGAGCAGGGAGGGTACTAGCGATAGGCCACGGGGAGGCAGTTGCTGACCCGACAGTGGTGACTGGTACGTTCCTCCTCGATGACTCCTATGCATGCATTCTATTCGATAGTGGAGCGGAGCGAAGCTTCGTAAACCATAAATTTACTCGCATGCTTAATCAACCACCGCACGCACTCAAAGAACTATTCACAGTAGAAATGGCTAATGGAAAAACTGAAAGTACGAGTAGCATATACTTAGGTTGTACCCTAACTCTAGATAACCATTCATTCCCAATCGACCTCATGCCAGTCTCAATAAAAAGTTTCGACGTTATCATTGGCATGGATTGGTTAAGCCTTCACCGCGCTGACATCATGTGCTACGAGAAAGCAGTCCGTCTAAACCTTCCGTCTAACGAAACTCTTATAGTCTATGGCGACAAACCCGGTGCAAGTCTTCGCATCATATCAAGTATTCAAGCACAGAAGTATCTGCGTAAGGAATACCATGCATTCCTTGCTCACGTCGTCGACACGAGCCTCGAAACGAAAGGACTAAAGAACATCCCTGTAGTGAGCGACTTCCCCGACATTTTCCCAGAAGAACTACCCGGGTTACCTCCGCAACGACAGGTCAAGTTCAGAATCGACTTAGTCCCAGGAGCTACCCCAGTAGCCAAGTCGCCCTACCGTTTAGCACCAGCTGAGATGCAGGAACTCTCTAGTCAACTTAACGAACTACTCAGCAAGGGCTTTATAAGACCGAGTTTCTCACCTTGGGGAGCACCGGTCTTGTTCGTTAAGAAGAAAGACGGATCATTCTGTATGTGTATTGACTACAGAGAACTCAACAAACTAACGGTCAAAAATCGTTACCCTCTGCCTCGCATAGATGATCTATTCGACCAACTGCAAGGGGCGAACTATTTTTCTAAGATTGATCTGAGATCCGAATATCACCAGTTACGAGTGCTAGAGGAGGATGTGCTGAAGACAGCCTTCTGAACTCGTTACGGACATTACGAGTTCGTGGTGATGCCATTCGGATTGACCAATGCGCCCGCAGTCTTCATGGATCTGATGAATAGAGTATGCCGACCTTATTTGGATCAGTTCGTCATCGTTTTCATTGACGACATCCTGATCTACTCCCGAAGTAAGAAAGAGCATGGCGATCACCTGCGACAAGTTCTAGAGACATTACGAAAAGAGAAGCTTTATGCGAAGTTCAAGAAATGTGAATTTTGGATCCGGAGAGTCGAATTCTTAGGACACGTGGTAAGCAAAGAGGGAATCCACGTGGACCTATCCAAAATTAAAGCCATTGAGAACTGGTCAGCACCTAAGACGCCGACAGAAATTCGTCAATTTCTAGGTCTTGCTGGCTACTACCGCAGATTCATTCAGAACTTCTCCCGAATAGCGAAACCTCTTACAACCCTGACCCAGAAAGGCGTGGCCTTTGACTGGGAAGAGAAACAAGAAAGAGCGTTCCAAACGCTCAAACAAGCCTTGTGCACCGCACCAATATTATCCCTTCCCGAAGGGATAGAAGACTTCGTAGTCTATTTCGATGCATCGAACCAAGGGCTCGGGTGTGTTCTGATGCAGCGAGGTAAGGTCATCGCCTACGCCTCGAGACAGTTGAAGACACACGAGGTTAACTACATGACCCACGATCTTGAACTAGGAGCAGTGGTGTTTGCTCTGAAGATCTGGAGACATTACTTGTATGGAACGAAAAGCACTATCTTTACCGACCACAAGAGTTTACAACACATTTTCGATCAAAAGGAGCTCAACATGAGACAATGACGGTGGGTCGAGCTACTCAGTGATTACAAATGCGATATTCGTTATCATCCGGGTAAAGCCAACGTAGTAGCAGACGCCCTAAGTCGGAAGGAATATTCTAGTCGCAAAATCAAGTCATTGTCAATAACGATCCATTCACACTTGTCTAATCAAATTCAGGCGGCCCAACTTGAAGCCATGAAACCTGAAAAGGTGACAAGTGAATCCCTCAGAGGAATGGACAAGAATTTAGAAGCCAAGGGTGACAGAGCCTTATATTTCATGGATCGGATCTGGACACCGAAACACGGTGGTTTCCGAGACTTGGTCATGACCGAGGCGCACAACACTTCCGAGACACGGTGGTTTATTGCAACAACCAGAGATCCCAGAATGGAAGTGGGAGCGGATCACTATGGATTTCATAACCAAGTTGCCCAAGACAGCGGGTGGACTTGATACCATATGGGTCATCATCAATAGATTGACCAAGTCTGCACACTTCCTACCTATCAAAGAAACCGACAAGATGGAGAAACTTACGAGAACATACATTAGGGAAATCGTACGGCTACATGGTGTACCTATGTCCATTATCTTTGATAGAGATAGTAGGTTTACCTCAAGATTTTGGCAATCACCACAACATTCCCTAGGAACAAGGCTAGACATGAGCACAGCCTACCATCCTCAGACCGACGGACAGAGTGAGAGGACCATCCAAACACTGGAAGATATGTTTCGAGCCTGCGTGATTGACTTTGGGAAGGCATGGGATACTCATTTACCCCTTGTCGAGTTTTCCTATAATAACAGTTATCACACGAGCATCAAGGCTGCTCCATTTGAAGCCCTCTACGGCCGAAAGTGCAGATCCCCTCTGTGCTGGGCTGAGGTGGGTGATACCCAACTAGCAAGGGGGCAAGCTTCCGACATTACTCTTACCGGTCCGGAAATCATTCGGGAAACGACAGAGAAAATCGTTCAAATCCGTGAACGATTGAAAGCCTCTAGAGACCGACAGAAGAGCTACGCAGATAAACGAAGGAAACCTTTGGAATTTCAGGTGGGAGACCGAGTCCTTCTCAAAGTCTCACCCTGGAAGGGCTTGATACGCTTCGGCAAGCGTGGGAAGCTTAATCCGAGGTACATAGGGCCTTTCGAAATTCTTGCAAGAGTCGGCCCCGTAGCTTACAAACTCGATCTACCAGGCGCACTTCGTAATGTACATTCTACATTCCACGTATCTAACTTGAAAAAGTGTCTATCCAACGAGACTCTTGTAATCCCACTCGACGAGATCGAGATCAACGAGAGCCTCAATTTTGTAGAAGAACCAGTAGAAATCATGGACCGAGAGGTCAAGCAAACAAAACAAAGTCGCATACCCATCGTGAAGGTTCGTTGGAACGCTAAGCGGGGACCTGAATTCACATGGGAATGCGAAGATCAGATGCAACACAAGTACCCACATCTATTTCCCTAATCCACGAGTGTTCTCTTACTTTGAATTTCGGGACGAAATTCCCTCTAACGGGGGGATGATGTGACAACCCGATATTTCAACTCTTTGTAATGGCCTAATAGGTCAAGTATTGTAAACATTTTTGAGTTAATAAAATTAACTTTGATAATAAAATGTCCAAAAAGTTTCTATTTAAATTCTTCTATGTTTAAATCTCATTAAACCATGATTGTACGTAAAAAGAACGCTCAAATCCGACTTCGTATATTGAAGTTATGATTTTTCCAAGTTCAGTTTAGCAACAGACAGCTAAAAACTCGAAACGGAGATCAAGCGACATTTGGCCGGGATGACCTAAACGAGAATCGAAGGTCTCAACAATAGTATTTCAACGGTAAAAAGTCTGGCAAAAACCGACGTCAGATAAAGAAGTTATGAATTTTTAAAGAAATTCCTTAATCACGTCATTTTAATAAATAAATAATAAAAATAATTTCGGAATTTGCCAACGGAATCTAGACGAAAGTTGTAGATTGTAGTCTCACCTTCGCGGGGATATAAAGAACGTCGAAAACGGAGTTCGTATGAAGGAGATATGAATTTTTGAAGTTTGGTAAATAATTTATATATAATTTTTATTAAAAATTCGGTATTATCTGAAGAGGAGTCAGCCTAGGGCCGAGGTACGCCCCGCGTACTCGAGGGCACGGCCTCGGATCGTCCACGTCGCCCTATGCAAAGCTACCCGACCCGCCGTCCCATCCGACCCGCTCCATCCGAAATACGTAAGCGATGACGTACAGGTACGCGCTGCGTACGCCCGTACGCCCCGCGTTCGGAGGCGGTTCAGCACCCCTATAAAAGGGATGCGAGCCTTTCTGAAAAAGTTGTTCATTTTCTCTCTTTCTCTCCCGATCTTGCCTCGATTTCCATGCCCGTTCAAACCCGAAGCTCTGGTCTTTTTGCTCAAGTCCCGAGAGTCGATTTTACTCCCGAGATTCCCGAGAATCCCGAGAAAAATCCGTTTCCCGAGACGAAACTCTGCCCGGTTTTCGATCTCGCTATCTTCAAATTCCCAAGTGAGTTCATACCCCTTTATTCAACCTTTGAAATGCTTTTAAATGTTTTAAATACTTTATGGGGGGGGGGGGGGGGGGGGGGAATACACGTTAAACACTTATAGTTATTGCTTCGATCACATGTGATTGCATTAATCACATGTGATTAATAACTAGGAAACCAATGATTTTATCACTGTTCAAACTGTTTTACTTCAAAATGTTTTACAAACTCTTTTACTTATCAAATGCTTTATTGTAAACTTTGTTTTACTACCAATAAATTTGCATGCCCATATATGTATAGCTGTATAAATAATGTTTAAAGGGCTTAGGAAAGCCACCTGTCCTATTTCCTTTTCCTCGATTTGGATGTGGTCTGGTGGAATTTCGGGTGACCATCCGAGGGTCGTTTCAATATTAGTTATATATCATATATACATGTATTGACATAAAAGGACTTCCATATTCATACTTACCAACACCTCGTTAGTAAGTTACCATCGGGGTAACACGGGATCATACTACTACAATTTCTAGATCAACGAGTCAGTTCATTCAGGAGTCAATACTTATTACTAAGAGAACATATACAACGATACTAGAACAAGTAACATTATATTGCATAAACACGAATACGTTAACAATTGTGATCCACTGTATGGGAGCATGTCTTAATTGACATGACCCGAGTTGTAGCCAGAGTCGCAAGGACAACTCGGCGAGTCCCAACTTGACTCGGTCCACCTGTCAAAACCTTTCTAACTCTCTGCGACTCACTGAGTCACCCACAACTCGGCAGGACTACACACTGGGTGGTCTCAAGGACAATCTTCAAGCGACTCGTCGAGTCTGTTCTTCAGACTCGGCGAGTCCATGCCATGCATCAGCTAAAACTGGCTTTTACGGTCAGATCCGTTCCATACACACATAGATCTGGCCTTCCCAAGCTTATTTATCACGTAAAGTCTCAGTCTTGGTCGCCATGCAATGCATACAAGGCTCATTTTGTAGAAATAACCTCTAATATGGCAACCCTAGCTTCTAACTCAAAAGAATGGACATAAAGCTTGTCATATGGGGCCTCCTGGACGTGCTAAGGTCCAGATCTAGGTTCCATATCTCCATGGGACCTTTCATACTTCCAATTTAAGCCAAATAAGGCAAGAAGAAACCCTAGATTTGACACATCAACCCAAAATACGAAATTTAGCTCTGAAAGTTACCTCAAGAAGGTTCCCTTGATGAAATAGAAGCAAATCCAAGCTCCCCAACTCTTCAAGCTTGATCTTCTCCCTCCTTTCTTGCAATAATACACAAAATGATGAACAAATGGCCTCTTATCACACTCACAAGGGCTCACAGTCGTATGGGTGCACTTAGGGTTCAAGGTGGCCGCAAATGAAGGCCATAAGGTCCTTTAAATAGGGCTTAGGACCGGGAAATTAGGGTTTCATTAAACAGCGCGGACTCGCCGAGTCCATCCCTTGGACTCACCGAATCCGGACGCGAACCTCCGCCCAAAACCGCGACCCGACTCGGCGAGTTCGACCTCCAACTCGCCGAGTCCCCTCACAGAATATCAAAAATATGAAAGTAAAGATACCTGGGGATCCGGGCTGTTACAAACGGGAAACGTTATTACTCTCCTAGGTCATTATCCTATGAAACTATAAACCCCTATAATAAATTTGTACTTTTTAAATAAGAAACTTATAGGTCTTGGGGTTGGTAGTTTGGATGTTTTTAACCTCGGCCTTCTTTATAAATGGAAGTGACGGTTTCTTAATAACAATGAAGCTCTTCGGGTTAAAATTATCAAATTTTGTCATGGGGAAGGTGGTAGTTTTTCGGAAGATATGAGAATAGGAATTAGAGGGGGTGTTTGGCAAAAGATTGTAGGATCCATTAATCACCCCATAAGAATGGTTGTATTCCTTCTAATTACATGTATAGAGTCGGAAGGGGGGGTGAGACTCAAACGAGGTTCTAGAAGGATGTTTGGTGCTTGGATATTCCTCTTAGGGAGCGGTTCGGCAGGCTCTTTGCTTTAGCCTTTAATCAAGATGCTCGAGTAAGTGAATAATGGGATCCGGAAGGATGTAATTTTCATTGGCGTCGGGGGATTAAAGGAGGGGTAAAATATAGTTTTGTAAAGTAATCAATATTCATCCAAACACTTTTTAGACTTTTGTTGCATATAGGCTTTACGAAAAGGTTATTCCTCAAGCTCCCACACAGATGTAAATCACATACATTATCTAATCTACATTGTCTACACAGATGGAACACAGGCACCCAAACTCTTAACTATTTCTTCAATATACCATCCTCAAAATATATTTATCTAAAAAAAAAATCAATCAGATACGTAAAAAAAAAAAGTTATGGCTAGAATCCACTACAAACAAAAGTTCAATTAATCGCAATAGCATCAGTTCCAATTGAACCAAAAGAGACCCGTTTTTTATCCGACCCAAAGTTAAACTTAAGGTCAGACTCACCATCACCAATCGGTATAACACCACTGCTTGTAGAAGGAAAACTGAAAACCACCCGCTCAGATTTCTTTTTCCCAAAACTGTAACTTGGAATAACCGCTGAAAAAGATGGCATGATGGATGGTGTAGGCGGCTCTGATGCTGAGCTGGCGGTGCCAGAGAACGGGAATGTGAATCCACGGCTGTTATCCGACGATGATATCACTTGTTGTGGGTCCGGCCTTTTGAAGGAAATCGGCTTCAACATTGGTTGAGATTGTCTCTTTTTACTCGCATCCTGACCGTTGATTTGACTTTCATATGACCATGGTTGACTTTTCTCTTTTTCCTTCTGTTTCAAACCAATCACAACATTTCCCAATGTAAAACATTAGTCAACAATAAATAAATCAATAAATAAATAATTTACCTCATCATCAGCAGCAGCAGCATTTGTATTCTTGAAACCAAATGAAGGCTCTGTGTCCTTGTTTAAAGTTTTGATTGGGTCAACTCCATCATCGTTTCTTTTAACAAAGGATCCTAAAATGCTACTTTCCTTAGAATTGGGAATAATCAAATTGGAATTATTTTCAGAAGATGATCTTTTCCATTCTGTTGCAAGCTTCAATTCATCTGCCTTTTCTTTAGGTGTTGGCTTGTGTCTATCAAGTTGTTCCATTATTTTTCTAACTGTTTCACTAGATGCTCCACTAGTAACACCGCTTCCAGAAGCTTCCGGATTCTTCTGGATAACAGGCACAAAGCTTCTAGAAGCATTACGTCTTTCAGATTGTGGTTCAAATGGGAACTTGTTTCTTACACGACGAATTGGCCCCACCGATCCATACACATCACCACTTGACTTCATCTGTGTTGGATTAAAAAATAATAATAATAATAATAATAATAATAATAAATAAGCTCCCGTTTTTTTTAAAATTTATTTAATAAATTATTACCTGACCAAAAATAGGAGTACGTGAATGTTGGAATGGTGTCGGAGAAACATTAGAAGGCTTGTTATCACCTTGTAACTGATTCAGCTGTTAATAAAATAAAACATAAATTAAACATAACAAGGGTAAAACGGTCATTTAAAACATACCTTTGGTTTAGTGCTTGAATAGATGGTTCTAGAATATGGTGTTCTTGGGAAACCATGAAGACCATATCTTGTTCTTTGAATCTGTGGGGTCAGATAGCCACGTTGCTCTTGAACCATGACACCTGGCCAACAAGTGGGTGACTTTGAAGAAGGTGTGATGTTATGTGGCTTTGAATGAATCAAATCATGATTTTGACTTTCCCTTTCATCTTTTGACTTAATAGTGTAAGTATTAAACCCTAGTTTTTCTGATGTTCGATTTCCCATATAAGCTCTTGCAATATCAATAGGTGAAGCAACGACTTCATCTTTCACCTGTTTCACAACAGCATCATATCTATACATCTCATATAATAATATAATATAATAGAATTAATAAAATTTTAGTAACATTTGTCCTTACATTTGATTGCAAATGAGGCATTGGGGTTTCCACCATATTCTCTTTAGCTTTCCCATGAGAAAGAGAAATTACTTCTGGTGTTTTCTTCTCTTCTTCAGCATTAGAAACATCAGCCAATCTAGAATTCAATATCTCCATCAAACGATTCCTTTCATCCCTGCATTATACTTTAAGTTTTAGAATGAGGATGATTATAATATAAGTATATAACAAATTACCTAGAAAAGTGTTTCCCTTTCAGCATGTTCTCAATTTTAGCTAAGCCATGATTGCTAGGTGAGTTCTTTGATTCATCTTGTTGGAGAATATTATGTTCTGAACTTCCCTTCAATTTGTCCACTTCATTACTGGATACTCCAATCTGCATAACCATAAACATACATCATCATATTATTAATGATTACATTCTAGAAAAGTTCAGATATCCACATGAATGTTTATATGTTTACACAAGTCCCAGGATAAAAGGATAAGAAAACTTGCCTCTAAAGTATGTTTAGCATCACTTTTTGCATTTGCAGTTGCATCTATATCTTGATCATCTGTCAATAAAAAAGAAAAAAACTATATGAATTAGCAAATGACATACAAGAAACATAATTAGCGATTTTTCACCCTATGTTGGTATCTATCTTTAGTGTGGAAGACTTTACATTATGACATGTTCCTTTTTTTACCTTTTTTAACATCTTTCCTAGGGTTCTAAAACTCCATATGAATTCTAATCCTCCATTGCCCTTCCAAATCTTTTTGATGCCACCAGAACCATGAACAATCTGATAAAGACCAAGGATTTTTTTGGCACAAGCAATTAACATCTACCAATTGCATGTAAGAAAGGGGTGACTTTATACGCAATAACGCATGAATCAAATTGATTGCTACAATAAGTAACAAAAAATAATTTCTACTTGCTGTTTGTGGATTATATTAAAAGAACTTGTTATGAGATTGTGCCACTACCACTTCAATAAAACATACCAGTGCAATCAATCTTAAAACACGCGTATTCTAATTGTATTGTACTAATCAAGTAGAAACGAAACCCTAATTCACTTCAAAACCTAATTTTTAATTAATGTTGTATGCGTGACATCGTCATTGTGACTCACCGCGATCACCAGGGGGATCGTCCTCATACTCGTCAGCAGAAGAAGAGTCTGATGATTTGGAGAAAAACGATGGCAGTATTCTGGTAGCACCACCGACAATGAGACGACGAGCAGGATTGACAACAAGCTTCGACAACCAGCTACCGCCGCCGTCTTGAGGCTCGTCCGATTTATTATTACCAGTAGTCAGTGATGGACGGTCGTAAGGAGTAGACGGCCGCTTCCTTGAAATAGGAGGCTTCCTGAATTTTCCGCCGGCACCGGCGCCTCCTCGTGAGTACGGCGGCGCCGAAGACGACGGCTTAGCGCTCTCCATCTCTCTACCTACGTGTTTTTTCCCCTAAATTTTAAACCAAAAGAATTTTAATGAGTTTCGGAAGACTTTTAAGTTTACTCTCATTATATGACCCCGTACATTGGTTTACAAAATTTTGGATAGAATAAATTAAATATTTGAATCTTTTCCAAACTAGATTTTTTTTAAAGTTTTCTAAACTAGATAATTTAAAAAGTTATAGGTAAATTTTTTAGGATAACAATTTTAAATTAATGAGTATCGATATGTCAACAAGAAGCAAAGAGTAAACTACAACTCTCGTCCTTTACTAGTTGTCACCTTATGTGTAGGTCATTGACCTTTTTTGTGTTGGTTCAAAATAGTTAATTTATAATGTTTTAAAAAGGACAAAATTGCAAAAATGGTCCCTGTGGTTGGCAAAAATCTGTGACTTTGGTCCAAAAACGTTTCTTGGTGTATCAGTAGTCCAATTTCGGATACCTCGTGTAATTTTGATCCTTATGGTTGGCATTTTTTGTGATTTTGGTCCAATCCCTACCTAAAATGACGATTATTCCCTTAAATAATTCTTTTTTTAATTTCTTTTAATTGATTTCTTATTATTTTAACTAAAAAATCCACCCACCCCCCTTCAAACCACAATCGAGATTCAACCCACCACCTTTACCATCCTACAAACATCGTCGACCACCACTACCTCCAACAATTCAATCAACCTTCGCCACCACATCTCATCCATAAAATTCTCTATTGTCACCTGCATCTAAGTATTTTCTGGCTAAATAAAGTCAATGGAATCGTTTCTCTTCATATTTAGTTGTTTCCTAGATCCCCAATTAATCCAAGTCAGTTATTCACCAAATCATTTAAAGATGATTTATACAACTCTCAGTTCCAGGTTCCTCTTCTTCATTGTTTCACTGTGTTTGTGTTTACATGGAGATGGATTTTGTGAAGTTTAGGAAAGTAATACAAGAATTACGAAGAGTAAAGAGGGATTTTGTGAAGTACGATTGCTTGACTGGAATCAAGGGTGAGTTTTTTTTTCTCAACCATGGCGATGTACAGGTAGCACCTCCTGCAAATGATCGATCACACGGAAACCCCTTCATTGCCTCCATGGATTAGTGAAGACGAGCTTTAAGCATATATGTGTAATTCTCTCATATGCCATCTTGAATGGTTCCCTTGAACAAGACCGGAAATATAAACAAGAACAAATCAGATTTACATCAGCGAAAATCGATATTCTTTTCAGTGAAATTGATAATCCGAAATCGATACCAGAAAAATGATGATGTTCGTGTGATGTTATGGGATTGCGGATAAATATGATGGCACCGATATCTTCGTCTTACAGATATCAAAGCTACTACTGTCATCGTCAGAATAGCATTAACCCTAGTGTAGATCTGAAAAGTTCTCCGATTTAAAACCTTGGAACCAGCCGGCGTCCGGTGATTTCTGTGTAGAGATAGAGGTGGGTGCAGGTTATATGGCTGAAAGTCATGGCCCTCAGAAAACTCGTAGCACACTTCTGGAAAACTCCTCCTCTGATGTGTGTTTCTCTTGAGTATGTATTTTCATAAGTGTGTCTTTTTTGAAGTAGCCCAGAAAATATGACGTGAGTATGTATTTTCAAAATTGCCCAAAAATTTTGATGTGTGTATTGCTCATAAAGATATGTATCTTCTTGACAATGGGCTTGTGTTCATATGATGTTCTTCAGTTCTTGAAAGACAAACCCAGATGGGAGGAGAGAGGAGAGAGAGAGAGAGATATAGGGTAGGTGGGCTTTTTTTAATTAATTAAAAGTATTAAAATAAATATAAAAAAACAAAAAATAAATATAAGGGGTATAATAGTCCTTTTAAGTTGAAAGGGACCAAAATCACTAAAAAGATTCAGATTTGGACCATTGGTGCACAGTCTAAACTTTTTGGACCAAAACTGCATAATTTTGACAAACACGGGGACGATTTTTGCAATTTTGTCTTTAAAAAGATTGATTTGTAATGTTTAAATTCCTAAAAGTAACGTCACGGTGGAATTCTATATTTATGTTATAACTAGATTTTACCCGTTGCACATTGCAGCGACATATTTATGTTATAACTAGATTTTACCCGTTGCACATTGCAGCGACAGTAACAATTTTAAGTTGAATCTTGACGATTGTATTGATAAAAGTTATATACTGTGACATCTGTTGGTAGATTAATATCGAATGTCGCTACCACTAAATAACTCTAGTTTATACCGCCGAATGAAAGTGTATTATATGTGACCAAAATCATAGGTAAGGAACGTACATAAAAATAATCACAAAAGTGTACACAAAAATTACATCAAAACGTAAAAAAATTTGAATTTATATCAATATATATATACATATATATATATATATATATATAAAAATTTGAATTTATATCAATATATATATACATATATATATATATATATATATATATATATATATATATATATATATATATATATATATATATATATAAGCCAATAAGATTATTTTATTAAATCAATGCATAGAAGTTCAAACAATAAAGAACCTATTATATGTCATCGATTGATATATATATATATATATATATATATGCATGAAAACACTAAAAAAAATTATATCGAAATATAGATAAATTTGAATTTGTATCAATACATACATAAAAAAACAAATATATATATATATATATTTTAATTGGCAAATGAAAGTTCTAAATAATAACAACCTCGAATTTATACCGAATCATACATTAAAATAAGCATATTAAAATTTAGTTTTTTTTTCAATTAACGAATAGAAGTTAATAAGAAAAATTAGAGTATACAAAATTCAAAATCGAATGGGTTAAAGTCACAATTTACAAAGTTTAAATACAAATGAATGATGACGCACTTTACAAAGTTTAAAGTTAAGGGGGACAAAGTAAAATTTGACAAAATTGAAGACGGTAATTATAGGAAAATCATATTATATATACTACGGAAAAAAACACAAAAAACTTAGGGCGAAAGTGACAATATATAAAGTGCAAAATCGATGGATTAAATGATATTTTATAAAATAGAGCGGTATAAAATGTCATTTTATAAAATAGGGGTCGCAAAAAAAACAATAGAAGAAAAGGGTTTAAAATGGAAAAATAAAGAAAATGAAAGGGATAAAAACCAAAAGAATAAACCACCCACATTAGTTTTTAGAAGATATATATGCACAACAGGTGGTTTTAAGGGGTTTTTTCGTCAATTTGGTTATTTTTAATGTTTAACATTCTAGTCATGATGTTCTGATCATTTGCGGGTGTTCGTCTCATAATTATCATAAGCAAACTGATCACATCTAGTAAAAGTTAATTACCTATAAAAGTAAATAAACTTTATCACGTTTGCACACTTAATTACTAATATATTTTTTGAACAAATATGACCATTACAAACCACTAACATGACTAAATATATTCAAAAGATAAAGTGTACTACTATTACAAGTCATTAACATTTATATATAAAAACAATGTCATAGAACTATATTGACTCTTCTAGTAATGATGGAATTAGATTCTAACCCGACTTCATCATGTAACATAACAAATACTGGAATTGTGAAATTACGGTTCTTTCAAGCATTTTGTCGAACACGTCTCACGCATTTTTTAAGTTCCCACGTGTCTATAAATATATATCCGAATATTGTTGGCATATGCATTTTATGTAGGTCCAAGTTTGAAAATATGTGCATCTAACTATTTGCTCATGAACATGGTGAAGAGATAAGCACAAACCTTAATCACAAACGCAAAAGAGAAATATTCCCTTTTGATATCATTTTAAGATGGAATAAATGACTTCTTGTTTACGGTTGCTATTCCGATAACAGGCTTTGATGACAGTGTTCCAAGCAAAAGAATTTGCATGTTTGATATGGGTATGGAAGATGATGGAGGTCATACATATATGAAAGTGGATAATTGTATTATGGACGGAAAATGTATGCAGATTAGTAGTGGAGGTGGTAAGTGTAGCGCCCCATATTTTTCAAAATAATTTAAAGCTATGGTTTAATAAAAAGAGAACAAGATTTAACAAAAAAACATTTAACAAAGTATCATAGTTTAAACTAAATAGTTTCAAAACAATCTTATGTATGTTTTCAATATTGTATCAAATAAACCATAGCAAGCAAACCAAAATTTACAAAATCAAAGCTAACTGTTACTTATGCTTTACTAAGTCTCACATGGACTTCATTACTTCTATAACATTTCGCACCTTTGAACTATCACCTGGGATACATGACATAAAAGAGATATGTAAGACAAAATGTCTTGTAAGTTACGTGGATTTTAGACTATAAAACGATTCAAAGCATTTATAAGAAAACCATTTCACACATATCGTAACATATCATATCATATCATTTAATTACATTTCCAAGTCAGATGCTAAAGTGAAAAGAACAAAATCGGTTCACCGAGGTGTCATGCTATATTAGGACATCTACTTTGCAAAAGGAAGGTACCATCCCAATGATGGGTTTTGAGCATATCTACAATCTTATGTGATCATGCAACCCTAATTGCTTTGGATCTAAGTTTTTCTCTATTAAACATGCAAATTGAAAACCAAAGCAATGAACCCTAGATCTAGTATATACAATTTCAAAATTCACATATATTAGGGTTTGATGATTACCTCACTTGTTATGTTGTAATAACAAGAACAATCCTTGCTTGATCTTGACTCTTGAAAGCCTAATACCCCAAGTGTTGCACCTCTAATGGAGTCACAAACCCTCAACGCAACAAGGATGACTTGGAGAGGTATGAAAATTGGCCAGGGTATGTATCATATGCATAAGTGCCGATTTACTATGTAGAGGTCCTTTAAATAGTTGTGGCTGCTAGGGTTTTTAGGTGTAAACCCTAATACCTTACTTAGGTACCAAGCAGCCCATGGACTCCATCCTTAGAGCCCTTGGACGAAATCTATAGGGCTTCCCCCTTAGGATTTCGTCCACTCCACTCTATGAAGTCCATCAGCCCAATTATGCAATTATCAATGATTTGCACAATAGCCCCTCAATTATTAATCAGTTCCTATTAATCCCAAAATTAATACTAGATTAATTTCTGATTAATTACCAATTAATAATATGATCTCTAAATAATATATTAATCTTGTAATATAATTATAAAATCATTATGAGTATCAATTTATTATTCATATAATAAATCCTACTCTCTCCCTCTCCTCTGGTCATCTTATCAAGTTGCATGAGTGAAGGCAACCCAACAGGACCATGCTCATAATCAAATCAAGTACATACCAAATATATTTATGGGCTTAGACATCTAATCCAACACCCAAATATATTTATGGGTTTGGACAATTTTCATTGTGTCTTTACTTCTTTTCCTTCTAACGTTAGCACATAAACATTAAACAACTTGCATGTCGTGTATCATTATAACACCCGTTTCTCAGGTACTTTGCATTCATAGCTTAAAAATAAATTTTCTTGCAAAAATGGTCCTTACGCAGGGCGTTAGTCATTAAGTGGACGTAGGGACTTCATGCTCTACGCAAGGCGTACAATCCCTACGTAGGGCGTAATTACTCAGAACCCAAACCCTAAATTTTTAGGGTTGAGACCATATTTAGAGACCTTAAGTCCCTTGAGGCCTCCCTTATCATCAACCTCCACTCTCCCAATCTATCATTTAAAAACTCTAATTACTTGTGAGCTTGATTGAGCCTTTTTATGTGTTAGTGGTGCATATTAAAGAAAGAGAATTCTATCATTGTGGATTGGTGTGGCTCAATCTTGAAGATCTGGAGCTTTCGTCTCTTTTGTAAACTTCTAGAGGTATAAAGCTTTCATCTCTATGGTTCTATGGTTTAGATCTAGGTTAGATTCTTAGTCTTTAAGCTTTTTGTGACAACCCGAAATTCCTAACCGATACATTCTTCATTTTTAATCAAAGTTATCCTCGTTTTGCTATTTTGTAATAAGTTTTGGGTCCATATAAAGTGCTTTAGACTTAATACAATCGAGATATGAGTCTTAGGGAGGGTTAGAATGTGTAAAACATCACAAAATCGGGCCAAACACACCAAGCAAGGTGTGTGTGGCCAGCCAGCCGCACACAACCAACCGCACACCCCCTAGCCTCACACTCCAGCCTATATAAAGGACCTAAGTCAACCTTACACCCTTTTTCACACTCCTTCAAATTGGAACATTCTCTCTCAAGAGTTCTTCAAGTTTTCCTCTCCAATCATCAAAACAAGTAAGTAAACACCCTTAGATCTTTACTAAAACACGTTGGAAAGCCTTTGCCTCGAGTTTGATCCATGAAATCATCATTTTAGATGATCTTCATGTTTGTACGGCCGCACATACATCATGTGTGACCGCACACACATTTTTGGCCCTAAAATGGGCTTATACACTCACCCAAGCTTAACATCGACCAAAACACCTTCTTAGAATCATCACAAAGCCTTGGAAAATCGATTTGGACAAGTTTGTAGGAGTATGTACGGATGCACACACCTGGCCGCACACGCCATGTGCAACCAAACACACCCTTTTTAGGGTCCAAAATGGCCCCAAACTCCCAATCTGGCTAAGCAATGGTCAAAACACCTTCACTAGAACGTCCAAAATGCTTGGAACCACGATTTCAACACACTCCATAGTGAGTGTGCGGACGCACACACACTTGGCCGCACACTCTGGCCACACACACACAAAAGCCATGCTTTTATGGCCTTACACTCCAATATAGGGCTATACACTCATTATGTGCAACCATATGAGTTGATAACATTTAATTCTAAGTGTTTTATGTCCTTAAGACATGTCCCTATCACCATTAGTGGTTATAAATACTAATGTATTCACATATATGTAATTATATGTTAAATAGGATTCATTTGCGCTCAAGACTCCATTTGACACCCAACAATCCTATAGCGATCTTTCATTCGAGTTACTCACTACAGGTGAGTCCATACCCCTGAATTAACCTTTTAAATTATTTTAAATGCTTTTATGGGGGGGAACACTTCTATTTATTGCTTTAATCATATGTGATTTACAACTAGAACAAACAGGAAAATTTGTTACTATTTTCAAATTGCTATCAAACTTATGGATTTTCAAACTTTCAATCCTTTTATCAAACTCAATTTCATGTAAAACTGTTTCCAAACTCTTTTAAACTTACATTATTTTTAAACCCTATCTACACTAATATATTTATATAAATAAGACTTGAAGGACTTAGGACTGATAGCTCACCTTACTTCCTGTTCCTTGTTTGGTTATGGACTTAGGGTATCCTACTATTTGTCTGAATGTCATTGAATTCTTATATATATATATATATATATATATGTGTGTGTGTGTGTGTGTGTGTGTGTTGGATGTAACAACTTTCACTTCAGTTCAACACCTTTGTGTAGCAAAGGCATACCTATCACATTACTAATTAACTATAATAGGTATAGTTAAGGGATTACTACTCACTACTACTAGTAGTACAAAGATATATACAAGAGAATACTATACATTATACAAGAGAATACTATACACTATACAAGAGAACATACTATAGACTAGTAAAAGGAGAACATCACTACACTACGACATACTACAAAAACATTTGAATACTATAAAAAGAATGTGACATACTACTTCTCGATACGAAACTTCATTGTGCTATCATTGTGTGACCAGAGTCTCCTGGAGGGAGAGGGGGCATTATGTGTATAGATCTATATGGGACAGACACTCCCACATCCCGACTGCTAGCTACAGTCAGAGCCGACTAGGCCCAGGGGTGACAAAATGTCACCATACTACGTGTTATTTGGAGGGTCATCAGTTATTCAACCGTCGATCAGCATGGTTACATACGAGTTCACAATAAGGATTTAAGGCAAAAATGGACCTTTCGAGGCGTATCGCCTGGAGTCTACTTATTACTACTATATACTTTTTTTGGGGCGTATTGTTCATTCAGTACTACCTGGAGTCTGTATTTCAATGCTTTGTGACCTTGTCACATACTCATTTAAGTAAACTATATTTTCATACTAATATTTTTCACTAAGGAAAAACCCTTACATTTACAAAAGGACAATTACACAAACACTCAGGTCTTGGTAGAAGACTACCTTTTTACTGGAAAACATAGGGCTTTCTAGGGAGTATACTATTTACAAAACCTTTGAAATCAATTACTACACTACATGGTTACTAACATTTTTATACAAACAATGACACTAAATACTTATGAACTCACTAGCTTTATGCTGATACTCGCTTTCAAAATAACTTGTATTCTCGGGTCATCATTAGACAGGTACAGATGGAACTTTTGAGAAGATGAAGCATACAAGACTCATATTTTATTTTGATTATACTTTTGGTGTCTTACAAACTGTACAGAACGCACTTGTATTACAATTATTATATTAATGCAATGGATGTTGTTGCTTGTCTTTACTATTATACATTGTTGTGATACCGTACATGATGTCCTCCACCCCACAACGTTTCCGTCGTTCTTGGTTTTGGGTTGTGACAGATTGGTATCAGAGCACTATTTATAGTGAATCAAGTATATCAACCCATAAAAGATATACTAACTATAAATACATCGGGATTAAAATACTTTGACCAAGAATATATACTTTTGAATAATAAAATCTTTAACTAAGTATATATACACACACACACATTTAACCATACCAGTGTCAGTATCATACTAGAACAAAACAAAAGTATTACGATTGTTGAACAACACAATTAGGCTTAGAGACATATGGTCAAACCTAAGTGGATATAGCCTGATCAACTATATTTTATGAGGAGTGACTAACATGTACCTAAGAATGGTTACGTTGTTGCAACAAGTCTAAAAACTTACCAACACTACTACTAAAAGAACATTAGGACATAATACTATAGGAGTATTCTGCATTACTATAAACTACATAACTATAAACTACATACATGAGAACTAAAAAGGTCGTTACTAGTAGGGAAATAGTTGCTAAGTGGGTACTCTACGATTACATGTGACTAAGGCGCTATAGACTTAGAATCTGTGATCTTTGCTTTGCTTCTTGTTCCTTGTTTGGTTGTGGATTTAGATTTAGGGCCACTTATTCGAAGGTCTATCCTGTTTCGGTTGCATGTAATTGGTATGCACTATGCAAGTATTGAATCAATTAATAATGATCATCTTATAACTATCTTAGATTAGTATGTCTACTAACTATTCTTTCCCCCATTCTCGTGTAGATAGCATGGCTGGCTTCCATCTCCCTGGCGATCCGTACTATCCGAACCAAGGCGTTGGAGGATGGCTTGATGAGGAGCCCGAAGAAGATCACCCAATCCCTTTGGATGACATCGTACAGAGGGTTTTTCGGATAGTTCCGACTCTGAATCAGAGATCAACTACCTATCCCTAGTAGCCCCAAACCCCAACCCCTGCCCGGGATTTCAAGGTCCCACTCCCATGTGGGCAATAACCTTGAATCAATGGAGTGACGAGCAGGGTCAGCCCTTACCTTTTAACGGAGACCGAAGCTTTTACAACATAAGCGAGGGAGGTTCAGCTGACTGAGTACTGCCCATCATGGTCCATAGGATTACTAGAAATGTTGAGCAAGGTCATGCAGCCATCGACCAAATTGTGGAAATTGACGCCAACTTTGGCCTTAACACTATCCGTATTCGCCAACTCGAAGAAGTTATGGACAGGACTAGGAGGACCAATGAGGCTCTGCAACAACAGTTGGCTGCATCCCGAGCCGAAGTCATGGAACTCCGAGTGCGTTAAAGGGTGCATGAACGACATCTTCAGGAAGTTGTATGCTAACTGGCAGACCTGAGGGTTCGCCCGAGGGATACCCTTCGCCAGTAGAAAAGGTTGACTTATCTTTCTCTTTTGGTTAAGGAATAGCCTTTTCTTTTCTATGCTCTATGGAACACTTGTCTATAAACATTCCTAACTTTGAAAGTACTCTAACTAGACTTCTGAATTGCCAACATTTTCCCTTATGGCTTCATGTAAGACCTATTGTTAGGTCATTTTTCCCAAACTCATTTTACATCATTAATACCAGTAATGTGGAATGCTAGCAAGTTCGCCACCTATAGGTGTTAATGAACTTGGGTGTTCATTCGCTGTACTCCATCCCCCTCATGGTTGCCTTAATTGACATATATTTCCAGGAAACCCCCGAATGCATGTGTTCCCCCCCCCCCCCCCCCCCCCCCGCCCGCCCGATGAAATATTCTTAGACTAGGTCCCTTTTGTTAATTATCTTAGGGACATAAAGTGAGAATAACGGGAATGGGTAATTGGGTTATTGTTGGTTGATGAAAATTAATTAATTTATTTATTGGGGGTTGAAAACCCTATATGCTCACCAGGCTCACAAGCCTGACTCACTCAGTTTATTTGTATTACAGGAAGTGGCACAAGGGCATAAGATGGATGAATCATCAAGTTGTTTTGTTTACAAGTTTGTATATGTATATATTTGTTGAATGACTTGTAATGTTATCGTTTATGCTTTATGGTCTGTATCGGAACATGACATCCCGAGTTTTGATTATATAATGAAAATACATTTCTTTATGAAATGCTTTGATAAATATTATTTTATCATACTTTGCTTTTGGGAACAAATTCCGCAACTCTTTCAAATCAAAAGGATTTACTCTGAAATTATTTTAAAAGCATAAATGAAAATCGGTCTTTTCTGGCCGAGATTTTGGGGATGTCACAGTTGGTATCAGAGCATTAGTTTAAGCGAACTAGGAATTTGTAGGATTTCTAGACTTAAACTTAAAATGCTAAGTGAAATTTTGAGATGTGTGTCTGTTATGTTTTAGACACGAGCACTAGTTTATTTTAGGAAAATAGCCTAAAATGCTTTTATGTGCTAAATGTTATATGTTGCCATATATGATATTATTTGTTCGGATCTATGGTCTGTTGCCGACCGGATCTAGAAACCTTATGTGTGTAGGATTCTAAGCGTACGTCTACAATATTAGAACTAGCATGTAGACGTTCCAGAGTGATAAAGATGATTTGAATATCTATCGTGAATAAGGATCTAATTTCACATTATTTGGTATGTAGATCAAAAATGGTGAGAACGAGGAGTGGAGTTGGAAATGCTGATGAAAATAGGAATCAACCACCAGTGATTGAACAATTACCTGTTGTAGCTGCAGCAACGAATCCAATAACAATGGCTGGTGTACAAATGATGATTCAAACAATGTTGGATCGTCAAATGGAGGAGACTAGGTGGTTTCTTCAAAAGAATTGTGAAGAACTGTCAATTCATGTGGAAGAGCTCGAATTAAATGAAGGGAAGTCGGAAGGTGGAAACTTCAGTGGGTCTGGTTATCAAGCCAACCCACCGACAGTTAGGCAAAACAACCATGATGGAAGGAATGATGGAATGGGATGAAAGTACACGGACTTTCTAACTTGCAAACCGTCGACCTTCACTGGAAAGGAGGACCCGATCGGAGTGATGGATTGGATTTCTGAAATGGAGTTAGCCTTCATGACTTGTGGCTGTAGAGGCAAGTTGCAGACTACCTATGCAGTGCGTCAGTTCCGAGGTGGAGTTGTTCATTGATGGAACACTCTAGGGAAGACTTTAAGCCCTAATGAGCCACTACAATTGACATGGGCAGAATTCTTGGTGCAGTTCAAGTGCAAGTTCTGCTCGGCTCAAAATCTATTGGAATTGGAGAATATGTTTCTAACATTGACGAAAGGCAGCATGTCAGTTGATGAATACACTAATAACTTTACAGACAAGATGGAGTTTGCCTTGCGCATCGTTCCAGATGAGCTGACAAAGGTTGACCGGTACGCAAAGGGGCTCTAATGCGAGTACACAGTGCCAGTTCGTCAGACACCTACTCTAGAGGCGGCTATTTGGGATGCCAAGTCTGTTGAGGACATGATCAAGGGAAGATCCGCCAGCAAGGTTGAAGTTGGCGAGAAGAGAAAGTTTGAAGAAACTTCAGGTTCCAATAAGAAAAGCAAATTTTCGAAGTCTGATTCGAAAAAGTTTGGAGGAAAAGGAGGAGAAGCGAAATGGTGTGAGAAGTGAAAGAAAAAGCACTTTGGGAAATGTAGTGAGGATGTAACCTACTACAAGTGTGGAAAAATTAGGCATTTTGCCAATGAGTGTCCGTCCAACAAAAGGATGTGTTTTGGTTGTAATGAAGAGGGGCACATTTTGAAAGACTATCCGAAGAAGAAGGAGGAAGCTAAGCCCACCATTCCACTAAAGCCGAAGGCAAGAGCCTTCCAAATGACACTTGAGGTTGCGAAGGATGAAGCTGATGTCGCTTCAGGTACCTTTCTCATAAACGAATTACCTGCTAAAATTTTGTTTGATTCTGGAGCCAACTACTCCTTTATTTCGCATGAGTTTGGTAGAAAACTAGTTTTGCCTGTTGATAGACTAGATAATGCTTTATTAGTCGAAGTTGCTAGTGGCAAGTTTGTACCTGTTAGCCATCATATGAAAAACATCTTAATCGACCTTAATGGGAATAAGTTTCATGAGGAATTATTGCCTATCGAACTAAATGGTTTCAACATCATTATGGGAATGGATTGGATTAGCGCCAATGACGCCGAGATATTATGCAAGAAGAAGATAGTAAAAGTAAACTCGCCAGGGAAAGAGTCTTTTATGGTGTACGGGGACAAACTTCGAGTAAATTATGAAATAATTTCCCTAATGAAATCCAGAAAGTGTTTGACCAAGGGATGTACATCATATTTAGCATTCGTGATCGATGCTAAGAAGGAAAAGAAGGTGATGCAGAGTATTCCAGTGGTGTGTGATTATTCGGAAGTATTTCCCAAAGATCTTTCTGGATTACCACCTGATAGACAAGTGAAGTTCAGAATAGACTTGTTACCAGGGACCACGCCAATAGAAAAAGCACCTTATCGATTAGCACCGACGGAGATGAAGGAGTTGATGTTGCAACTTTAGGAGTTATTGGACAAAGGTTTCATTAGACCTAGTTCATCGCCCTGGGGAGCTCTGGTGTTATTCGTGAAGAAGAAAGATGGAAGAATGAGAATGTGCATTGATTACAGAGAGTTGAACATGGCAACAATAAAGAATAGATATACGTTGCTGAGGATTGATGACCTGTTTGATCAATTGCAAGGTTCGAACTATTTCTCGAAGATCGATCTAAGGTAACGATATCATCAGCTAAAAGTGAGAGAACAATATATCGAGAACACTGCATTCAGAACTAGATATGGAGACTACGAGTTCTTGGTTATGTCGATTGGACTAACCAATGCTCTAGCAGCATTCATGGATTTGATGAATAGGGTTTGTAATCTGGTGCTTGATAAATCTGTGATAGTGTTCATAGACGACATTCTGATTTACTCGAAAAGCCAAGAGGAGCATGGCAGACACTTGCGAGAAGTGTTAGAAGTCTTAAAGAAGGAGAAGTTGTATGCAAATTTATCCAAATGTGATTTTTGGATTCGTGAAGTCCAATTCTTGGGTCACGTCGTCAACCAAGAAGGGATAATGGTTGATCCAGCAAAGATTGAGGATGTAATGAAGTGGGAACAACTGAAAAGTCCCACGGAGATCCGAAGCTTTTTAGGATTAGCCAGATATTACTAAGGTTTATCCAAGGATTTTCTTCGATTGCTACTCCATTAACAACTTTGACCCACAAAGGAGCTACTTATGTTTGGAATGATAAGCATAAAGAAGCATTCGAGAAGCTAAAGAAGAAGCTATGCGAGGCACCAATGCTTTCTTTACCCGATGGAGTTGAAGACTTCGCTGTTTATAGCGATGCGTCTGGGGTTGGATTGGGTTGTGTTTTGACCCAAAGAGAAAAGGTGATAGCATATGCGTCTCGACAACTAAAGGAGCATGAAAAGAATTACCCGACTCATGATTTGGAGTTGGTAGCGGTGGTTTTCGCTCTGAAAATATGGAGGCATTACCTCTATGGCACAAAGTGCAAACTTTTCACTAATCATAAGAGTCTCCAATATCTCTTTAATCATAAAGAGTTAAATATGAGGCAACGACGTTGGCTAGAGTTACTCAAGGACTACGACTGTGAGATACTTTACTACCCCGGTAAAGCTAATGTTGTTGCTGACGCTCTTAGTCGGAAAGTCAATGTTGAGAGAAAAAGGTCAAGAGCGTTGAGAATAGAAGTTGTCTCGACAACTGTGGAGAGTACAAAGAAAGCTCAAGAGGAAGCTTCTGAGAAGAATGACCGAAAGGAAGAACATTTGGGCAAAACGTTGGTGTTCGGTATAAACAGTCACGGACTGAAGGTGTTCCAAGATTGTATTTGGTTACCTAAGTCAAGAGGAATTATGGATCTTCTAAAGGAAGAAGCTCACAAAACCATGTACTCGATTCATCCTGGCAGCACTAAAATCTATAGGGACCTAAAACCCTACTACTGGTGGCCAACGATGAAACTTGATGTTGCAAAGTATGTGGCTGAGTGTGTGACTTGTACGAGAGTCAATACACAACATCAGAAACCATATGGGAGTTTAGAACCTTTACCTGTGCCTATGGGTAAATGGGAAGACATTGCGATGGATTTTGTCACTAAACTACCCAGAACAAAGAATGGTCACGACATGATTTGGGTGGTCGTTGATCGATTCATTAAGAGTGCGCATTTCATAGCAGCCAATGAGAAATGATCTATGGAAAAGCTCGTGAATTCTTATGTGAAGGAAATTGTGAGGCTTCACGGTGTTCCGTTAACGATTGTATCGGATTGTGATAGTCGTTTCACCTCAAGGTTTTGGAAAAGTCTACAAGAGGAAATGGGTACCAAGTTATGTTTAAGTACAGCTTACCATCCGCAGATTGATGGTCAGAGTGAAAGAGCAATACAAACACTTGAAGATATGCTGAGAGCATGTACCCTGGAATTCCTAGGTAATTGGGATGAACATTTACCTTTGGTAGAATTTTCCTACAATAATAGTTTCCACTTGAGCATAAAGATGGCACCTTATCAAGCTTTGTACGGACAAAAGTGTCGTACGCCGTCGTGTTGGCTTGAAGCTGGGGAAAATCAGTTTATGGCACCTTAACAAATAATTACACAATTATCAATTGTGTTCAACTTGTATTCCCCCCCCCCCCCCCAAAGCATTTAAAACAGTTTAAAAGATTGATTACGGGGTATGAACTCACTTGATGTGGGTGATTCAAACGGTTATGCGTGTAAGGATGAGAAGCTCCTCGAATGATGTCCCGAGACTTAACAAGTCCTAAATGACATATATTGACATAAATATAGGGTTTATAGGTAACCAAAGGAAAGGAAACACCCCACGGGACTAGGAAGCACTTAGACCAAGTGTTAGAATCACATGTGATTGGACTAAGGAGTGTGGAATGACCTTAACATGAGTTTACTACCATGGGTTTACGACCAAAGGGAGTTTAGGACTGTAAAATCATGGTCAAACATGCATAAGTGTTGGTTTGAAGGCTAGGGAAGCTTGAGGGACTTTTGGTCTACACAATGATGAGAAAGACCCACTTATTGGAGAGTGTTGAGGAGTTTATGGCCCTCGGGAGCTTACTCTTGGTCGTAAACTCTCTATTTGGTCACTTTTAGGGTCTTAAAGGTAAGGAGTCTCAAGGTTTCAAATGTTCTAAGTTTAAACAGGAGCATGGATGTGTTTAAGGTCCACATTTTGACCATTCATGGAGTTTAATTACGGTCAAGGGTGTTTACTCTTGGGCCGTAAACTCACTAGATGATGAGTTTGGTGATGTTTTCAAGTCCCTAAGCATGGGTCCTAACTAGATATCAAGTGTAGGGAAGATCACTTACGATATAGAGGCTTGAAATGGTTGATCTTGGCCAAGAACACTAGTATGTGTTCTTGGTGTTCTTGGTGAAACTTGAAGATCTAAACAAACATGATTTTCATGGATGAAATCAATGTATGAAGCTAGTTAATAAGATGTATCAACTAATCAAGGGATAGAACACTTACACTTTTGAATATCTAAGGTGAAAGTTGGATGATAGTTGAGAGAGAATGAGGGAAAATCGACAAGGAAAGAAAGAAATGAAATAATTGGCCAACACTTGAATATATAGGGTGAGTTTACGACCCACATGGAGTTTACGGCCATAAACTCCAATGTGGTGGTCGTGAACTCATGGTGTTGGTGATTTAGGCTTGATCATTTCTCAGTGGTTCTACCTGGTACTTCCTAGCACTCATTCCTTTAGTGTATTAGGCTCAGAACACTCAAACATGCTCCAAATTGTGCTAAATGATAGCAGGAGTGAGTATGTCACTGAGTTGAGTTAACTGACTAAGATTTCAAAGCAAAATTTTCAGGTTGCTACACAGGGCTATATTATGATCTTCAAGTGGATTACTCTACTCAATTGTGGAACGAATTCTTGAAGAGTATTGAAAACACAAATGCTCTTCATGGCATTTCGTGTACGAGATACTGGAGCTTGATCTTGTAGTATTTCTATGAGAAGGAGGGGATTATGGTTCCTAATGATGAAGAAAAAGTTGTTTTCCATGTGTATAGTTGTCCGAAGGATGCAACTGATGATGCTGAGGAGTTTCCACTTGTAGCTCGTATTCCAGATATAATGCTCAAACGAGTCAATCCTAGGAACACAGTCTTATTAACTCACTTGAAAACAATTGATATAACTATTGAAAATGGAATTCTTTTGGAAAGAGAAGAGACAAAGTCTAAATGTACGAAGAAGACTGATGTTGGTTCTTCTGAGAAACAAGTCAAAGAGTCTAAATCTACGAAGGTTCCGAAGAAGTTACCAGTTACTGAAGTAGAGCCAACAATACCCGAAGTTATAGTTATTGATACACCCATAACTCAAAAAGAGATTATTCCTTTGAAGACCGGTGTCTTTCGAAGAATCAAAATGAAATCCAAACACAAGAGCCGATCTCTACTCACGAATGTTGTCCGAAAGCCACAGATTACTCATCAAGGACTTCTATTTCATGAAGTTCCAGCACATGCTTCACCATCGTCAAAGAGACGAAGAGCTACTGATATGGCTAAACACATTTCCAAGAAGAAAAAGAAGAAAAGCAAGATGATTATTTCTTCTGAGTCCACAGCTGATGATGATGAGACAATTCCAGAAACTCCTGAGGTCAATCTTCACAAAGAAACTTCTACTCCTGCACATACATATATTATACCACCCGAAGATTCGGTTGCCAAGTCATTATCTAAGGAGGCCCAAACTTCAGACATTATTGTAAACGTATCTAATACGGATGCAAATGTCATCATGGGTGAGGATGATTCAAAGAACGAAACCCAAGGTAAACCTTCGACTGTTACCTCAGAAACCTTTGTTTCTTTTCCTCCACAAATCACACCTATCATACCCACTACTTCCACCACTAATTCTCCTACTTTCGAAAACATTATCAAACAACCAATTACTTCTCTTTCTCTTCACAATCCACTAATCCACCTACAACCACTTCACCAATTCAAGAGTTTATTTGGTTTTTATCCGTATTTAGGTAACTATGTTTTTTTGTCCACATTTGACCAATAAACTTGTTTGACCTGTTCATAATAGTGTAATATTACCGTAATTACTGGTCATATTACCCTATTTTGAACAGGTCAAACAAGTTCAATGGTTAAATGTGAATGAAAAAAACATGGTTACCTAAATATGGACAAACACCAAAGTTTGTTACCTTTCTAGGTCATTAACCCTTACTCTAAGACTACTAGGTGTGGGCAACATGTTATTACATGTTACCACACCCAAAAGGTGTCATGTCAGCATCCTACTCATACATGGGTATTATAACATGTGATAACACCAATTATTTTCTATTTTATTTTCTATCTTATTTTTTATGTTTTTTTCTATATTTCGAATTTTTATTTATTTATTTGTATTTAAAAAGTAAAAATAAATTTTTAATAAATCTTAAATTAAAAACGACATTAAAAAATTACAACAAAACACAAAAACATTTAAAAACCTAAAAAGCAAAAAAAGAAAAAAAAAGAAAAAAAAAGAAGATAAAACCTACATTTTTTGGCCTAAAACTATTCGTCTTCGTTTTCGTGACCAACAAAGATGGAATCTGCCAAGTCTTCATGGAGTTGCTTGTGTTTTCGCTGATCTTGAAAATCAACCACTTTATGTAAATATTACGATGTCTCTGGTTGAAATTGCACATGTCTTGGCTCCGTAGGCGAATACGTTGCAATATTGCGTCCTTATCTTCGACAACCATGTTATGCATTATGATACATGCATACATGATATATCGTAGAGTATCTAACTCATAAGGTCTTGCTGCGTGTTCAACTATGTGTCATTTTGATTTAAAAACCCTAAAAGCACGTTCAACGTCCTTATGTGCTCCTTCTTGTCGTCTATTGAAATATTTGTCCCTTGGATCTATTGGGTGTCGAAACGCCTTCACAAACATAGAATATTGTGGATATATTCCGTTTGTAAGGTAATACCCAAACTTATATTGGTTTCCATTCACTGTGAATGGAGCATCCGGGGCTTTTCCTGACAAAAGATCGTCAAATATTGGTGAGTGATCGAGAACGTTGACGTCGTTGTTAGAACCTGCAACCCCGAAAAAAGCATGTCAAATCCATAAATCTTGTGAAGCAACAACCTCTAAGACCAACGAAGGTGCTCCATGATGATCGCTCGAATACTGGCCTTTCCACGCTACGGGGCAATTTCTCCATTTCTAGTGTATACAGTCTATGCTCCCAAGCATACCCGGAAAATCATGTCTTTCTTCATTCACCGCATATAGTTGTTGCATATCATGCAACGAAGGTTTGCGCAAGTATTGGTCACCGAAGGTTTCAACAACACCTCTTGCCAATAAATACAAACTTTCTCGTGCGGTCCTCTCAGACATTCTCATATAATCGACAACAGAATCGGGCAACTCCCCCATTTCCATAAGTTTTATTGTAACAACACATTTTTGCAACCCTATGAAGCCTCGTTTGCCTCTAGCATCATATCTCATTTGAAAATTTTCATACCTAAATAAATATTAAACATGTAAATATTGTATTTATTTTATCTAAAAGTGACATTTTATAAATTATAAAAATTGAAACAAACAATACCTAAATAAATATTAAACATGTAAAAATATATTTATTTTATCTAAAAGTGACGTTTTGTAATTTATAAAAGTTGAAATAAACGATGCATTGCTTCCATAGCGTTGAATATCATTTCAAAGACATTTTTTCGCAAACGAAATCTTCTTTTGAAATCGCTTGGCTGGTAGACACAATTTTCAGCAAAGTAATCGTTAACTAGCCGTCTATTCTCTTCCTCATGATCTCTATTTAACGCCGCACGTCGTGTGAGTAGTGGAGTTGGATCTGGCTGTAATAGGTTGTCTGTAAAATACCGATACATCATACTCACGTACAAATTGTCTTCGTCGTTATCATCGTTGTACGGATGAACCGGATCAAGACGATTCATATTTTGGAATTTGGAAATATTGAAAGAATTATGTAGTTGAAAGAAATTTATGTTTTTTGTATTTAAAAATGATATAAGTTGTATGTATTTATAGTGTAATTTTTTTAATAAGTTACCGTTTGAAAATACGGTCGAAATTGTGACCGTTTGCATCAATTAACCGCGTTATGGTCCGTTGTCGTGATAACATATAGTAACGTAACACCTAATAACGGCTAGGCGGGGCGGTGTTCCACCCGTTATGGCGCCGTTATTAGCGTGCCAAATCGGATAACGTGGGTTGCGCTTTGCCCACACCCGACTCTCTAAAGATAGAGATAAGATCATTCCGCAAACAAACACCTAGTTTACTCTAAAAATAAAGATAAGATCATTGATTCAAACTTTATATTTAATCATTTTAATACAAATATTTAATTCTGATTTTGATCTTCTATATATCGCAACAAATTAATATATGAAGGGTCAAAACCTATTATTGTAGTAGTTGGGGGACCGCCTCCACATCATCGTCATGGCTCTACAATCTTCATGTAGCTAAGCAAGCGTTATTTTAGTAATTTAAAGGTTATTTTAGTAATATCACTAATATTAAATATTAAAACACTAATAAATCAAGGAAAAGTACCCAACTTTGTTAAACCATTCGTTTGTCCAAAGCCGTAATTATTGAATACAATATTCTTTTGAAAAGAAAACACGCACTTCATGCATTGAATGTTATGCCTTTCTATACATGTGTTTCCCCTAAAAAGCTTATTGCTTTTCTGTTTTCCACTTTGAGCGGGCTAGGCAGGCTGCTAGCCAAATTTGCCCACATATCTCTCTCTCGCGCGCGACGCACCGTATCGACTCAGTTTGTGTACTCGTTGGAGTTCCAGACGATCTGATCACCGGTTTCTATCTCTGCCGCAACTCCGGTCACACGCTTCTTCTTCCATGTAAGTGCCGGCTGAAGATTTTCTTCAATTTAATTGCATTGAATTTTACTTGTGTGTAAAAACTGTACCTAGCTAAAGGTATATGTCTTTGTGTATCTGCATATATAATTAGGAGTCGTTGTGTGTGGTTTGCATTTGTGATTTTGTATAATTTAGAAATTGCAATTACTTGTGATAAGAACGATTCGTCAGGTCAAAAGAGACTAATGATAATGTTTTGGTATTCTTTTGTTAAAATTTGTGTCATATTGTGTTGAAGAGGATCAACAAGCTCAAAATGGAAATATAAAGTTCGTGTTTCCTCCATGTGCTTAGTGAGATTCCGATTTGATCTATGTGAAAAGCGTGAAAGGAACTAATAGTTAGGTATAGATTATGATACGTCACATCAATGAAAAAAAAATATTATCATCGTGAATGATAGAACTGTTTGGATTAGAATGACCTTTCAATAGAACTTACTTTATAAATTTGACTTTTGTTATTTTACATAGATAGTTATAAATATTGAATGATGCGTAGTTTTTCCATTGTCTTTAACCAGTGGTCAGAAATTGTGGATGATCTATATGTTCTTTGAGCCTTAGGTTAACGATGAAGAAGGTAACAAAGAAGGTCGGGAAATATGAGATTGGTCGAACAATTGGTGAAGGCACATTTGCAAAGGTCAAGTTTGCGAAAAACACAAAGACTGGTGAGGTTGTTGCTGTTAAGGTTCTGGCTAAAAGCACAATACTGAAGCATAAAATGGTGGATCAGGTTTGATTTTCACTTACAATTGTTCTCTTCAACTCAAAATCTTACATAACATGTACCAAAGATGCATCTGTTAGATATATTGTAAACTAATCTAGTAATCTTGCTTGTATCACAAAGATGGTTTAATCTTCCCTCTTTTCTGTTTCCTGTATTTGCACCTGTATTTTAACCATGGAATATGGCCTTTTAGCTTGTCTGTAGTTTTGAACAGCATCATAAATTCATAACTGAAATAAGGGAGGAAAATAAGTTCAACTGCTATGAAGAGGTTGAACAAATGAAACACAGAATTCAAGCATATAATTTGAACAAGTTTATGCAACAAATGCTTTTAGTTTTTATGAATAGAATATAAGAGTGTGAGGCCTAAAATAAGGCTGAATAAGAAGTCACCAAGAATATACTAGCAAACACTTCAATTAACTAGAAGTCTAGACAAAGTGAATTATCTATCCATTTGCCATCTTTTGTTCTTGGAGTATTTACAATTCTTCTTTATTGAATCCATCTGATTATTCACCCAAACCATATTCTAAAAGACATGGATGCTAAGTTATGTCTATTTATGACTTCATTTCTTACTAAACAATTCAAGCTTGGTTAAGTGTTGCTACTTGATCCTAATTGTCATCAAATTATTGGAGATTTGACCAAAATTTGTTTCCAAAGTATGATGCTTGTGATTTTTTTCTTAGTTATATCAAGTTGCTAATAGTATATAACTTATTTAAGTTGATTTGCAGATTAAAAGAGAGATCTCCATTATGAAGATAGTGAGACATCCCAATATCGTGAGACTGCATGAGGTATAATTGAAATCATAAAATACATTTTAATTACTATCTCAGCAAATACATATCCTGATATGATTTCTAATTTTTTTTAATGACATGATCCTTTCCTTCTGTTAGGTTTTGTCAAGCCATACAAAGATATATATAATACTGGAATTTGTCACTGGAGGAGAGCTTTTTGACAGAATTGTAAGATCTACTTTTTTGATAGAAGTACTATTTGATACATAAAATACCTAAACTACCCTCGTGACCCTAGGTTCACAAACGAAAGCTCTCAGAGAAGGAAGCCAGGGGATACTTTCAACAACTTATCGATGCAGTTGCCCATTGCCATTCCAAGGGTGTCTACCATAGGGATTTAAAGGTAAGAGACACAAAGTTTTAAGAATAATCAGATCATTTAAGGTGTGAGGATTTATATTAAATTTTTTATTTTATACTAACAGTGTTTCTTCATTCTTGTAATATATAGCCTGAAAATCTCCTTATTGATTCCAAAGAAAGGCTAAAGGTTTCAGATTTTGGACTCAGTGCACTCCCACAAGAAGTAAGCATATAATTATTTTCCATATCTTTTCACAGTGTTTATAATTTATATTTATTCTCTAATACAAAACTATTTTCCAGGGTGTTGAACTTTTATATACCACTTGTGGAACACCAAATTACATCGCACCAGAGGTTCACCAAAACAACATCAAATTTTTATCAACAATTTTCTTCTAAATTTTCTTCTTTGAACAAGACTTTTACCATGGTTGACTTTTAGGTTTTAAGAAAACGCGGATATGATGGTGGGGCTGCTGATATCTGGTCATGTGGAGTCATCCTGTATGTCCTATTAACCGGATATCTTCCATTTGAGGAGTCAGATCTTCCAACTTTGTATAAAAAGGTTAAATATCAAAGACTTTTATCATCTATAAATTCATCATTATTTTGTAAAACGGTTTTATATTTAATTTTTAAGAAGATCTGCAACTAATCACTCAGGTCAGTGCTGCTGAGTTTTCATATCCTTTCTGGTTCGCTTCTGGTGCAAAGTCATTACTAGACAAGATTTTGGATCCCAACCCTCAAACTGTGAGTATCTGTAATAACATTGTACTTTCAAAGTATGATTCTATTTTTTTTACATAACATTGTTATTTTAGCGTATTCGAATTGATGGAATAAGGGAGCATCCATGGTTCCAAATGAACTATGTATCAATCAGTCAGGGTGAAGAAGGTGATGCGAGTTTGGATGATGTTCGTGCAGTTTTTGATGACATTGAGGTTTGAATTTCAACTTTGTTTGGTATTTATACCACATATAAACCCTAAACCCTAAACCCTAACCATATATTTGTAGGATGAATATGTAATGGAAAGATCGGAGGAGAAAGTTGCGCCTTTAACAATGAATGTGTTTGAGATGATCACTCTCTCTCAAGGACTGAATCTATCTGCCTTATTTGATAGACGTCAGGTATATTTAAAACTGTGTTTTTATGTTTATGTTTATGTTTATATCATATGTAGGGATAATGATCACAATAAAGACCAAAATAGGATCATGTAAGACGACAAACTCGTTTTGTTTCCTGTAAGCCTGCTAAAGATATAATTTCAGCAATCACAACAGTTGCTGAACTGTTGGGTTTTAAGGTCATTAGACGTGGCTACAAGGTACATTTTAAAAGAAATAAAATTCTTAAAATTTTCAAACTAGATTCCAAAATTGTTATGTAATGTTCCACAGACTAGACTCGAGGGTGCATCCGTGAATCGTGCTGGACAGTTTGCTGTTGTTTTAGAGGTATAATTCTTGACTATCATTCTATTTTACATTTTACACCCCATTTTTTGTTGTTGTTGGAAAAGTGAGTTACAAATTTCATATATAATCACTATTAATTAAGGTGTATGAAGTGGCAACATCTATTTTCATGGTGGATGTTCGAAAGGCTGCTGGAGATACTCTTGAATACCATAAGGCAAGAAACACAAACTTCATCCTTCTCTTTACACTTGTGTTTTGAAAATTGTAATGATTATTTTTGTTGTATCTCAGTTCTATAAGGATTTTTGTGGTAAACTCGACCATATCATATGGAAGCCAAAAGAGGGACTACCAAACTCTTCTATATACAAAACAATGACGTGCTGACCCAACAAGTATATATATATATATATATATATATATATATATATATATATATATATATATATAGTGTTGTACAACATGCTAAGTGTATATACATACGTTTTGTATATAGTAGATCAAAGACGTGACTATAGAATAAATACTGAAGAGATGAGATCAGATTGGGTTATTAAGATCTTTGGGTCGTAGTATAATATAATAAGAATTGGAATGAATATGTTGAAATAAAGAATTCAATTTTTAAGGGATATTTATTTAAACATTTATCCAATAGTTTATGTGTATCTAAAATAACTAATTTTAAAATCACCCGTTTATTGTAAACCATGTTTTTAAAGAGTTTTGTATTTATACAAGACATTAATAGAATTAACATTGTGTTTCCTATGATATCCAAAATATGGTGTAAAATGTGAGGATCCAACTTCTGTATCTTTATTAAAGTTAAATAACAAGTCCAAAAGCATCCAAAGTTTCAACCCAGAATTGAGTGCCACCACTACTCCCACAAGACTCATACTCAAACTTAAAAGTGTTTTTTGTTTTGTTTTGTTTTGTTTTCATTAAGGTCAGGTATGGTCAACATTAAAGATGTTTTTACATCATAAATAACAACTTACTTTCATTTATTTGTGTATTATAGCATCCTACTTCCATTCCTGTCTATTTATTTTTATTTAGGCATAATACTTTTTAATTTTTTCTTATCAGGACATTATACTTGGAAAAATCTAGTGAAAATTAATTTGTATTTAGATGGCATTGATATAATTTGGTAGTTTTTTTAAAGTATAATACTATAAAGAAACATAAAGTAAAATGATATAATAACAAATGAATGAGATTACATTACTATATTTTGCAAGCACTCAAGTGCAAGCTCAAAGAATATCTCAAAGAATATCAACAGTTGCTTGAAAACTAGAGCTTCAACATGGCTGAGTTCAAGGCAAATGAATCTCCCTCCCTTTTTGAGTACTTTGGGTGTTTGGGATTGCTTTTCAAAAAGCCAATAAGTCTAAAAAAAGCAATATGTTTTTATTGGTTTATTTAAAAAAAAACAATGTTTTTTACACCATTCTTTTTCTGCAACCTTTCATTTTCAAAAATTGTTGATTTGGCATGGCCTTCACTACCGCCAGATTTAGGGAATATTTTCAAAACAGGTCCCTCATATTCAGGGCCGGCCCAAGCCCAGGGCGAACTGGGCCATGGCCCAGGGCAACAAATCTTAATGGGGCATCAGTTTTTCGTGGTTTGTTGTTGGTATTGCAATATTTGGGCCAAATTTAATCTAGTAGCAGGTTTAGTCTATTAGGGCGTCCGGAAGCGTTACTATCGAGACCTAATTAGGCGCCTACTGAAAAATCGACTTATCAAACTTCTGACTTCTTGAATCTTTATCTAAGAAATAGGCACGCCTAATAAATGAAGATGAAGAAGACGAGGCGTCTGGTTCTGCGAATGATGATCGGTGATTAAATTTAAAAATCATGATCCAGTGTAAAGTAAACTGTAAACTCATGGTTCTTTTCTCTCATCCTAACTCAGTCGCTTCCCCTAATTTCCTTCTTTCTGAAGTTTCAAACGAGCCTTCAATGTACTAAATTTCTTATCGGTCTTCTCAGGGTGATTGAGTTAATCGACCCACCTAATGTCCTAATCTAGTAAGTCTTTTTTAGTGTTTGAAATTTCTTGGATAACCTACGTGAAGTTGCGAAAATTTGATAGTGATGATTGATTAATATTTCTAAAATTTCAGAATTCTTATAAAGCTTACTGGTGAAGTGAAATTGTTGATCAAAGTTGTAGTTTTATCAATCTAGACCTACTATAAGATTCATTAGTTTTCGAGGTAATTTTTTTCTTCATTTTCTTGTGACTTTTATAAGGTTTTCTGCAGTAAGATTTTCTTAAATTCATGATGTAATTATTTTTCTGATTTTTTATTACTCTAATGTATGCTAAATTCTGATATGTAAATTCCAATTTTTAAATGCTGATATGTAAATCTGATTTTGAAATTCTAATATGTGAATTATTATTTTGAATACCCGATGTGTTTTTGATTTCTGATTAATCTGAGGTATATGAAAACTTGATGTATGTCAAAAATCTGATAAGTTATTTTGATTTCTAAAATTCTGATTTATCTAATATTTAAAATCTAATATGTAAATTTTGATATCTGAATTCTGATTTTGAAAAGCATATGTGTTTTTTATTAATGTATAATATGATGTGGCTTTTCTAAATAATCTGATTACTTATTTTAATTTATGAAAATATGATGTATCAGATTTCTAAAATGTTGATGTTAATTTAATTAATGAAAATATGAAATGTTAATTATGAAATTTTGATACAATTTTTTGTTTTTGTTTAGGTTGTGGTTATGGATAGCCAACTTCACGTTGTATCCTTTTTTTGCTTCTAATCTATCTTTTTGACTTCCAATCTTTTTTTTTTCTTAAGGATAAATATGCTTCTTAGTAAACTAGTATTGGGTGCTCAAAATAGAAATAAAAAAAAGAGAGAACATCTTATGAATAAGTTACTAAGGTTTTTAAATAGGAATTTAGTTAGAGTTGGTGAACTTGATAATGATGCAGAAGACTTATTTATTGAGTTACAAAGTTTTGCAGGAAATGTTATTGGATGAAACATAAAAAAGTGAACCCTTTCAAACAACTATTCAAATTATGGAGTTTGCAAAGGATATGTACATGTTTCTCAATAAGTTGGTAGCATATAATATTTTGCTGTTGGCACATAGTTGCTTCAGCAAAAAGAAGTTTTTGTGAAATTAGAGTTGTTAAATTATATCTTTGAAGGACCATCACTCATGAACGATTATACGGATTCACAGTTTTGAGTATGGAAAGTCAAAATCTGTTAAGTCTTGATTATCATAAAAAAAAAACGATTGTATTGAGGCATTGTTTTAGATCAATTTTATGTTTTTGTTTGTATAACCTTGATTTAGTTTGACTATAAAATTTATTTGAGTTTTACTATATAACTTTTTTATATATAAGGGAATTAATTTAGTATTAAGCACCGGGCATTGAAAATCAATGGACCGCTCATATTTGAGGGATGTATTAGATATTCAACTCCCTACACATATTTTTTTGAACTTTTTCACTTTATACCATTATTAAATATTTCTATTTCAATTTGGCCACGTTTTGCTTTTGGAATGTTAACTTTGAATTGGATCGAACTGAGAACCGGTTTTAATTAGCATAAAATATTTATTGTATTTAGCTTATTCTTGTAATCTTTGTAATCTTTTACAAGATTACATAGAATAAGATAAAAAAATAAAGTAAATATTTTATGCTAATAGGTTTTTAGAAAAGACAAAACTGTACGAATGGTCCCTGTGGTTTGCTGAAAATTGCCACTTTGATCCAAAAAGTTTTGGACTAGCACCACAGGTCCAAAGTTTTCATTTTCTTGCGAGTTTGGTCCAATTTACTTTAACAATTTTTGTAATGACGATTTTACCCTTATTTTTTGTTTTTTTTTTTCAGTTTTTTATTTATTTAAATATTTTGATAATTAAAAGAAAATTAAAAAAGAAAATAATTCTCTCTCTCTCTCTCTCTCTCTCTCTCTCTCTCTTTCTCAAAGGTTCCAGACTTCCAAGATTCACTCTTCCCTATCTTGTTTCTTGGAAACTCGGATGATGTTCTTCAAACTTCATACAATCCCAAACACTAAAATTTGATTTAAACCCATCGATTTCTATCAAGCAAAATGAAACACCAACCTAAAGCTATTGATTTAAACCCATCAATTTCTATCAAGAAAAACATACAAACACCCATGGATCCCCTGTAAAACATTAACCCTAAAAATCATTTCCGTTCATAAATTTCTATCAAGAATCAATCCCAAACACCTGCTTAACCCTATCAATTTTTATCAAAAAAACGAAGAAGAAGAAGTAAACAACCTGTGAGCATTCGACCAACCCACGAGCCTCCCCACTTGCACCGATGTCTCATCACTCCTTCCCTCCTCCCCCTCGTGATCCTCAGCTGGAGCAGAAACAAGCAACCAAGAGCTGCTTTAACAGCCCTCGCTGAACCCACCAAGTTCGACGACAGCCTCACTGCCATGTTCTTCTTCCCTTCTTCAGTTCACTCAAACAACGAGGGTGTTTCCCCTTACTCATCCACAACCCAACAACTCCGAAATCACAACCGCTCGCTGCTTCTTCCCACCTGCGTCACTTCGCTCTCGTCGACCTGGAGACTTCTCCCTCCTCACGATCTGCAATCACCGATACCTCCCTTGGTCCCTTTTCTGGCCTGCGACGAGCAAGGAACCAAGGATCGAACCCCCAAAATCAAAATTGGTGTTCGATTTCTCCTCTACTTGCAATGATGCTTCCGTTCCTTCTGCTGCCTTGTGTTCATATGTGTTTATCCATTGCCCGATCATACATTAAACACGGGAATGAAATTAAAAGCCCTAATTTCATTTTAGATTGTAAAAGTAGAAAACATCTAGTCGAAGATGGTGGTAGTGGACGGTGGTGGCATCGGACTGTAGTGGTGGAAAACAGTGGTGGTGATGGATGGTGGTCCAACAATGGCGGTGGGGAAGATGTTCTTGAGTTTATGACATGTTCGAGTTCATTAACGATGGTGGTAATTAATTTTCAGAAAAAATTTAGATGTGAGAGAGAGAGAGAGAGAGAATTATTTTCTTTTAATTAAGAAAATATTTAAATAAACAAAAAACTGAAAAAAAAAAAAGAAGGGTAAGATTGTCATTACAAAAATTATTAAAGTAAATTGGACCAAACTCGTAAGAAAATGAAAACTTTGGACTTGTGGTGCTAGTCCAAAACTTTTTGGACCAAAGTGGCAATTTTCAGCATACCACAGGGATCATTTGTGCAGTTTTGTCTTTAGAAAATATCCTATACAAAACAAATTGATTTTAGTGTGATCGGTCATATTTTTACTATATTGTTGAATGTCGATTCTAACGAGTCTTCTAATTCTTTAATTAAAGTTATATTTGTCAAATTTATTCACTTTTTTTTGGAACTTAAAACAAAATACAATTTTTTTTAGAAAAAAAAAAAAATAGAATTGTTCTTCGCTAAAAGAAAGGCTACCAATTCTGCCGCTTGTAATAGAAAATATGAAAATATATATATATATATATATATATATATATATATATATATATATATATATATATATATATATATATATATATTCCACGTGTATGCCTTTTCTCTCATGATCAAACAATAAATTCGGTTTAAGAATTTCTCAACCAATAAATTAAAATATTTACACTAACGTTCCCTATACTTTTCTTTTATTTTCAAAATACAGTGCCACATTATTGTGGTAAATTAGAGAAAACAAACTGTCAAAATAATTTTTATATACATATATTTAAAACACCAAGAATGAGATATTATTATATTGTAATGTAATAATATTTAACCATTTTTCAATTTCCTAAAAAGAGGTGATTTTTTATATATAAAATGTTGATTATTATCTTATATAGATAAATTGATTTTTTTAAGTGGAAGAAGCAAAAAGGTTAAGGGACGAATGTACACAAAAAGAAAACTTAGGAGGACGAAAATGAAAATATGTTAACCTACAGGGGGCAGTAGTAGAACGTATGGACTATCGTCGTCTCTAGAAAGAGAAACAGAATTGTAGTAGTAACTGTTCTTATGCTCTGGTTAAGGTGCAAATGGGGCGAAGCTATTTGTCGCAATGAATGAATAAATCGGGATCTATATACGCTATCTGCAAACAATCTTCATAAGGAGAAACCGAAGCGGTTTTTGATCTCTCACAGAACTAGGTTTGTTCGTATTCGTTCATCCTCGTTATTTTTAATTTGTTTCGGAATAAACCGTTTGGAAATCCATGTTGATTCTGATTTTAGGCTTGTGGTTCTAATGCTGTATTGTTAGCTTTCTGTTTCACTGATTATGATGCGTAATTTATAATTTGTAGTATGTTGGAATTTTGCTATTTTGATAACGAATTCATGTGTGTCAGTGTGTGTATAGTCCTTGATTTCTGAATATAATGTTGTATGACATGCAAGCTTACGCTGTTTTTTTTTAATTTGTTTACGTGTTATTTCATGAAGAAAATTTGTTTACGTAGATCTATAATCTCTCAGAATGTAAACAATCTGCGCAAAGGGAAATGAGATCGTGTATTCATCTTTTGATAAACCTAGGGTTTGTTCTTTTCTCTGCATTCTTCTTTGATTTATTTTCTTTCCGATCCAAGGGATTGGAATTTGATGTTGATATCAGATTCTATATTGTTTTGTCATGATCCTTTATTTTGTTTCTGATTTTTCCCCTTATCAGAATGAATGAGAGCCCTTCTTCATCTTATCATCACTCACAAAACTAGTCTTTTCATTTCTCATCATCCTTAATTTATTTACTTCTATCTCCAAACCATTGCGTTAGAAATTGCTGTTGATTTCTATGTTCATCCTCATCCTCATCCAACAGTCATTAAATTTATCAATCCAGACAGTTCTTATATAAAAATTTGGTTGTATAAAAGTCTATAAACTGTTTCCCCTTCTGTTACATCATAGTTATGGTGCTTAAACAAAGCTTTTGATTATGAGATCCTGGCATAGATTTTTCCCCATTGTAATACATACATATTGCTTCTTTTTAACATCAAAAACCTTTCCTTCTTCTACTACAGATTTTGAAATCACATTGGTTTATATGACCAAATTTTGTTTAAGCAGGAATTGAGCTCTAGAACACAAACTTGAAGGTTAAAAATGGCATGGTTGAGAGCTGGAACTAGTGTAGCAAAGCTTGCAATTAGGAAAACTCTAACACAAGGCAGATCCTACGCATCAAGACCTCGACTCCTTCCATCAAGAATCCACCATTTTCACACCACAATTCCCAAATCAAAACCACAATCACCCATTCCACGATCTGTTCCACTTTCCAAATTATCAGACAACTTCTTAGATGGAACCAACAGTGTCTACATAGAAGAAATGCAAAGAGCCTGGGAAGCGGACCCCACTAGTGTCGATGAATCATGGGACAATTTCTTCAGAAACTTCGTAGGCCAAGCATCCACATCCCCTGGAGTATCCGGTCAAACCATTCAAGAATCCATGAAGTTGTTATTACTTGTGAGAGCTTACCAATTTCATGGCCACATGAAAGCCAAATTAGACCCATTAGATCTTGAACAAAGAGACATACCCGGTGATCTTGACCCGGGTTTCTACGGGTTCACTGAATCCGACCTAGACCGTGAATTCTTCCTAGGGGTATGGAAAATGTCGGGTTTTTTATCCGAAAATCGCCCTGTTCAAACCCTAAGAGCAATCTTGACTAGACTCGAACAAGCTTATTGTGGAAGCATAGGTTACGAATACATGCACATTGCAAATCGCGATCATTGTAACTGGTTAAGAGACAGAATAGAAACCCCATCTCCAAGTCAATACAATAGTAAAAGGCGCGAAGTCATTCTTGATAGACTCATTTGGAGCACACAATTCGAAAACTTTCTAGCAACCAAATGGACAGCTGCAAAAAGATTCGGTCTTGAAGGTGGTGAAACCCTAATCCCAGGTATGAAAGAGATGTTTGACAGGTCAGCAGATCTTGGAGTTGAAAACATCGTCATTGGTATGTCCCACAGAGGAAGATTAAACGTTTTAGGAAACGTTGTTCGGAAGCCATTAAGACAAATCTTCAGCGAGTTTAGTGGTGGAACAAAACCAATTGATGAAGTCGGACTTTATACAGGAACTGGTGATGTGAAGTATCATTTAGGGACTTCATATGATCGAGCCACAAGAGGTGGAAAGCATATTCATTTGTCGTTAGTTGCAAACCCTAGTCATTTAGAAGCTGTTGATCCTGTTGTGATTGGGAAAACAAGAGCAAAACAATACTATTCGAACGATGTCGATAGAACGAAGAACATGGGGATTTTGATTCATGGAGATGGGAGTTTTGCTGGACAAGGTGTTGTTTATGAGACTTTGCATTTGAGCGCTCTTCCTAATTATACAACTGGTGGAACAATTCATATTGTCGTGAATAATCAAGTCGCGTTTACTACTGATCCGAAGTCGGGAAGATCTTCACAGTATTGTACGGATGTTGCTAAAGCTTTGGATGCTCCGATTTTTCATGTTAATGGTGATGACGTGGAAGCGGTTGTTCATGCTTGTGAGCTAGCGGCTGAGTGGCGGCAGACGTTTCATTCCGATGTTGTGGTTGATATTACGTGTTATCGGAGATTTGGGCATAATGAAATTGACGAACCTTTTTTCACTCAGCCGAAAATGTACAAGGTCAGAATCTAGAATCTCTTAACTCTCTTGTTACAACTTTAGTCCTTATATTTTCTCAAAAGTTACGGATTTAGTCCAGATGTTTCATTTTTTACTGTAGGTTATCAGAAGCCACCCATCTGCACTTGAAATCTACCAAAAGAAGCTGTTGGAAAGTGGTCAATCAACAAAAGAAGACATCGACAGAATGCAAAACAAGGTAACCACAATCTTGAATGAAGAATTCATGGCAAGTAAAGATTATGCCCAAAAGAAAAGGGATTGGCTTTCAGCTTACTGGTCAGGTTTCAAGTCCCCTGAACAACTCTCACGCATTCGTAACACCGGGTAAAAAAAAAAATTACATATTTGGTCCCAAAAAAAAATTTCTGTTACTAAAAAAGTTAAATGTTTTCTGATTGACAGGGTGAAGCCTGAAATCTTGAAGAATGTTGGGGAGGCAATCACAACGCTTCCAGAAAGCTTCAAGCCTCACAGAGCAGTTAAAAAGATATTTGGCGACCGATTAAAGATGATCGAATCAGGGGAGGGTGTTGATTGGGCGGTTGCAGAAGCTCTTGCTTTCGCGACTCTGTTGGTGGAGGGGAATCACGTGAGGTTGAGTGGTCAGGATGTTGAGAGAGGTACTTTCAGTCATCGTCATTCTGTCATCCATGATCAGGACACTGGTGATCGATACTGTCCGTTGGATCATGTTATGTCCAATCAGCATCCCGAAATGTTCACTGTCAGCAACAGGTAGCTAACTCGCTTAATAATCACAACTATTGAATTAATACTTAATATTTTTGAATGGATGGATATGCAGCTCTCTTTCGGAGTTTGGTGTTCTAGGGTTTGAATTGGGTTATTCAATGGAAAATCCAAATTCCTTGGTGTTATGGGAAGCCCAATTTGGTGATTTTTCAAACGGAGCTCAGGTCATGTTTGACCAATTCTTAAGCAGTGGGGAGGCCAAGTGGCTACGACAGACTGGCTTAGTCGTATTGCTCCCTCATGGCTACGATGGTCAGGGCCCTGAACATTCCAGTGCAAGGCTCGAACGTTTCCTTCAAGTATTAATTCATTCCTCATTCCTCTTTTCGTTATTTCTTTATAAATCTCAAATCTCTTTATAAACTTTAATTTGATGATCCCAGATGAGCGACGATGATCCGTTTGTTATCCCCGAAATGGACCCCACACTCCGTACGCAAATCCAAACATGCAATTGGCAAGTCGTCAATGTCACAACCCCAGCAAATTATTTCCATGTCTTGCGTAGACAAGTAAGTTAACCTCATCCTTTTTTTTTTTTTTTTATTTAAAAAAAAAAAAACATCATAACTTTTAATATATTGGCTATTGCAGCTGCACAGGGACTTCCGTAAGCCGCTTATTGTAATGTCCCCTAAAAATTTGCTTCGACATAAAGACTGCAAGTCAAATTTATCAGAATTCGATGATGCTGAAGGCCACCCGGGCTATGACAAACAAGGGACCCGCTTTAAGCGTCTTATCAAGGATCAAAATGGCCACTCGGATCTCGAAGAGGGCATTAGACGCTTAGTTCTATGCTCTGGAAAGGTACATCCAAATTTTCTTACTTTCTAGGACTATCTATTATTAATGATTAGGGATAAGGGATTCACATATTTTCTTACTCTCTAGGTGTATTATGAGCTTGATGAAGCAAGGAAGTCAACGGATAGTAAAGACGTCGCAATTTGTAGGGTCGAACAGCTTTGCCCTTTCCCATATGACCTAATCCAGCGTGAACTAAAGCGTTACCCAAGTAAGTACTGAAAATTAATTTTAATACCTTTGAAATTATTTTATATGACTAATAATACTAATACACAATTATTTGTTCAGATGCGGAGATTGTTTGGTGTCAGGAGGAGCCGATGAACATGGGGGCATATTCCTACATTTCTCATCGGCTTGCTACAGCCATGAAGGTGTTGGGAAGAGGTACGATATATGACATCAAGTACGTGGGCCGCGGAACCTCTGCTGCTACCGCCACCGGATTCTATGGAGTTCACGGGACTGAACAGTCGGAGTTGGTCAAGAAAGCCTTGCAGCCTGACCCCATCCCATCACCTGCTTAAACTCGATTCGCTATAACTATAAATCACAACCAATAAGGATACGCCACCTGGCGAATAAGTTTTACAAATTTTGCTCGCCAATTCGGAAATTTTAATAACACGCAATTTATATATATATATTCGTTAATAACTCATAACACACACTCCAAACTAGTTTAAGATATTCCAAACAAATTCACCACTTTTTATTTAAATTAACAATATAACATATTAAACTTTAAGAGATTTCCAAACTTTTTTTTTTTTGAATTAGAACGAATATGCAATTTGTACCAAATTACAAGGACTGTTTCTGTAACATTATACTAAAAAGGTAAAAGATTATATAGGTATTAATGACGCAATAAAACATGTGTCATGCACGTGCTTGCCAATGTCACACTACTCTCAAAACATGGCCAGGATGGATGTATTCTGGAAGGGCTCTCATCCCATGTGTTTATTTGCTTTATGAAAAATATAGTTTTTTTTTTTTTTTTTTTTTTTTTTTTTGATAGACCAAAGCATGTGCATGTTTTACTCCGATGACTAATTTTCATTGTTTTTAATATCAAACCTAACCTTTTACGAAATATACGTTATTCAATTAGAAATAATTAATCACATAAAAATCATGAGGGTTCCCGTGATTCTAAAGTTAAAGTTACTCCATTACGTGATGAAAGTTTGATGATGATTTGACTAGAAACTGTATCGCAGTTTGAAAGGAACGTTGGAGTTGACATACAAAAAATCAACGATTTCATTAATAAGAGTACAAAATATATTTTTGAACTCAAGTTGATAGTTTTTAAAATTTAAAAGTAAGTTAGTACATTACAAAATATGATATAATGTTGTCGGCCAGCAAATTTATAAATTTATAGCTCACGATCACAATAAAGATGCAACTTTCATTGACATTGCATAATCATAATTTATATGAAATATGCATGTGTTTAATTCCATGATTTTCTAAATAACACTTAAGGGTATTATCGGGCTAAGTCAACTTGTGAGATACTTGAAACCGATATAAAAAAGAAATCAAAATTGACTTGGCACCAACACTATAGCATCGGAAAGAAAAGGGAAAATGATTCTTGAGGGTAATTAACTTTTGCGTTTGTACTCATTTGGTCCTTTTTTTTTTTTTTTTTTCAATATACCATCGAACTTGTTGTTGGTGTTTACCATAGCCCTTTTGACCGGCTTTTGACCTGTGATAACCGGTCAAAGGGTTATGGTGAACACAAACAACAAGTTCGGTGGTATATTGAGTACAAAAAAAAAGAAATTGACCAAATGAGAACAAACGCAACAGTTGGTTACCCTCCTGATTCATTTTCCCTTTACTCGTTTACAACAAATCCCATAACTTATGAGATCCATTCTTGCTTCTCTTTAAACCATAACCTACGAAAGGATATTATTCATACATGTATAACTTTGTAATGCACTTGAATATTTATTAGGGGAATCTTGACTAAGCAGACGCATTTCATGACTACATTTGCATTTGCAATCAAATGATCTATCGTATCATGGATTCTAGACAAATCTACAAACGAGTGAAATCACAAGTGCTGTGATTTTTGAGTTTGCTTAGCTTTAAGATCGAACTCATAGGATAAGATACAACATCAATATGTATAATATCATGCTGCTTTTGTAGACACATCATCATAATATTGTACATATTGAGGTTGTATCTTATCCCATGAGTTCGATCTTATAGCTAAGTAAACTCAAAAATCATAGCACTTGTGATTCCACTCGTTTGTAGACTTGTTTAGAATCCATGATACGATAAATCATTTGATTGGAAATGTAAATGTAGTCATGAAATGCGTCTACTTAGTCAAGATTCCATTAATAGATATTCAAGTGCATTACAAAGTTGTACATGTATGAATAATATCCTTTCGTAGGTTATGTTTTGAAGAGAAGCAAGAATGAATCTCATAAAGTCATTAATATCAATAGGAGATGATGTGGGATTTGTTGTAAATGAGTAAAGGGAAAATGAATCAGGAGGGTAACCAACTGTTGCGTTTGTTCTCATTTGGTCCCTTTCCTTTTTTTTTTGTACTCAATATACCATCAAACTTGTTGTTTGTGTTTACCATAACTCTTTGACCGACTATCACAGATCAAAAGCCGGTCAAAAGGGCTATGGTAAACACCAACAACAAGTTCGATGGTATATTGAATACAAAAAAAAAAAAAAAAAAAGGACCAAATGAGTACAAACGCAAAAATTAATTACCCTCAAGAGTCATTTTCCCGAAAGAAAAACATACACCAAAGTAGTTTCCTTAGATCTTATTAGACATCTCGGCTAAAATCAAGAAAAAATATAAGGGTTGAGACTTGAGAGTCGAACCCCAGTGTAACCCGATTTATGTGTCTTCAACTAGGCTTCAAACACAAGTCATTGAGGGAAATACTCATATTTTGATATAAAAAATATTCAAATACTTCAAATTTTCAAACATACATTTTTCCCAAATATAAGTATGTAAATATTTTTCTTTTCAAAACATAAACACATTTTAAAAAAATATATATCTATCTATTGTAATAAATAAAACCTAACCATGTAACATGTCTTTTTTTTTTTTTTTTTTTTTTTTTTTTTTTCTAGACTATTTTTTTGCTTCTAGATTTCAAATCACATTCAAATTGTAAACATAAATCTTATCCTAATATAAATTTCAAATTCTTTTTTTATCTAACAAAGTCGGTATGATTTTAATTATATTTTAATGTATGCCAAAAAAACCAGTGATACATGATCGTATTTACCTTTAGAGATATGGTTCTCCACTTCTCCTATTGAATTACATCTCTTTAATTCACGACACCACACTACATTCTAACTGAGAAAAAATTATTTTGTTTGCACATCTTCAATCACCATGAATACTACAAACACCTAAGAAAATCAAGTTACAAGAAATTCGTTTGTTAATAATAAATTGAATAAAAATATTTTATTTTTGTAACCATTCTAAATACTATCTGTACATAATATTATAAATATACCAATATACATTAAATATTATATATAATTTTACCAATCGTATAATTAAATATTTCATTATCTTATTATATACATAGATTTTTTATCAACCCTGATTTCCACATCGGATAACCTAATAAATATATATACTTACCCTTCTATTTCCACATGTGATAACCTAATAAATATATATACTTATCCTTCCAAAATATAACTAAGCATAAATTCGTATACTTCTTTTTACAAAATATAGGCTCATTTGTCTTTCTGATTCAGACATAAATATATGTTTTCTTTCCAAAATATAGGCTCATATGCCTTCCTTTTCAAAGATATATATATATATATATATATATATATATATATATATATATATATATATATATATATATATATATATATATATATATATATATATATATATATATATATATATATATATATATATATGTTTTTCGTTCAAAAATATAGGCTCACATGCTTTTTCTTTTCAAACATAATACACTTATTTTTTTTTTTCTAACATAAGTAATTAAGTATAAGTATTTTCTTTCCAAAACATATTTTTTTATATACTTTTATTTCCAACATAGATACTGTAACATCCAAAGATTCAATAAATTTAAAATTTTTCAAAACAACCATTTTACTAGTAGAAGTGTTACAAAACCATTGGTTTCAAAATATTATTTAGAATAAGAGTCTCCCAAGATCAAATTAGTTGAAAACCAAGGATGTGTACGGTCACGCATTCGCCTCGCCACGGTCCACTAAAGTACTTTGAACCATAAACCAAAACTATAAACACGAAACTTAGTGAGTTCTCCCAAAATACCACCACACAAACATACAACATATACAAACAAGAATGCTCAAATACTCATGCCTGGCCCAATCAACCTTGGGCTGGAATACCAGGCATGTCTACGATGGGTCCAGTCATCCTCGGGATGGAATACCCTCGTAAGCACATATACAAACACTTATGCCTTGCCCAATCAGCCTCAGATTCGAATACCAGACATGTCCACGATGGGTTTAGTCATCCTCGGGATGGAATACCCGTGTTTCATAAGCATGTTGGCACAATCAGCCTCGGGCTGGAATACCAACATGTCGGGTCTAATCAGTCTCAAGCTGGAATACCCTTAGTATGTGGACTGACACACAGAGTAGTCCAGTCTCACCATACACCATAACATGTGGACATGTGCATAACAGTTAAACAAATAACCAACCAACAGGTAAACAAATAACATATCTATAGGTCACTAATGCATGCTAACATCCTACATATCAGGATACATAACAAAATGGGTCGATATTGGTGCCTTCGGCCATGGATACAGTGAGGAAAACTCACCTCTTGATTCGATCCATAGCTAATGAGGTCCCGACTTCGAATCTCAGCTCCAACCAACACCTATCCATCCAAGTGACCAATCACAACCAAATTCCCCAAATACCCTTGAGGTTAAACTTGGTCAAAGTCCATAAGTCAACTGATCAAACCAACTAGGTCTACCGAGTCAACCCAACCGAATCAACTCAGACTGCGTACGCGGGGTGTACTCCGGAGGTATGCTGGGCGTACATGCAGCCTCGCAATTGACCACCATCAGGGTGGTTGACCGAGTACGCGGGACGTACCCTCACAAGCCTAAAATCCAATTTAAGAGCTTAATTGCTTAAGCTCTTGCGTCCAAACTTCAGATCCATGGCCAAAATACTCTTAGGAGTCATAAAGTTTCCAACTTTATGACCTAACATGTCCAATAATTGCTTAATTTAAAAAACCCTAAGTTCTTAACAGAATAAGACATCACAACTCTTGCATGGAAGGGATAGAAGGGAGAAGATCACATTTTTATAGTTCATAATAACTTTATAATGGATAAAGTTTCCAACTTTATCCATTAGAATGGTCCCAACAAACAAGATGTAGTCTTTAAGCCTCAAAGGGACCCAAAAGTTCATCTTTTTTCTACTTAATCCATTAAGTACAAGTCTCCAACTTTCAGATTTGAATCAAAATAATGTTTAGATGGATAAAGTTTCCAACTTTATCCATAACAAGGTCACCAACTTTCATGATCTAAACATTATGCACTAAAATGAACAAAAGCTCATAACATCTAAAACTAGTTAGATCTAACAAATTCATCATAAGATTTAAGCTTTATACCTCTAGAAGATAGATCAAGGTGAAGAAAGTACATATCTACAAGCTCCAATAAAACTAACACTTCTCCAAGAGGTTCATTCTTCTCCAAGGTGCACCATGCATACTCCATAACAGGCAAAAGACACCTTCTTTTAGAACACAATGCACAATTAGGGTTAAGGTTTCATGGAAAGGGTGTTGGAGGGGTGGAGGCTGAGAATGGAGTGGGTTTGGGGAGTTAAGGAGCTTAAATAGGTCTCAAACCACGAAAATAAGGTTTAGGCACTGATCGCGTATGGCCAACATACTCTTGGTACGTCCAGCATGCTCAGGGTGCCTCAGTATGCCCAACATACTCCCCTCTAGACGCCCAGTGTACTCAGCATAACCTAAAACCGACCAAACTTCTAACATACATAACTTCTTCGTTCTAACTCCTATTTTGATGTTCTTTATTTCCACAAAAAGGTAACGAGAAGGTCTACACTTTTATCAATTCATCCTTGTCTTAAACCTTTCTGAACAAAAATCCAAAATTCATAAAAGGCTCAACTGCCACTTTACGATTATACCCTTGGGCTCCCAAATCACAAACCGAATTCCCAGATCATCTATCATACCTTATCCATACACAAATAGGTCTAAATATCTCTTTCTTAAAGGCCCTAAGCCTTATGATAACATGTCTTCCAGTCATGGCCCCGCATTAGGAAATGATTCGGAACAGGGTGTTACAGATACTAACATTTTCTTTCCAAAACATATGTTTATATACTTAACTTTCCAAAATGGATACAAATACATTCTTTTCAAAATATATATGCATAGCTTTTTTCTTCCAACATAGATGCAAATACTTTTTTTCAAACCATATGTTTATAATGTTTTATAACCGGGTTGATCCAACCGGTCAAAACGGTTGGATTGTGACCTAGAGAAGAGACCGAGCCAAATAGAAGCAGGTTTTTGCTTAATTACTACTCAGAATGACCCGGACAGGTTTATCAAAAAAACTGGTTGAACCCATGACCATTGACTCAATAAAAAGTCGGTTCAATATGAAAATATGAAATAATTAAGCATGATTAATAATAAAGTCTAATTAAAAATTCTCAAAGACTTTCCAATTTCCAAGTTCTATGTTGCATGTTTCATCTTTGATATCTAAGATTGCAACCACATCCTTAACACTTAAAGCATTAAGATTTTGAACATGCAAAAACATATGAGAACTAGGGTTTTGGTTAAAAGTTCCCAAATCGCCTCTATGATTCATCTTAGTTGTTTAATGATTGAAAACTTGTTTTTTGTAATGACCCGAATTTTCTAACATGTATTCTAAGGGAAATATAAGAGTTTTTTTTTTTTTTTTTATAGTTGCAGAATTCTACTAAAATTAAAATATTTTACTTCCCAAGACAAATCATAAGGTTATAATAAAAATCTTTCATACAAGTTTGAACAACAAGGAAAATACATTAAATAACATCCTACTATCTAATTCTTGCCCAATATTCAACTATCACACAATTAACAATTCTAGTCCCTTTATTTAATTAATGTCTTTTAGCCATATAATTAATTTTAATTAATTATTGTCTAATGTTAATTAAACTATATGATTTCTCTTTTAATATATTATTTATATAATATATTAATAACAAAAGAATAACCTCTCTCTTCATAAATCATCATATTTAGTTGCTTTGGTGAAGGCAACCCAAAAGGACCATGCACAACCGGGTCAAGTGCTTACCAAATATAGTTACGGGCTTAGACACTAATCCAACAGTCTCCCACTTGGACAAGTCTAGTAACTATAAATGAAAGTACAATCCGATTAGTAATCGTAGCTCTCAAGGACATTGTCGAACTCTGATCTTATCAGTAACTTGTCCTTTAGATAAGGGATCGTATAGTCCTCTGTCCTACATATCATGCAGACAATTACATGGAACATAGTCATACTTATTGTCCAGCAGTTTGTTTCTCGATCTCTGATTCGTCTGACATAGAACTTAATTGAACACATCAATTCAGTTCTAACGGGGCCCGACACATAAGTCAAACCAAATCATCGAGGGACCCAGATATCGCTTTTACCATCTTAGGATAAAAGGAACAGATAAACTTTGACTTATATGCATTTACCATTCACTCATCAAATCATACACAACAATGTGTTTTTGTAACATCAAGTTACTAATGCGTTTACGCATTATCAATGCACAACTGACTTGCAAACAATAAACCATATATCTAGGTTTTAAGACCATATAATATTATCGTCTTATGATCACTCGAGATAAATTCCATAAAGTGATACCAGTAAGCGCAAGTTTATTCCAATGCTCAGATCTCTATTCATAAGCACTCATGAACGTTGTAGTAAACCTTTGCTATGTCTAATACACTTTAGACAATCTACACACCAATTCATGACAGTCTTCTTTCATACCTACTTCCAACATATGAACGAATATGGACTGTGTAGTGACAAAGAACATGGTTTGGCATGTGGAATTAAAGCTTGCACAATTGAACATGGTGATTTGGGTGTTTAAGAGATATATTGAATGTATATGGTGTTACACAAAAAGGATCTAGATCTAGACTACATAATTAACACACACTTACACACTCACTTCTACATCTCTCAAGCACACCTCTACAAGTGGTATGAACCCACTATTTATAGAGATGTTTACATGTCTCTCTCTCTCACTCTAACTAACAAATGGGTCTAAAGGCTAAAGCACCACATGCAAGTGGGTTTTACAAAAGTCAAACATTTACAAAGTCATGAATGAATAACTTTGCACCCTAACATTCTCCCCCTCAAAGTTAGGAATGAATGACCCACTTCAAATCTTCCAAAATCAAGCACTACGCGGTTCGAGCCTCAAAGGTGACACATGTCAAAACGAACTTCAATCTTCAATTCTTCCATGACTCTTCAATTTGGGCTCTAGGATGTGAGACATTACAATCCGAGCAGCAACGAATGATTAAGAGTATTCCAAACTCCAAATAATCACCCAAAGTTGCGCATAAAAACACACCCCAAAAATCTTCAATAAATCTAAACCCATTTCGAATACATCACTTCCGAACTTCCAATTGCATCATCTCGTAGCTTCAAATCTCCAAGATCACTTCGGTCTTCAAAACCGCGTAATATGAAAAATTCAAGTTCGAATTTCCATATAAAACTTCTCCCCCTTTTTATAATCGAAATTTGATTATAAAACTCCATGGAAAAAGAACGTGCTTTATTCGGAATTTTTCATGTCAAAACTCCCCCTTAACATGTGGCACAAACTTTGTACTTCAATCCGGAAAACCCAAAAAATATTCAATTTTTATTGCCGTTCACGGATCGCCTTTGACAAAATTTCTCAAAAATGGGTAGAAATTGTCAATTTCAAAATTCTGCAGTGACCCGTTGTGCCAAAAACAACCAAATATGCGAAACACACTCCCATTTGCGAGACTGGGTAAAATGTGTAAATTCGCACAAACTGCAGGGACCAGATTTGAAAATTCTGCAATTTCATCATTTTATGACCCCATTTGCGAAGTTGGACCACTTCTATTATTTCTTAAAAAGAGCAGGGACCAAATGCGAAATTCTTAGCTTTCTTCCCCAATTCGCATTCTACTGTAAAATTCGCATTCTTCATTCGCATTTCAGTTGTTTGTCTCACCAAATGCGAACTGATTATTAACCATAATCACCTTCGCATCTTTAACCCCAATCCATACAACCTCATATGCGAAACCCAATTTTGATTTGTATTACCAAATGCGAACATTTTTGCTTTTACACGTGAACTGCATTTGACTCCAATATTGAACAAATCACATTTCACAGTCCTTCTTGACTTCGCATTTTTCTTCACGAATCGTCCCTCAATCATCAACCCAATTGCGAATCCAAAATCAAAACTTATCTATTTTCATATGCGAACCCAACTGATTGGCTTTTCAAAATCAAATTCGCAACTCCAAATCGTTCGATTATTCGCCCCAATTCCAAAATCAAATAACAGATCCTTCGTATGATTCATTCAATAACCAAGGCTTCGTTCCAGAAAATATCGACTTTAACAGTTATTCGTTCCCACAATCTTTAACCTCCGTTTAAAATCGATCCCTGTATACAAACCCAATAACCAATCAAACACATACCATTCGAAAACAATAATCATTACACCCTTCAACAGATTTGACATCGCATTTCAAAACAATCGATCTTACTTCATCTGCTTGATATAAATTGAAGTCCAAACTTATTTTCGCATAACGAAATCTTCAAACCAAGTTTCAATCAAAATTGATTTTATTATGTAAATTCGACTTCAATCATCCCACTCAACCATTGAAATTCACTGATCAAGAATAACACCAAATCAATTTTGACTTTCTTTCTTAAACCATTGACTGTTGAATACTCATCTCACAACAAAATCACTCAAATTCGATTTTCAATTTTGAAGATTCGAACTCATACTCCCGCTTTCAATTTTAATGCAAATTTGAAATTCAATTCTGAGTAACAAACGTTTGATGATGTCAAACTAGAACTCAAGAACAAATCGATCGATATCAAAAACCAATGGTACAACAAAGTAAAGCAAGAGTACAAGTCAAGTGATGAAATAATGAACACAAATGAAATGATCGACAGATTTCTAATTCAAAGAAAAATATGATTACTCAATTTTGATATGATAACGCGAGCGAGTATTGAGAATCATTTTGATGATTATCTTCGTTGAATGAAAACTGGAATCAAATTGATGTGGGGCTTAGTGGATAGATTCAATATCATAAGAATGGATATTGGGCTTATGATGATAACACGAACAGTAACTCTAGATTGGATTTGGGCTTTTGATGATTATTATTCAGATTTCTCAAGATAGGCTTCATAAACAGTAAATTTCGAATGTTTATAAAACGAGGAACAATAAATATTTGAAAAAAATATGAAATGAAAATTTGATTTAGATTTTCGTAATTGATCAAAAAAAATTATTGGATCAGCAATAGGATTGAAACGGATTTGATCCAATGAGTCAAACGATCAAAAATCAAGAACGCAACGCATGATTCAAATGAAATTAAGAGATCATAGAGAGAGACTCACCAAAATTGATCAAATTGCGACAAAAATTGCCAAACCGAGAATCGTTCTTCAAATATCACCTTGATCTTGAAGACCCGCTCTGATACCAATTGTAGTGACAAAGAACATGGTTTGGCATGCGGAATTAAAGCTTACACAATTGAACATGGTGATTTGGGTGTTTAAGAGATATATTGAATGTATATGGTGTTACACAAAAAGGATCTAGATCTAGACTACATAATTAACACACACAAAAAGGATCTAGATCTAGACTACATAATTAACACACACTTACACACTCACTTCTACATCTCTCAAGCACACCTCTACAAGTGGTATGAACCCACTATTTATAGAGATGTTTACATGTCTCTCTCTCACTCTAACTAACAAATGGGTCTAAAGGCTAAAGCACCACATGCAAGTGGGTTGTACAAAAGTCAAACATTTACAAAGTCATGAATGAATAACTTTGCACCCTAACAGACTGTTCGAACAATCTTATTATTCAGGAAGTCAAAACATGCAAAATGAAATAATAGGTAAATTGATAAGTCTATTTTATGAATATACTAAATTATCATAAATCTGTTGAATTGATGTATAATTGTCTAAGAATGGCACTACTTTGATGAGTTGTTGAACTTTATATTCAGGTTAATATGTATTACTAAAATTAGGTGGAACCTGCAAGAAAAATGAGCAAAATGAAGCTAACAAGCATGGGAGACGAATTGCTAAAAGAATGAAGAAAGATGGTGCTGATAAATTTGACCACTATTCAATGTTTTGATCATATCTGAAGATCTAGAGCTCCGATTGACATGAAGGAAGAAGTTTCAGAAACTAGACAAAATTTTATACAACTTTCTTGTTTTGCGTTTTTTTCTGATTCTACCGTTTTCATCACCAAAAAGGAGCAACAAAGATTAGGGATGTCCTAGAACGCGTCTAAGACGCCACCTAGGCTGTCTACCCGTTTTAGGCAATTTTCAAGTGCAAATCAATGACGACAGATGACATGTAAAACGTCCTGAAGGACGCCCAGACGTCCTATATGACGTCTAAGACGCTCAGTATGACGTCGACGTGGAAAACAACTCCGAAATCAATTTTTCAGCACCTATTTAAAGGAGATTTAACCCTAATCAAAATTGGACTTCTTCCCTGCGATTTTGCACAGTTTTGGAGGGTTCCAAACACATTCAAATCTTCTCCGAACATGTTTTTGATCATTAATTTTCCAAATCCAAGACGAGAAAATACCAAATTCATTATCATTCAACGTTTAAAGATCGTTCAACCGACGGATCTACATCGATTCAATCAAGCACCAAATTTGATTATTTCATCCCAAGGTTTCATCGTTCCATAGTTGATTGATCACTAAAGTTCATTGATTTTATGATTTCAAGTTGGTTTGTGAATTTTAGCATTAATTCCATTGTTTATATTGAAGTTGTGTGTTTTGTTAATCATATGGAAGGCTAAACCAGCTAGGTTACTTCTGGGAACGTTGTAGGATGTTAGGATGAACACATTTTGATTATTACTTTTATTCTAGTCAATTTCAGTTATTGTTTCATTCTTAGAGTTATGATTTTTACTTACAATAATTGGATTTGGGTTTTCTTATTGTGTGATATTGCAACTAAGATAGTGTATTGTTAATTCACTAATCATTCTGAATTCAAGTAGTTTAGGAACTAAGATGATTAGTTGAACCCACATACATTAGTCCAGTATTATATACTCAACATTGTAATAGGTAGTCGTCAGACAGATTATCGCCAAACCACTAGTTGTTTATAATCTAATTAGACATAGGGAGTAAGCTAACTAGTTGGAATAACATATTGTGTGCTCAAAATTATTTGTTGCAACTTAATCAACCTTAATTATGTCTAGGTAATTAAATTGGAATTTTAGGGAAGAAGAACGTGTAAATCCAAGCATCTGAACAACTGAACCGAAAGTATCTTGTTTTTGTTCTCATTGATAGTAGTTTGTTTTAGTAGTTCTTGCATTACCAAGTTTTTAGGTTTTTCATCAAATTTTAGTTTAAATACTTTCGTGACAATTGCTAGTAATTTTTCATTAACTATTTCAACACAAAGTTTGACCACAACCTCCTTGTGGATTCGACCCTTACTTACCCTAGATATCCAGTGTGTGTGAGGTTTATTTTTGACCTAGACAACAACATCGATCATAAATAATAAACACAAGATAGTAACATTACTCATAAATAACACTCTTTTATTTAATCATCAAATGTTATTTAAAATTTATCTATTACATGTTTCTAAATTATCTAATCAAAACTAATATCGTCCTTCAGCTCAATGCTCCTAGCTTGCTGCAAGTGCTTCACCCTACTCAGTCACTTTGTAAGGGGATCTGTTGGGTTTTCCTCTGACGATACCCTCTTCACTACAAGGAGTCCTTCTTCTACTCGATGTCTAATGAAATGGTATTTCTTGTTGATATGCCTGGATCTGCCATGATCCCTCGGTTCCTTGGTCAAGGAAACCACACCTTCGTTATCACATAAAATTTCCATAGGCTCCTATATGGCTGGCACAACTCCAAGGTTTCTAATGAAGCTCTTCAACCATATTGCCTCCTTTGATGCTTCACTCACTACAATGTACTCTGATTTGCATGTTGAATCAGCTAGAATCTCCTGCTTGGAACTTTTCTAAGTCATTGCTCCTCCGTTTAGGGTAAAGACCGATCCCAGCTGCGATCGGTAGTTATCTCGATCAGTCTAAAAACTAGCGTCACTAACCTCGTACCCTTAAGTCATCACTCCCACCGAGGACTAGAAACCATTCCTTGGTCATCCGAAGGTACTTAAGAATATTCTTTACTGTGGTCCAATGGGCTCTACCAAGGTTCCCTTGATATTTGCTGACCATGCTCAAAGCGAAGGCCAAATTAGGGTGAGTACAAGTCATAGCATACATGATCGAGCCAACTGCGGAAGCGTAAGGTACTCGACTCATTTATGCTATCTCAGTCTCTGTACTTGGGTACTGAGTCTTACTCAGCTTGATATTGCTTTGGATCGGTAACTCCCCTTTCTTGTAATTCTCCATACTAAAACACTTTAGTACCTTGTCCTAGTAAGTATCCTGACTAAGTCCTATTAGTCTTTTACTTCTATTTCTCACAATTCTTATTCCCAAAATATAGGCAGCCTCTCCAAGGTCCTTCATAGCGAAACACTTCCCAAGCCAGGACATGACTTCCTGCAGGGTTGGGACGTCGTTTCCTATGAGTAGTATGTCATCGACATACAATATGAGGAAGACTATACTCCCACTGGTTTTGACATGATTCATCTTCGCTTCGCAGAAAACCAAACTCTTTGACTTTCTCGTCGAAACAAAGATTCCATCTGCGAGATGCTTGCTTCAACCTATAAATGGATTTTTCAAGCTTACATACCTATTGGGGTGCTTCACATTGAAAAAACCCCAGGGCTGATTTATGTAAACATCCTCAGCCAACTTTCCGTTAAGGAAAGTGGTTTTGACATCCATCTGCCATATTTCATAGTCATGAAATGCAGCAATGGCCAACATCACCCCAATAGACTTTATCTTCGCAACCGGTGAGAAGGTATCATCATAGTCAACTCTGGGAGTTTGAGTAAAGCCCTTCGTAACCAATTGTGCCTTATAAGTGTGCACATTCCCATCCATGTCGGTCTTCTTCTTGAAGATCCACTTGCACCCGAACGTCTTATGACTTGGCACATTATCAACCAAGCTCCAAACTTGGTTATCATACATGGACTGAATCTCGCTGTCCATCGCCTCTTTCCACTTTGCAAACTCCGTGCTTGCCACGACTTCCTTGTAGCTATTAGGTTCGTCCAAATTCACTAGTGTACTATCACTAATGAACGTATCCCTTTCTGCATTAATATGAAAACCATAAAACTGGGGTTGAAACCTATCTCTTTCAGAACGTATAAGAGGTAAGGACTCATTAATCGGTTCAATCAGAGTTTCCTCCTCGGGTTGAGTGCCAGTGTTAGAGGTTCCTTCATCGCTTAACTCTTGAATCTCTTCAAGATCGGATTGCCTCCCACTGTCCCCTTGACTTATGAGTTCTCACTCTCGGAAAACTCCTCTCCTTGCAACGAAGAAAACATTGTCACTTGGTCTATATAACAGATATCCAAATGAATTCTGTGGGTAGCCGATGAAAATACACCGCTCACTACGAGGTTCAATCTTGTCGTGAGTCTCTCGTCTTACGAAAGCCTCGTAACCCCAAACTTTGATATGTGCCAACGAGGGAGATTTCTCTCTCCATATTTCGTGAGGTATTTTGGCAACCTTCTTGGTAGAGACTAAGTTAAATATATGAACGGCAGTCTCTAAGCCATACCCCTAGAATGACATAGATGGCGAAGCATGACTCATCATGGAACGATCAATGTCTAGCAATGTTTGATTATGCCTCTCAGCCACACCATTCAACTACGGTGTCATAGGTGGCGTCAATTGTGAAACAATTCCATACTCCTTGAGGTAATCATAGAATTCAAGACTTAGGTACTCTCCACCTCGATCAGATAGAAGCATCTTGATTTTCTGCCCGTCTGATTCTCCAGTTCTTGTTTAAACTCTTTGAACTTTTCAAAGGTTTCTGACTTGTGCTTGATTAAGTAGATATACCCATATCTGCTATAATCATTGGTGAAAGTCACATAGAAGCGGTTCACATCCCTTCTGGTGGATCTAAAGGGCCCACACACATCGGTGTGTATGAGATCCAATAAACCCTCACCCCTTTCACAAGTACCAGTGAAGGGTGACTTGGTCATCTTTCCAAGCAAACAAGACTCGCACACATCATTGTCCCTAAGGTCGAATGACTCCAACACTCCATCCTTTTGGAGACTGACTATGCCTTTCTTGTTGACATGTCCAAGATGACAATGCCACAAGCATGCTTTATCCTAACTATTGGAAGAATCGATACACAACACATCATTTCCTAAATTATCTACAATCATCACAGTTTCATATATTCCATTAGAAGTCAATGCTTCAAAATAAAAACACCATTAAGATAAGCATTAATAGAACCCTTTTCATTATCAAATGAATATCTAAATAATTGTCTATATAAACCATGAAAAGAAATGATATTTCTTGCCATATCTGGAGAATAGCAATAATTGTAATGACCCTAAAATTCGCGCCAAATTAAAACATTTTAATTCATTCAAAACCATTAAGTTCATACATTTGTTTTCAAAATAGTTTAAACATCAGAGTATTTCCCAAAATCATATCAAATAAGTCATAAAACATGAGGAGCGATAGGATCACGCCTTCGCCTTGCCACAGTCTCCTGAAGTACCTGAAACAATACACTGAAACTGTAAGCCCGAAAGCTTAGTGAGTTACCCCAAAATACCAACCATAATACCAAACACATAACATATCATATCATAAACAGAACATCCATTCATATCGAGTCTACAGTGTGACTGGTCCACCTGCACCAGGACTTCAGTGCACCCGGTCCACTTTCTCTCCGAGTCTACAGTATGACTGGTCCGCCCGCACTGGGCCTTCAGTCTGTCTGGTCCACTCTCCGAGCCTCGTCACATCTGGTGATACCTCCAGATATCCCCCAGGATGAATTACCACTACATACATAACGTCCTGATCACAACCGTGCAGAAAATCCAAGGCTCCACCCTTGCAGCCCTTCGAACTCTTTTGGTTTTACACTACCGGAAAATTCTTCCACAACCTCAATAGACACCCAATCCGGATGTGCTTCCATACCACTGGTACAATCACAGTGCTCGACAACCATAATTGAAATACTCTCAATCATCCATTCTCACTTCTGCTTTCACTTTAGTGAACCAACACTCCCTCTCGGAGCTACATACCTTTCCTTTCCCTTATCCAACGAAGTCTACTTGCCAACCTTGCCACTTCAAGTAAGTACCACGGTGCTCACACCCCTACTCTACACTATTCCCTTATAGAGTAACCGCTATTCCATGCATAACACATGCTCTAAATCTGCTCGCAAGGACTCTCGGGTCCATGCACTGCCTTCCACTAACATGATCAATACCTGGGGCCAAACCTACATATTGCATTGCAACATACTCAATCCATCACCTTTCATAGATCTATCAACACATACAGAGTCTACAACATGACTGGACCGCCTTACCAGGCCTTCAGCCAATATGGACTACTCTCAGAACCTTCAACATGTCTGGACCGCCCTCTAGGGCCTTCAGCCTGTCTGAACCGCTCTCCGAGCCTTCGGCCTGACTGGTACGCCACCGGCCTTTAGTCTCCCTGGACCGCTCAGACTATCGTACATCATCCCGAACTATCCTTCCTGGGAATCTCTCCCGTACATACTGTTCTAGCCCTCAAGGGGATCCAAACTCTAACTTCATTCCATTTACTCATATCCCGACCTAATCCTAGGCCTCACAACAACCAATCACCTTTTCCAAAAACCTTGGTCTGTATCCCGCCCTATTTGTCTGCCACTTACTCATACCAACCCATACTCTTGGCTGACTGAAACACTGTTGAATCCCAAACACCTAATCAACCTCTAATGCTTGTCGATCATTTTGAGAATTTTCCAATTCTCCCCACTTAGCGCACTGACTACCAAGCACCGGTGACTCCACCGGCATAAATCAATCATCCCTACTCAACATACTCCTCTTATCCATGAACTGGTTTCCTCTGAAACGAGCAAACTCTGCAAAATCACTTCCCGACATCGCACATTACGAACTCTAAGGGAGTTCAACTCTCCGCTGAACACTTCTCAATCATAATTGTCATGCCCGACAACAAGACCATACAACCAAATTCTGACCATCAATCGCTTGGATGCTAACCACCACCAACTCCTAGTTACTAATACTCCCAACCAAACCATGAAACACGCAGAACGATGAATAAAATACAACACTACATAAATACTAAGATAACCAGGCAATAATGAAATGAAAACATACCCGCAACTGCATTCAGCACTGCTCTAACCTCCTCTACTGTAAGCTGATAAGCACATCCCTGAGCCCTCAGAGGCTCCACTCCACCCTGACCCCCGCCAGTGATCCTCAAAGTAGACGGTGCCGAAACCTGCACTGATCTGGAAACAAGCTGTGGACAGTTGGCCCTGAAGTGACCAACCTGATGGCAATGATAACAAATCCTCATATCCTAAACCGAGGCTGACTTACGACAATCCCTTGCATAATTCCCCTCTTTCCCACACTTGGCGAACGCACCACCGGACCCACAAACTCCGGTATGACCCTTTCCACACTTCTTACAAGTATGGCTACCCTGACCTCCCAACCTGGAATCAACGGTCTTGGACCGTTTCAGCACCGGCTGCGACTGCACCGGGGCCTGACTTTGCTCTCGCAACTGTAACTCAATCTCCAACTCACGCCGCCGAGCGGCCTCCTGCAACTCCAGCAAGGTCTCACACCTCTGCGTGGACATAAACTGCCTAATATCCCTCTTGAGCATACTCAAATAACGAGACATCTGAGCCTGCTCCGAGGCAAACTCCGAGTAGAACATCTCCCTCTTAGTGAACATCCTGGTGATCTCCGTCATCGACTCTAATCCTTCTTCAGCTCCAGGAACTCCTAATCCAACCTCTCTCTCAACTTGTGGAACATAACGAGTATTGAACATCTCCCGAAATTGATCCTATGTAACCGCAGCTCGCTGCGCATTTGAATAAGATCCCGTAGTCAACCTCCATCAATCTTCGCCCCGAGCCTCAGAAGATTCAGAGCACACCTCACCCTCTGATCCGTAGGGCATGAACACGTGAAGAAACACCCCTCCACATCCGACAACCATCTTATAGCAATGATCGGATCCTGAACTCCATCAAAAGTAGGGGGCTTCGTATTCCCGATACTGAAAACCCCGATCGGCTCCTCCACCTGTCGCTGTTACAGCCGCTACAGCTGCCGCGGCAGCCGTCTCTGCATGAGCCGCATAGCGATCATCAAAATACTCAACCATGGCAGTCTTGATCGACCCAAACATCTCCTACATATCTCCCTTGAACATAGCAGCAATCTTATCATGCAGGATCTCATGAATCCTGGCATCCAACTCATCCGTACTCATCTGACCGATGACCTCGGGTGGCACCGATCCACCCTGACCGTCCTCTCCTGATCCCAATCCTGACCCGGATCCACCCCCGTCATGCCTCGAAACCACCATACTGAAAAATACACTGCAAGAAATTCAGATGCTTCCCTAGTAACCCGGGAACCAACTCCCAACCCGACCCTAGGGGTTGTGACTTCCTTAATACGCGTATGGGTCCTGCGCTTTCAGTAGTATGGGCCCATACTACCTTCCACACCTACCCATATTTATATCAAGTATCACCACAACACCCTAGCGATAAACATATACATGGCAACACTCAATTCTCACCTTTAGAGGAACTGCTAACTACCTCACATAACAGGGAACCCTAGGCTAGCAGACATCATATAATCAGACAATTCTATCATGCAATTCCTGAAGATCCCTAGCTTAGTACTAGCATGCTGTTCTAACATGTCACATAATCAAATAACTTGCATGATATTTTGGGGTTTACTTACTGGCTCTTGCTGATCATACCTCCGCATCCTCCTCTACTTATTTTTGAAAACCATTTCAATTTCACTTTGAAAACTCTCCTTGATTTGAGACTGGATTCACACGAATGTTCCTCCAATTCAATTAAACCAAGGCTCTGATACGAACTTGTAACGACCCTAAAATTCGAGCCAAATTAAAACATTTTAATTCATTCAAAACCATTAAGTTCATACATTTGTTTTCAAAATAGTTTAAACATCAGAGTATTTCCCATAACCATATCACATAAGTCATAAAGTGAAAGACCCTCACTTTCGTATTTATAAAAGACCCAAACTTTCATACTATTCCAACTTTATTCTTAAGTTACTTCCTCAAAACTTGCTACATGCATATTTATAAAACAATATTTTATATTGATAAAGTGATTACAAAGATTGGATACAAACCGACTAAGTTTTGTTACATTACATATCTACCCAGGAATCTACTATTCATATACATACATGAACATTAAAATACAAAGAAATAGTATTAACTATTCTAAATCTTTCAGCAGTATAAAACTATACTGGATACTTATCACCTGCAATTGTTAAACATTGAAAGGGATAAGCGATAACGCTTAGTGAATTCAATAAATAGATACAATATAATCTTATGCCTTATATACACCAATATGACAGAAGCAAAAGGGAACAAGAACAACAATAGCATATGCGTATCATATGTTAGGCTTTCAATATCAACTCAAGATTTGATTCAAAGATTTACGATCAATGAGACATAACGATTTCAATACTTGATATGCATCAATAAAGCTTTGACCCAAATGACACAAAAGATATATAATTTCTGATTAAAATTTTGGTAGATTTCAGACTTATAGCTCTGTCTAACCATTTGCCAATACCATAGAATAGAGGTCATTCTCTTACGAAGTCATGCTCTACATGGTCAGAGGCTACATACCAGTCCTATCTAACCTTCTGCCAATGTCATAGAATAGAATTCATTCTCTTATGAGACATGTTCTACATGGCCAGAGGCTACATACCAGTACCACCGTGAATCTAAGTCCTTTCACTGATCACATGGTCAAAAGGTATAACTTTGCTTTTAAAAATAGCGAATAAAAATAATACGGGAAAATAACCCATAATAATAACACTGAAAAGCACATACCACATATAACACATAACATACAATTGTTCCTATATATTGACTCACCTTAAAATATTCTGGGGGTCAAAATAATTTTTTGTGTAGCATTTCGGCTCTAAATATGACTTTATTCGTTGAAAACCGAGAGATTTATTGAAAAAAATGGACTCTACGAAGGTAGAGCTTCAAAACCGAAAAGATAAATTTTTCGGGCTTCTCGGAAACTCCGGGACGTGTTTTAGGTGTTGAAATTGATTCTGAGGCTTCGGGGGAAGTGAAAATAGCCAAAATATGGAATAAGGGGTGAAAAAGTGTTAAATTTATAAAACTAGCCGACAAATATCGCATGCACTATTTGTAGGGAGAAGGAGCTCGGATCCAGAGCAATCAGAAGCAAGCACGTGGCTCGCATGCGAGCCTCTAGGTGGCTCGCTTCGCAGGTCAACACAGGGAGGGGCAGGTGGCGGAATGATATTGGACCGAGGCCTCGGATGTGACGGTCACGACACGCCTTGCCAGCTGCTCAGATGACTAAGCTGCTTCGGACACGAGGTGGACACGGGGCGAGATCCGGACGAGGGTGACATGGCCGAACACCAACCATGCGAAATTCTCGGAAATTGAACTCAAAACTTCTAAAATCCATAATGTTCGCATACGAACTCCGTTTTTGACGTTCTTTATATGCACGTGTAGGCGAGAATATATTCTACAATTTTTGTTCAGACTGTATCAGCTGATTTTGAATTTATTTTTAATATTATTATTTTTAACAAACCGTGATAGGAAAATCCGTTAACAAATCATAACTTCTTCACCCGACATCCGTTTTCGTCAGACTTTTTACCGTTGTACTACTAATGACGAGACCTTAAATTATCGTTTAGGTTGTGTCGGCTAAAAATCACTCGATCTAAAATTCGAGTTTTTAGCTGTCTACTGCTAAGCTGAAACTTCGAAAAATCATAACTTCCTCATACGAAGTCTAATTTTGGGGTTCTTTTTATAGAAGTTCTCGGTTTAACGAATACTACGAATTTAATACAGATTACTAAGGCTAAAAAGTAGTTTATCAAAAACTCACTTTTTACGTCATTCGACGTCGTGCCGATTTTGTCGCGGATCTTCGATTGATCATAAGTTCTTCGTTATAACTCGGATTTCGACGAGGTTTTCGCCTAAACACTTCTAACGAGATTCTCTACAACATCAAATAATAAAATTTTACATATTTCAAATTTTATATTTTACTAAATTTTCATTATTTGGCTATTAATTGGAATTTCATAAGACTTCGAATATTTTATGAGTGATTCTAAACATAGTTTTACTTCATTTCTAGTAATAACTATTAGTAATAACTATCTGTTAGAACTCAACATTCAATTTTATTCACTTTTAATAATAACAATACACAATTTCAGAACGTGTATGTCACATAAAACATGAGGAGCTGTACGATCACGCCTGCGCCTTGCCACGGTCTCCTAAAGTACCTGCAACAATACACTGAAACTATAAGCTCGAAAGCTTAGTGAGTTACCCCCAAAATACCAACCACAATACCAAACACATAACATATCATATCATAAATAGAATAGCCATGCATATTGAGTCTACAGTGTGACTGGTCCGCCTGTACTAGGCCCTCAGTCCACCCAGTCCACTCTCTCTCTCTAAGTCTGCAGTATGATTGGTCCGCCCGCATCGGACCTTCAGTCTGTCTGGTCTACTCTCCGAGCCTCAGCACGTCTGGTCCGCCCTCTTGGGGCCTTCAACCTATCCGGACCGCTCGTCGGGCCTTCGGTCTAGCCGGTCCGCCCTGGGTATGTTGTCCTACAGCACAAAGTAGGACCCGCCTCAACCCAACCCAGTCCAACAACCATGTGCACATAAACATATAATCATATAGCAATTCACAACTAGTCAACCGATCTAGCAGATCGCATAACATAACCACATCCTATCAGGATACCGACCTAACTGGTCACTAGCATAGCATTATCATATATATTGGATACCGACATTAACCAGGTCTCTAACATATACCATCCTAACTACCAGGATACAGACATAGCAAAGAAATAACATAGTAAACAACTACCCGGATTCCCATCCAATAAAGGGCCGGCCTTGGTGCCTTAGACCCTGTCGATATAGTGAGGATAACTCACCTGCAACTGCCGGCTTGAAGAAATAAGACCACGCTGCTCCGACCACCAGCACGAACTCCACCACTGATCATTACCAAATAACCAAAACGAATAAATACCAATAATTACCAAAATACCCTTGGAAGTCAAACTGGTCAACCCTTGGTCCAAGTCAAAGTCCTCAGTCGAAGTCAACCTTCCTGGTTGACCCTACTCGTCGATTCAACTTGTTGACTCGATGAGTTCCTATGCTCAAAAACTCCCATGCCACGACTCAACTCGCCGAGTCGCCCCGAGACTCGTCGAGTCCCACAAGCTCTGAGTCCCTTCCTGCTCAACTCACTAAGTCATCCCCCGACTCACGGATTCACATCTCAACCAAAGAGATTAGGACTTCACGACCAGACTCGACGAGTCCAAGAACAGACTCCATGAGTATCTTCAACAGACTCACCGACTTGTTCTTCCAACTCGTCGAGTTCCTGCCCATCTTCATACAACTCACCGAGTCCACCCATGTGACTCGCCGAGTTACTATGTGACTCAAGTCTTATATCTAGCCCGACTCGTCGAGTCATCTCCCAGACTTGCCGAGTCCATACATAATATCTTTATTTAGATGATCACAGGCCATTCCATTGCTTCCAATACATAGATATGGACTCCTAGGGCCAGATTCACACGTAAAGTTTCCAACTTTATGTGCATGCAAGGCTCAACAAGCTCTAATCAAGCTAATATGAAGGTTTAAGGAAAGTACACTCTCAATCAAGCCCCAAAGCTATCACTTCCTAGATTCATGAGTCAAGACCAGTCTAGATTTGCAGTGGCAACCACAGATCTGAACCCAATACTCGAACAGAGACTCATATATGACAATTTGGCCCTAAAACTCCATCCATGAACAATTTAAGCACAACAAGGTCAAGGCAACAACTTTTTACCTTCCATCTGATGCCAACAAGCAAGGAAATCAGATCCACTTCGCTCCTCTATGATCCCACCAACTCTTGCTTCAAGTAACCTTATTCTCCAAGATCCAAAACACACTTAGATCCTTCTCACTCTCAAATTAGGGTTTGAAATCAATGGGGAAAGCTTCTGGACATCAAAGGGGGTGCTAAAGAGGCTGGGTGGGTTATAAATGTGCTTTATATAGGGCACTACCCCCAGATTAGGGTTTTCTCCTTTCAGCACCAACTCACAGAGTCCAGCCGTCGACTCGCCGAGTTGGTTACTTAACACGTGACTAGAACCGCGACTCGACTCGCCGAGTCTACCCATCAACTCGCCGAGTCGACCTTCCTTATTTACACTATGAACCCTGAAATTGCACTTCTGAACTCGGGGTGATACAACAATTATTTAAATCTAATCCTAATCCATTACTAAGCACTAAAGAGTAACCTCCAATCTTGGTGATAGGTGACGATCTTCTGTTCCCCATGATCAAGTTTATCTTCCCATGCTCCACATCTCTATTTCTGCTTAGGCCTTGCAAATCATAACAAATGTGAAAACCACATCATGTATCAAGAACCCAAGAAGTAGCATGCGATGAATCATTAGATTTAATAGTGTAAATACTTTCGAAGGATGGCTTGATTTTTCCACCCTTGATATCTTGCAGATACTTCGAGTAGCTTCATTTCCAATGCCCTATTTCATGGCAGTAGTGGCATTCTGCCTCCTTAGGGTTGGAGTTGTGTTTAGCAAAACCAGACTTGGTTCCACTATAAGAGGTACCATCATGGGACTTTCCCTTACGGTTTCTCTTTGAGGGAACCTTCCTCTTATTACCCTTTCCTTGCCTAATTGCCAAGACCGGAGCAGTAGCAGTAGTAGGAGTTGATGCAACGGATTTGTCTTTAAGGTTCCTTTCAGCAAGCCTTGAAGCTTGGTCAAACGGACCTCCTCCTTGCTCATGTGGTAGGTCATGCAGAACTGGTTATATCAGGGAGGAAAGGAGTGAAGGATGATGTCAATTGCCAACTCTTCATCAAAGTTAACATTTAACTTTAGCAGACGATCAACATATCTCTACATCTTTTGCATATGAGCAGTAAGGGACTCTCCATTACCTATTTTGGCAGTGATCATCGAAGTGATGATCTCATACCTTTCTTGCCTAAAACTTTGGTGGTATCGGTCCAACATATCTTGATGCATCTCATAGGGATACATGTCCTCATAGGATTTCTGGAGTTTTGCAGTCATAGGTGCCAGCATGATGCAATGGACTTTCGTAGCATCACGCTCATGGGCCTCAAAGGCAACGATCTCTTCAGTAGAGGCAGTGTTGATGTTGTTTTCCTTCAGCTTCTCATACTCTTTGTCTTCTTAACGAGTGACCATTTGGATGTTGTGGATCCAATCATTGAAATTGGACCCGTTAAAGATCACTCTCCTACACAAGTTCATGAGTGAGAACGAGCCAGAGGAAATTGAGCCGGAAGTGTTGTTGTTGACGTAAGAGACAAGTCTGATTAGAAATGATTTCCCAATTAAACACCCAAATGAGAAATTAGGGCTACGACCCAACAACATTATTTACAAATTAGAAGAGGGATGTCGTAATCTAACATGCAAATAATTTGAAGGTAAGTGAATGACGATTCATTATTTTTTCACCATGTAAAACGAAAAAGATATTAAGTTTTAAATGTATTGAAAACTCCTAGATCTTTTGAGATTCATTGAACTTTTCTATGCATGTTTAAATCTCGATACGCCCCTCGTTTGTGACTGGGATGTCGAGGATCACAAAACAAGGTGTGAATAACCATGAAAATATACATGGTGCCCTTAATGTTATAATCACCTAATCGACGTGCCGATTAGCCACACACGCTCCATCAATTTACGACAAACATCGAGTACCCCTTTTACACCTTTGCTTAGAACCCAATTAGTGTGTTGGTTAACCACACACGCTCCACTAACGTCTTAGCAAGGGTACAAAGTGTAATTTCATGGAATTGCATCAAATTCACTTTTATCTAAAGTAACTAAGATTGAGAATTTTGAAAAAACAGTTAGTTACTTTATAATTCATTATACTTTTAATGAGGAAAGGGTTTGCCCTATCCTACCCGTTCGACTAAAGGCCATAAACTTATACCCCTCCCCCCCTCTCATAACGGTAAGACTAACATTTAAGTTATACATATATAATAATTATTCTTATAATATTATAATAATATAGGGTGAATATTAAACTTGTAAAATTCTAGGGTTTGGAATTTAATAATTTCAAGTTAAAATTTAATTAAAAAAATAACTTCCAAAACTTGAGGGCAAGTTTTGAACTTTTCAAAACACATAGGATCAAATAGCAAATAATTTAAACCAAATATTTAATTTAATGATTATCTAAATTTGACCTAATCCATTTTATTCATAAGATGATTCACCAAATAATTTAAATAATCAAAATTTATCATACAAGGAATTTATTATTCAATTAATTGGTAATTATCTTTTGATTTGGTAAGGATAATCACATAATACTAATAAAAATCAGATTTTATTAGTCAAAAACAGTTTTGGTAATTATCCTTCAGCAAAACAGCAAGAAATCCCGAGATATCCTCTGTCTGACAGCCTGACTAGCCAAGTCCCCATGAGGACTCGTCGAGTTCATCCAACTCGTCAAGTTCACATTGGACTCGAAAAGTTCGTCAGTCAGAGGGCCAAAAAAACCGAATTTTAAAGCATGAATGAAACACAAAGCATCAAATACAATAGAAACCAATCAAGACTTTGATACTACTGATGAGTTTTATACAAAAGAACATCCTATGTGCTCATGGAAACCCAAAAGCTTGGATCTAGGTTTCTCTATTGTACATGCAATTCATCCAAGACTTAATAACCCTAGATCTAGCATACATATTTCGAAATTATCATATAAAATCAGATCTAGATGATTACCTCTTCAAGAATGGCTTGAATCTTCTTCTCTTGGAGCTTAGAGTCACAAATGTCACTTCTATAAGGGCTTACAAACACCACAAGAAAGAGGATGGTATTGGAGAGAGGGGATGAGACACAAAATCGGCTATGAACTCTTCTAGGGTAATTTCCAGTGGCCGAAAACTGATGCCTTAGGGGTCTATTTATACTTGTGCTGCTAGGGTTTCAGCTAAAACCCTAATGGAAAGTTTAGGCCTTAAGTAGTCCAAGGAACCTTCTAGAATAAGGCCTCAATGACCGAAATTAAGATGGACACATCCTTAATTTCGTCCATGCCTAATCTATAAGGCTTCTCAGCCCAATATTCAACTATCACACAATTGACAGTTCTAGTCCCTTTATTTAGTTAATGTCTTTTAACCACCAAATTAATTCTTAATTAATTCTTGTCTAATATTAATTAAACTATATGATTTCTTTTTTAATATATTATTCATATAATATATTAATAAACCATAATAACATCTCTCTTCATAAATCATCCTATCTAGTTGCTTTGGTGAAGGTAACCCAAAAGGACCATGCACAACCGGGTCAAGTGCTTCCTAAATATAGTTACGGGCTTAGACACTAATCCAACAATATATGTGTATGCAAAGTTTAAGGAAGAACAAGTTGCAGTTGCTCTCTACAATCCAACTATGAGATCGAGTATGGAATTATGTTTACTCACTTTAAATTGAGTATTCGTTTCCCTCCTTTTCCTACTAGGATTAGAAATCCTGGATTTTACATATCCATATGATCGAGTCCTTGGGTTTCTGAAATAGTGTAAAAAGAAGTGCTTCAAATCATTGCTATTTGACTCGGACCTGTTCTAAAAAGTCGAGGTATTTTGAATTGTTTGTTGACACGGACAAAGTCAGGGAAAACCTCTGAATTTTTTTAATATTGAACCTTGGACAAAAGATCATTACTAATCACGTCAAATGATCATGCTTCAATCCAAATTAAAGTAGATCACCAAGATGACAGTTGCTGATATAGTTTTCCATATATTCCATTTGTAATTTTGTTCATACCTAAGTCTGTTTTGTATTTTAACATATTATAGGTTATAGGCTTAACAAGAATTACTTTATTTGTAATCATTTTTCATTGATATTATTTGTTGTATTGTTTGTGTGTAGGGTATAAAGTGTGGGAGTTTGATTAATTTTCATTAATTATTCATTGAGTAGAAGCTAAGAAGAATGCATGCCAAGTAGAGTGATCATAGAAAAAATGTAGCTCTAGTCAGATTTCGAGATACCAAAGGAGCATCTTCGAGGTAGGTTCATGACTCAAAGCACAAAATATTCTTATTATAAGAAAAAGTAGACATGTAAAAAAGATGATGTTACAGGGGTGGTTTCAGTTGCCTTTGAAGTTTTGTTGTCAAAATTGTTAATTTGTTTACTTATCAACAACAAAACCATTATATTCAATAAAGAAGAAATTAGTAAAATCAATCCTTTTAAAATAGAAATGAACTTTTGTTTATCTATGTGTTTTAGCATCCTATTTTTGTTTCTTATGAATGTACATATTTTTTTAGGAATTTAAAGGTTGAAAAATACAAACATTTAGAAATGATATTTTTATATACTGTGTAATGTATATTTTTCATGTGAGTGTGTGATGTGTTTGTATTGTTCTGCATTGAGCCCTTTCAAAAATCAAAGAGGCAAGGAAATAACTTTTATGTATTCATTTGACTACCTGTATGAGGGTGAGTGTGTGACAAACATATAAATTTTTTAGTGTATACCAATTATAATATCATACTTTGGCTAATTTATTTGTTAAGTTTTGTAGCCTATTAAAGTATCTTTTTATGTATCTATGAGGTTAGGTATTTATAGAAGTTGGTTGAAGTGTCTTTGTGTGTGTGTTTAAAGAGAAGATGTGTTAAATGCAAGAAACTCCAACCTTCTAAAGTATGTTGCTATTTCTAGCATATAGCTCGTTTTATCACTTTGGTGCAGTAACATTTACTTAGCATCTGATTCTTGGTGACCGATTAGATTAGAAAGATTTTTTAGATTGATTTGGTTTTCAAGAAGGATGACCATGTCAAAAACTGCAGATAGTAAATTATGATGATAATTTCCTATGTTGGATCCACTATTTTGCCCACGTTTTCAGTTTATTTGTTTCCCTAATTTCTGTTGTAGAGATTCTGGAGTATTACCAGCAACTCTATTTTGTGTGTATGTTGTGGTTGACATGGTTTTTGAATTTTTAATGTGTGATGTGTACACCTGAAAAACCGGTTGACTGGTCACTTTTTACTGTTTATTTGCAAGGTATCATGTTGTCTCCTTTTTGTTTGTTTTATATTTATTTGACTGTATTTGATATCCACAACATAAATCAACATTCATGGGAATATAAAGTCGTAATAATACATATTATACACTGTATATTATAAATCAGTACTTAAATTGTGGACCAATCTGGTTAGACTATGGTAACATATATATTAATAATTACTTATTTGCTTTATTACTTACATTGTTCAATATATGTAGGTTACACTGTACCTAATCATACAAACCAATAATTGTTATAAATTCAAGTTGAAGTGCATCCTTATGTTGAATGTATTGAATATAGTAGAATAATTAATTTTAAAATAATTGTACGAATGAAGATTTCTAAAAGATTAGTAAATATATGGCATATTTTTATTACCTTTTCAATTATTTAATTTATTTTGACCTAACTAAATCTCTTAATTTTAGGGTTAATCGAATATTTATTGTAAAAGTTAAATATAAATAAAAACTTATTTATTTTATTTTTTTGAAAATTTTAAATACAATAGGTTTTTGGTTTAAATTCGTATAACATACGGTGATTGTTTAAGAGTCCATTTTGTAACGAATAATGTAACTATTTTATTCAACATTTTGCATAAAATATCATTTTAAATATTTTTTTTATGAAATGGTATTTTTAATTACTTTTATTATTTGTTTTAATTAATCATCAGTGCAAAAAAAATTCTCACTCCATAATCCAAAAGAAAAAAAACACATGACATGTTTTTCATGGTAATAAAATTAAAATTAATTTTTATTAATTTTGTATTACATACTAAGTATTCTTTTAACAAAAAATGATATATTTTAATTTATCCTCAGTTTAACCAAAAATATCAAAGTAAGTTATAGATATATTTTACTATGAAAAAATACTTGTGATTAAATGACTTCTTTTAAATATATCATATTTTTCAGAAAATAGTTGTTTAAGACATGGAGAGTTGTGTGAGCCGATTACGTGGTGGAGTTTTTCATTTTTTTATAACTTAGCAGTAGAATGAATATACTACAACACAATCTAGAATGAATCATATTAACAACGAATAAAGTGACAATTATTCTGAATAATTGGAATAAATAATCATGTAGGCTACTCTGAGATTCAAAGAATGACACCTGGTTAATATGTAAAACAAATTAGAACATTGTCATTGATGTCGATATAGTTGTTGGTCAACATGCTAAAAATGGATTGTTTTTTACAAGGATTCTTCCATGTCCATCTAAAGATGACATATTCTCATTCAAGTTGAAGAGAAAATTGTTTTCAATTCAATTATGTTTCGCAATGACAATCAACAAAGCTCGGAGACAAACAATTCTACATGTAGATACTTATCTTTCGAAATCAATTTTGTTGCATGACCAACTTCACGTGACATTTCCCTGAATGAAATCATGTATCAATAAAAAAGAATTAGTGAACTCGAATGAACAATTTAATGATAGTGATGTCTATATATCAAATGTGGTTTGTAAAGAAATGTTATGCGACTAATAATACACAATTAATCATGTGTTAATGTATATTTATAAATTATCTTAACTTTTCATTTTAAATTCTTATTGATTTCGTTTTTACTAACATAACTTTTATAAATAATTGTTTATATGTGGTAAACTACTTGCAGAAAAGAACTAAATGTCTTTAACAACTAGTTTCTGAAAAAATTATATATATTGCTTATGGGTAAAATATAAAATAGGAAGTTATTTGTAGATAGGAAATGTTCCGAGAAAAATGTAGAATGCAATATAACAAAGTGTAGAGTTTCGATACTTGAGGGCCGATAATATGATTCTCCAAAGTATTACAACAAACTTTAACCCACAATTACAAATTTACCAATAAATTTTCTACAAATTTGTTGCTTTCACAGAATGATACAAACCCCATTGACAACAGATGCAAAATCAAGAAACAAAAAACGTTATCCTAAACGAAGAAAACTAATAGGGGCCAAACTTTGAAATGGTAAGAAGTAAAGGACTAGTTTGTAAAAATAGAGTCAAACGTTAACAACAATAAGCAACCCGGTGAACACCACGATCTCTGAGAATTCCAGAGTAGAGAGCCATCCTATTTTCAGGAAGACCCTTGAGATTTCTGGACAGTTTCTTTTTGCCCCCTTCTTCTTTGAGTATTGTCAAATAATTCCTGTTTAGCTGATGATTCTTACTTTTTAGTCTTCTAAACTCATCGCCATTCCCACTTGGTTCCATAACATCCTCTGCAAACTGTACCTTTTTCTTCTTCTTTTCTCCCTTTTTCTTCTTCTTCTTCTTCCCATCTGCATCATAATCCAAAAACCCAGGAAAGAAAATTTCAATTTTGACCCAAAACGTCAACGGGGGAGTAGAAGTTTGACCCAAGAAAAATGAAAAATAGAGGAACCTGAAGAGATGCAGGGTCTTGGGTGATGGATGATCGGGAATCGGGTGGCGCCGGCGGTGGTTGTGGATTGTTTCTGGAGACAGAAGGCGATGAAAATTGCGGTTCCGGCAACCATGGCGGTGGCTAGAACCATCCCATTTGAGGCCAAGATTGATGACATGATGAAAAGGTTGCAATCTTTAGGGGTGATTCTTGCAGATCAGAGAAATGGGTATGAGAGAGATTGAAGATTGAGGGGGAGAGAAATTGGAGATGAAGAAGTCATGGAGAAAGTTGAAGTCAATGTGTGTGTGTCTGTATATTATTATAATGAGAGAATGGGATTGAATGGATTGAAGAAATGATGTTTTATATGGTTTGGTTTGTGTGTGTGTGTGGTCTTTCGTCATGGACTGAGGGAGAGATGAAAGTTAAATATATAGTATAATATTTGTCATTTTCCAAGTATTTAAAGTCTGGTTACCATTGTATTTAGAAAAAAATAGAAATAATAATGGTTATAAATTGTCAATAAATTTAAAAAGTTATAAAAAGTTAAGAAATATTTTTCACATGTTATATCGAATATAAAATTTTAGATATTAAATTTATATATTTTAATCAGCTTTTAAACTTTATTAAGAATTTGATTTATATTTTTAAAATTTATCCGTCAAAATTTTCTTTCTATAAATTTGTTCTAAAATTATTTTTTTTAAATTAATGTTTTTCAACTTTTTATAAAACTTTTGTATAACTTTCTTCAAACTTTTTTATACAATTTAAATTAAACTATTTATTAAAAAAAATAGAATTTCCTTTAATTTGTTTATTTTTTACAAATTTGTAAAATCATTTAAAAAATATTTTTTTAAACTCCTTTTGAACATTTTAGAAATTCTTTTGTTTAAAAAAAGTTGTAAATACACAACATTTTTACAACTTGTATATGCATTTCACATTTTGTTTGAATCATAACAATTTTACGGGAAAATAATTATTGACTTTGGTATAGCGTGAACAGGAATTCCCTTAAATAAAAAGTTTTCAAATCTTATTGAGATATAAATGGTATTTAAGAACATGTGAGTTTGTTGTTTATTAAAAAATCCAAAAAATAATTAGTTTTGTTATATATATATATATATATATATATATATATATATATATATATATATATATATATATAT